>NC_080064.1:60101676-60416989 GCF_949987535.1 Balaenoptera acutorostrata
TTGAGGAGATAAAAACTTAGCAGTTAAACAGGACGGGATAACATTGCGTCTTGCATCCATGGCACGTAGCCAAGATTTTATTCTTTAGGCCAGCCAGTCTTAAACACTGATTTTATTTCAGCTGCCTAAAAATAAACTGGGTATTTTGATAAATACACATTGGAATCATACTTAAGGGAGAATTAGGTTCTAAAGACAACTTTAAAAGGCAAAAATAATGTATTATCAAATAACTTCATAAAATCTCTTAAATTGTCTCTGAATTGGAGTATACATGATGTAATGATAGGGAGAATTCTAAAGATTTCCACCCTCCCAAGATTCTTGTCTCCTGGTGATTCCATCAAACACTAGTCTATATACTGTTGTGAAGGGACTGTGCAGATATAACTAAGGTTACTATCAGAGATTAAGACAGAGTGTTTAACCCAGATTATTTAAGTGAGCCCAATATATCGCACAAGCCCTTAAAATCAGAAGAAGAAGGCAGAAGAATCGGTCAAAGAGATGCAACAGAAAAGGACATGAGAGAGCTTCCAAGTGTGAGAAGGATTCTTGGTGCCATTGCTGGCTCTGAGATGTAAGTACCCATGTGCATGGATTGGAGTGAGGTTTCTAGGAGTGAAAGGGAACCCCCAGCTAACAGCCAGCAAAGAAGGAGGACTCAGCTGTACAACCATAAGGAACTGGATTCTGCCACCAATCTGAAGGAACTTGCAAGTGGAATCTTCCCCAGAGCTTCCAGAGAGGAACAGCCTGCCAACCACTTTATTTCAGTTTTGTGAGACCCAAAGTAGAGGAAACAAATGAACCATGCTGTACCCAAAACTGACCCATGGAAACTGTGAGATAATAAACGATTGCTGTTTTAAACTGATAAGTTTGCAATAATTTGTTACAATAGCAATAGAAAACATATACATTACACACACATACATACACCTACAAACACATCTCAAACTCAGGGTAGAAGTACAAGAAGAGGGTGTACTATAGAGTTCTATAGTTCTATTGAGTGAGAGAAGTAGATCAATAATATACACTTGGGAAATAAAAGAAAATGTTTAAAGGGTAAATAGCACAAGAGGAGCCCAAAGAAATAGAAAACCATAAGATGTGTTATAGAAGTGAAGAACAGAGAAAATCTTAAGAATGAAGGAATGAACAGCAATACAGCACTGTAAGATGCCACAGAAGGGAAGAATTCTTGACAAGGAATGTTACTATACTATACCTCTTTTTTGCTATATTATTTTGTAAATGGCTGCTTTTTTCCTTATTCTTATAAGATCACCCTATTAGATTGTGGTATGAGTTGTGTCACATACCATCTTTCACACTCTTCAACAGTGCTAAGAAGATCAGAACCAAAAATGGAGTCCATCTCTAGGAAATATAAGGCTTTGATGTCAGTTGGGGTCCTCCAAAAAGCAGAGGCCAAAATAGAATTAACCAGTGAAAGAGATTTATTAGGAGCAATGCCTGTGAAGATAAAGGGAAGGGGAAGGAGTAGGCAGGGAGATTCTTCAGACCCTGATGCAGGTCTGGGCCCTGGGAAAGGAGAGAGGAGAGAAAAGAGGGTTGAGTAGTAAGAGCCTCAGGCTGTGAGGAAGTTCTGAGGAAGTCTCAGTCCAGGCAAAGGGAAGCACAGAATAAAGATTACTCATCAGAGGAATGTCATATTGGCACAAATGGTGCACTTCCTGTATCCCCTCCAAGTTTAGTCATTAGCTTTGAGCAACTCAGGGTGACTGTGGGCTTGGAGAGAACACTGTAGTGCATCCAAAGATGTGGAAGCTGGAAGCTATCTGCCAACTATGCTCTTCACAGCAGATTCTCTTAAAGGCATGTCTGGGCAGCCCTACCCAGGGCCACCACAAACCATACAGCATGCATTTACTGCATAAATATTTCTTAAGAATTACTCCCCTACCTTGTTTCACTTTTCTTATCTTGTTATTTTGTGGATATGTATTTGTATAAGAGTGCTTCAAAATATTACTGTAATAAAGCAGATTATAAAATACTTTCACCTGGAAGACTAAACTAAAAAGTAAGATTCTAAAAATAAATGCTGGACTATATTAGAAATAGAGTGGATATTGTTCTGCTTTATTGGATAGTTTATTAAACCCCTTAACTTTTGATTTTACTTGTTTTTATCCAAGTCTAATATTTTCAGAGTCAGCGTGTTACTTTATTCACATGATTTCAGACATTGAGGAAGGCCAACACGTGTTTCCTTCCCTTTGCACCTATTGCCCGATGCCTGAAGTTACACAACCAGATTAGTGATATAGTCTTGCACACTTCATGTTTTCTCTTGCCTCTCCCTGGAGTACCCTCCGATTGTTCCTTCACTGCTTTTACCACCTATCTTTCAAGAATTAGTTCAGGCATCATCATCTCTAGGAAGCGCCTCCACATACCCTTTCTCTGCATCTGTAATTCCTCAACTATATATCTGTCATATCGCTTATCCCACAGTGCTATCATGATTGTTTGAGATCCTTGGGCAGAGACCTTCCTTGTGTTTTATCATTATTCCTTACAATTAGCACTTCGCATGGAATAAAATAGGTGCACAGTATGTGTTTGTTAAGTGAAAAACTTAAATTCCACTAAAATATATATAACCACAGGTGTGTTTAGCACTTCACATAGTCATTTCCACTTGAAGATGATTAAAAGATAGAAGGAGGTTTTGACTGGGGTAGGGAATAGTCTGGGGGCCAGTGATAGGGACAATGCTACTGAAGAAGGTTTTTCAAAAGCCATCCTCTAAGATAATAGAAAGTGTTCAGAATTGGAAACCTGATACTAAGTTACTTACGAAAAAGAAACACACAATTTTTCACAAAGCTGGCCCAGGGATAGGCTCATTTTAATTTCAATATGCTGCCTAAGCCCAAGTGAATTGATTTGGTAAACTAAGTTTTTTCAGCCATCAGAAAAGGTAAATGACATTCAGACATCTGCTTGAAGGAAAAAAATTTTTTCTCTTGGTCTCCTACAGATGTGTCTTTAAGAATGGCACATTAGTTAAAATCCAGGCGCAAATAAATGAATATCAAATGTGAAGTGGCATTTAAAGGTTTATCTCATTGCCAGTTCTCTTTTAGACCTGGCTTGATTTCTTTCAACAGCAGACCCTCTGGGACTCTACTAATTTGCATGGTTGTCTTGGTGGTTTCTCCTCTGGAACATTTACTGACCTTCTGAGAATATTCCTAACTCCTCTTGTTTCTATAGTCTCTGTCTCCAGGACTCTGTTGAGGTGGAATGAGAGCTAGGCTTGAAGGATGATATATCTCTGCCTTATGTAATACTGCACTTAGCCATTGGCATAATCATTATGTTCTAAAAATTAATGATGAGGATTATGACATGCTAGAGATTTTATAAATGCACTTATTCTGAGTGATATTTGTGAATATACCTTTTTTCTCTTATAATGAGCTTAAGATACTTAACTGTGGAAAACTTATTGTAAGAGGGAAAAGCAGACTACCTTTCTTTACGCTTTGCAGACCTTACCCCTCTGCTTAAAACCTTTGCACTGCAAAATGAATGAACTTTAAATGTTATCATGGTCTGTAAGATCTTACGTGATCTGGATGTAATCTGTCTTTATGACTTCTGCTCTTCACATTCTTCCCTTGTTCCCTGGCCCCAGTAGACTTCCCTTTGATACCCAGACTCATCTGGGCCCTTCCTGCCATAGGAACTTTATATATGATGATGGTCCCTATCTTCCCTGGTCTTCATGTACCTGTTTCCTTTCCATTCAATCTCAGTTTAAATGTCATCTTCGTAGAAAGGCCTACTTTGGCCATCATAGATAAAGCATACCCCTCCCCCACTATCTATTCCATTATTCTATTTTATTTGCTCGAAAACACTCTGAAGTTACCTTAGTCTGTTGACACTGAAGGGGAGAATATGCCACTCCAAAATATGCCATTTTGGCATATTGATTATTTTGAATTAAATTTACTTGAGAAATAGCTGGTGCAAGAAGGACATTCTGATTCTCTTTTATCCCCTTGAAAGCAGCAAGTAAATCTTCCATGTAATAGGTACCGTTCCTGTACCAGGAGGTAAAGAGATATCCTTATTACTAGAGATAGGGAATTTAGGACCAAGAAGGCCATATAAACAAATCTTGTTACTTCTTCACTCATTTACTACCCCAAGCCCAAACCTCGTTATCTTGTCAATTCTTCACAAGTTGTTTCTTTGTCTAAAAGGTCTAAAAGCTTCCTGTTTTGGTCACTTCTTGCAGTCTCATATTTTTATGGGATTCCTGTATGTGTGAAATTAAATTTGTTTCTCTTCTGTTAATCTGTCTTATGTCAATTTAATTATTAGACTGACCAAAGAAACCAGATGGGAAGAAGGGAAAAATTTTCTGCCCCTACAGCTCCGTGAGGGCATGGGCTTCATTGGTTTGTTTATGGAAAAGCAGACAACTTGGTGGCAAATATCAACAGGCTTATATATGATGCTCACCTTCAAGTCCAGCTCTTTGAAAGTGCCAAGATTAGCTTCGATTGAACAGTCTTTGATGAAATGACCACTCCTGAATCAAATATTGAGGTCAGGAGGGTGAAACACAAATGAATCAAGCTTGGATTACATGCCTTCTGCATGTAAAGAGTAGAACAAACCCTGATAGCAAAGACCAAGAATGTGAACAAGGGTGATTTTCCAGAGAAAATGAGGGTATTGTTTTTGGAAAAAAAAGAGAAAGAGAGAGAAATAAAGACTTAGAAGTTGAAAGCAACAGCTGCCCACTACAAGAAATAGAAATTGATATCATTACTTTAAAGGGTTACAAGGCATTCCTCAGTGTAGACGAATCCTAATTTAGTTAACTAATTCCCCGTGGATGGACATTTTTAGGTTGCTTGCAGAATGTTGTGATGAACACCATTGTGCATACATCTGATTATATCAGGATAATTCCTAAAAGTGAAATTGCTGGGCTCTAGTGTATACATTAAATGTTTGATTTAGAAAAGTACTATTAAATGAAAATAAGTTTCATTGTGGAAACTCATTCCTCTTGTTATAACAGTACTGTCCAATACAAATATAATGTCAGCCACATATGTAGTATAAATTTTCTAATAGCCATTTTAAAAAAGTAAAAAAGAAATATGTAAACTTAATTTTTAAAATGTGTATTACTTAACCCAATATATCAATAAGACTGTCATTTCAACATGTAATCAGTATAAAATTTATTCATGAGACATTTTACATTTTTTCCTCATACTAAGTCTTTGCGACCCGGTGTGCATTTTATACTTACAAAACATCTCAATTAGAACTAATACTCAATGGCCACGTAAAATTAGTAACTACCTCATTGGAGAGAATAGCTCTAGAGTGTTCTAGTTCTAGTAAGCACATAGAAAGTTTTACACACCTACATGCTCTGAGACTAGTTTCTGGATGATTATTTAAAGCTAGCTCTAACTGAACCTAGTATAACTCACCCATTAATAAGACTGTCCATCTGGTGAACTACACTTATCTGGCAACAGAGTGGTCAGTTCTGTAATGATCACAGAGAATTCATCAGCCTTTGGGGAGTCTGGATGAAATATGCTTTTAGACTATACAAATCTTTTTACTCTGATTTCAGGAAAAGGTCTAATATGTACTCAGTGCTTACTTAGAGCTGTGTTCTGTATTCATTTGTTCCTCACAGGATGTGAATTAGATACAATTGCTACACCCATTTTGCAGATAAAAAAACTGAAGCCCAAAGAAATTAGTTTCACAGCTAGCAACTGGTGGAGCTGGAATTTAAACCTCTGACTTCTAACTCCAATGTCCATATCCACTAGCTCTGTTTCATTTTATTCTCACTGTACCATACATGCTGATACAACAGCCTTTGACTAATAGTTAATTTCTTGTGCACACTGACACAGCGAGTCGGTGCCCTAAAATTTTAGATGTTAATAGTCTAGTCATCAAAGTTATATTCCTTTTTGAAAATTAGTATTTAGGAATTTAACTTACCTATTGATGTCATGAAATGGCTAACAGGTCAGTCCCAAGACCCTGATCAACTCTGCTTATGCAAAAAAGTTAACATATAAAAGAGGTTATCTAAAGTTGATGACCAAATCCTGAATCCTGGAGATTCCATGTGACCCAACCTGAATAGCCAGATTCTCCCCCTTTTTATGGTCTCTTCATCTCATCTTTCAGATGATTCTATATAGTCCTTTAGGAAAAAATTGCCCTGGGAAAATAAGAAAGCATCCATCATTTTAATGTGACAGGTAGAAAAGTAGCACAGGACCAGAACAGAAATCATTTAATTGTTCTTGAATGCTTGGGAGATACCACTAAGCTTCCAAAAAGTGCCTGGGAGAGTATGTGATAAACATGTTGTTGGAGTGTGCATTATCTTATTCCAATTCCCAAATCTAGCTGGAGACACAATATTCGGACCATAAAAAAAAAAAAAAAATCAACAGCCTGAAAATATAAAGGTTTTCATTTTCTTTGCTATTAGTGATTTTGAGGCTTCAATTAGAAATCTCTCTGCTTAAAACAGCTTTGACCTTGACAAATGCACAACTTTCTCATTAGTCAAATGAACATATCACCTAAATTTGAAAACATGCTTGGGTACTTATTAATTGTCCACTTAATAAAATTTGGAGGCTTGTCTTTGTAATGGAAGTGTTAAATTTAATTAAATAAGGTGACTATTAGACTAAGGTGGTTCTAATGCCTTAACAGCCTAGTAAGTAAACCAAAGCCTTTACCTGCAAATGCCTCAAGGTCGAGAAAGCAAAACTTAAGGACAACCAATCACAAACAGCCAACTAGGCTTTACCAAATAAGGAAGTGGTTTAAACTGTTAACCAATCAAAAACTTTCCTTGCTTTGCTTCTGTGTCTTCTCTATAAAAGTTTTGTCACTAGTTCCTGGTTGGTGGAGTGCTCCTAACCGCTCCAGTGCTCAAATAAACTCTTAAAATGCTAATATGCCTTAGTTTATTTTTTAATAGAAGCATAGAGAGAACCCATGAAATTGTCTCCTGAAGCACTTAAGTAGGGGGCATTTACAAGATCTTCAGCAAATGTGTTTATGTGTCTGTCAGCTTGTGGTACTCGAGTGGGGCAATAGAAAAAAAAAAAAAGTATTTTTCCTGCTCAGAAGCCGGAAGAGGAGCATTGCTATGCACAGTATTTACAAGCCCAGACAGTGATCACCACATTCAAAGACAGTTTATGGTAAGTAAATGCAAGGTTGAGCTGAGAGAGACTTAAGGATTTAGAAGTTTTAAATTGCAGACAAAATAGCTCTTTCTTTCAAGGGTATGTTTTGTTGAAATGCTTGAAATATATTCACCAGAAGTAAAAAGATGGTCTAATAGACTTTTATGGGATCTCAGAAGTGTTGCTCAGGGAAGGAAGATCTGTCCTTCTTCAACCTGCTTTGGAGTCCTAACAGCATGGCAGAGATGGGGGGGCAGGTAAACCTGCCTGAGACCAGGGTCTGTGTTCCTCTGGTTTGTCACTGTATTCTTAAGGTGTGGCACTGGCAAAGCATTACGTAAATGATGCCGAATAAATGAGAGACTTTGTCTCATTGATCAGAAGTTTCTCTCATCAATCAGTTGTGGTTTGGCCACACAGCTGGCCTTAAGTGGACCTCTTGGTAGGCTACTATAAAGGAAATTTAGGGAGGGTCAAAGCAGATGACCTTAATGTCATTTTTAATCTTGAGAGACTACGATTTTAAGATCTTTCAAAGACTTGCGATTTGATGGGCATGATGGACCAAAATGCTTAGTTCCTTAGTCCTAGGAGCACGACCCCTCTGACGGAATTTGAAGAGAAACATTTACAAGAAGGACTGCTCTATCCCTTCAGATACGGGCTGGAGCACAGGGTTTGTCTGACACAAACTGAAAATCAGAGCCTCCAAACAATTTTGGAAAATAATTGTCATTATATGAGGATCAGAAATGACCTCATCAAAGTGTTGAAGGACTTCTCTCAAGGCCTGTAAGCTCCATGGAAACCATCTGAGTCTGGGGGAAGCATGTGGGGGGCCCCTTTTCTGGCTCCTCTGAGACCCTCGCTCTCTCACCACAGACATGGAGGTAATGACACTTGCCACCTTGCCTTCGTTAGTATAAGAGCTTTAATGATTTGATTTACTCCTGTAAAAGGTACTGCATAAACGCAAATGATCACCGAGAATGATAATTAACAGTCTTCAGCTACAAACCTCTCCCACCTAAAGTCCATATATCAGAGAATGAGAAATGTAGACGCTGTCCCCTCTTTGTGCTAAATATGGTGACAGGCATTTGTAAAAGCTGTGCCTTTCTCTGGTTCTGTAGTCTAAGTATTTTTGCTGACTGAGGGAGATGCTGATATAATTTATCTTTCATAAGAGTTCAATGCTAGGGTGGCAAGGTGCTGCATTCAATATGGGGGGTGAGGGGGAGGGTGGGAGCAGGGAAGCTATTTCCAGGTGGGAAAACATGAAGTCCCCAAACCCTAAGTGTATTTAATAGAGAGAGATTTATCATGATTTGTACCCTGCCAGCATTGTACACAAATAGCTTTACAAGATGAGAAAAGTACCGAAACAGGGCCTGAACATCTCAGGTTTAAAAATGTAGCTCAGCCCATGCACATTGTTTTGCATGGCCCTGACCAAGTATCAGATGCTGCTTATTGACACCATTGATTATTTCCATGAAACCAACAATCTGATTAAATAGCAAAAGCTTCAAGCCTCTTGATTTAAATCTGGAAGGAAGAGGAAAGTTTCATTCCTAGAAATGTAGTTCATTTGCCCATTAAAGTTAATCTGCCTATTCTGTTATATTATAAAAAACAAAATAAGCTAAGATGAAGGATGAGGGTGGTCAAGTTTCATTCCTTTAGCAGGTTGACTGTTTTTTTTTTTTTTAAAAGGATACATTTCATGAGGTTTTGATTTTTACAATGTGAGCTGAAGCACAATCTTTGTTTATCCTATTAATTGTTGTATTCTTTTAATAACCCTGTTACTGATGAACATGTGGCAAAGCCCCCTCCTCGGCACAGTACTTAAATACAGCATCAATTATGAATAAGGAATCTTTGTTGTTAGCTTAGGCCTCTTATCTTTCTTGGTTTGCTTGGGACTGTTATTTTTACCTTCTTTGGAGATTTCTTTTGACTTCTTGCAGTGTCACAACGTGATCTAATCTTAAATGCTTGCCTTCTCTTTGCAGCCCATTCTAGCTTTATAGCTTGGGTCTTTCATCTATTTCTTGGTCCAAGATCAGGTTTTTCATTCATTCATAGATAACTTACTTCTACTGGTTATTTGAGTTTTTCAAGCTTAAAATGCCAATTGAAATGAAAAGTTCAGAAAAAAGAAGAGACTCAAGTACTTTGGAGTCTAAGACATTTAAGGTTCCTCCCAGGGGGTTAACTCTTCAATTCAAGGTGAGAAGATTTGCAAAGTTAGAAAGGCTGGTAAATTCATGAATTGACTTCCGAAGTCACATGTAATTTGCTTTTCTTTTTTTTTAAACATCTTTATTGGAGTATAATTGCTTTACAATGGTGTGTCAGTCTCTGCTTTATAACAAAGTGAGTCAGCCATACATATACATATGTTCCCATATCTCTTCCCTCTTGCGTCTCCCTCCCTCCCACCCTCCCTATCCCACCCCTCTAGGTGGTCACAAACCACCGAGCTGATCTCCCTGTGCTATGCGGCTGCTTCCCACTAGCTATCTATTTTACATTTGGTAGTGTCATAATTTGCTTTTTAAGAAGAAGAAGAGCATTAGTAATTTGGGTTCAAAATAGAATATATACAATGAGAGAATTCAGTCCTGAACTTTTTCTTGTATTTTTCCATGCAAATAGGGCAGTTGGTGTGGAAAATAGGAGAAATTGACCCTGCAGTCAGCTAATGGTAAAGCTTAACATATAAGAGATAATATTTTAAGAGCATATTTTAAAGCAGTCTAACTCCAGTAACAGGATTAGAGTCGTTTGAATCCTCAGCAAACTTTCAAAATTTGCGGCTTTGTTTTGGTTTCCTTCTCTCTTTCCATTCTTTACTTCTTATTTTCATTCTGGTACTACCTTTGCTTCACCCATATTTTAACTGTTCAAACCTCAGCTGGCAACCTAACATCCCATTATGCCCCCTCTTTCCCCATACCATTCAAAATTACTTTCTTTTAAGGTAATTTCAGCTAAGTGTTAGGAGAAAAATAATCTGAATAAATTTCCCTTTACCAGGCTATTTGTGAAAAATGTGCAGAGGAGAGAAAAAAATTTTTAAAGCAACAATATTCTAGAAGTGATGTGATGGCTATTTACTGGTTTCACCCACTCTGAGCAACAGATTCTTGACTTTAATGGTTAGATAGGGTCTCCCCAATGAAACAATTTATGTGTAACAGAAACAGCAAATAAATTCATCTTATTAGGCTAATTCAGGTTGATAGTGCTGCCTGAAGCACTGTGTTAAGAAAGTTTACAAAGCAAAGTCAAGGTGCAGTAAGAAAGAACAGTTCAAATAATTAGAGCTTTCTTCCATAGATGAGGGACGTGAGAATGGTAGTCCTAAGGCCAAACATTTACCATTCCTAATACATTGAACTATACTAATGGAACCTATGCTTTAAAGCATTTGAAACAGTTAAATGAAATAATGCTTAGAAAGTACTTAGCATGATGGTCCTCAACTCTAGCTGAGATTTTGATTTAGTATGTCTGAAGGGATTAAAACAACACAGCAACAACAGCAACAGTAACACCAATAGCAAATGACCAGATGAAAATGACTTTCCACTGGGATTGAGACCCATTGGCTTTACCCATAGTAGGCCATCAATATATATTAGCTGTTATTATTATTATTAAAATGGAGAAGCATTTCCCAAAAGTTGTGCTACAAACACCAGAGCATTAAATGATGTATGAAAATGAAAATTGCAATTATATGTGTGTGGAAATGCTGCATAGTCTGTCCCCTCCTTTAAAACTAAAAGGCGCTTACTTATTGAAAAAGTTGAGAAGTCCTTTAGTAAATAAATTTATTTTCCAAATTTTTGTGAATTCATACCTCTATCCTTAACCATCTATTGACATTCATTGAAAGTAGAATTTGGAAGAATATATTCTGAGTACAGTTCTTAAACGTTTAACTTAAACAGGAGTACACAAAACAAACTACACATAATATATAATTGTGTTCTGTATAATTTCCTATTTTGCAATATTAAGTAACTGTTCCTCTGACCAGATCAATTGCAGTAACATGAAACATCATGAAGTCATTGCTGCTATAAAAAGGCAACAGAAAACCTCTTTTTTTGACTGAACCCAATTTTCTTTTCTTTTTTGTTCCATATTTCTAGCATAGCTTGTCCTATGCTCATATGCTTATTTATTTTTGAAATTAATTTTTATTAGAGTATAGTTGATTTACAGTGTTGTGTTTCTGCTGTACAGCAAAGTGAATCAGTTATACATATATGTATATCCACTCTTTTGTAGATTCTTTTCCCATATAGGTCATTACAGAGTACTGAGTAGAGTTCCCTGTGCTATACAGTAGGTTGTTATTAGTTATCTATTTTATATATAGTAGTATGTATATGTCAATCCCAATCTCCCAATTAATTAATCCCTCCCCAACTCCCTTTCCCTCTTGGTAACCAAAAGTTTGTTTTCTACATCCGTGACTCTATTTCTATTTTGTAAATAAGTTCATTTGTACCATTTTTTTTTACATATAAGTGATATCATGTGATATCTGCCTAACTTACTTCACTCAGTATGACACTCTGTAGGTCCATCCATGTCACAGCAAGGAGCTAGAAGATTTTTTTAAATCCCAATTTTCTATGCCTCTGGACAGCATATCTCCTTAGAAGAGTTGCCTATATTTGCTGTGTTATGGACTGAATTGTGTCTCCACAAAAATCCTGTGTTGAAGCCCTAATCCCCAGTATCTCAGGATGTGACTGTATTTAGAGATAGGACCTCTAACGAAGTGATTAAGTTAAAATAAGTTCATTAGAGTGGGCCCTAATCCAATCTGACAGATGGCCTTATAAGAAGAGGAAATTTGGGTACAAAGAGATACCAGGTGTAATGCACAGAGGAAAGACACTGTGGAACACAGTGAAAAGGCACCTATTTGCAAGCCAAGCATAGAGGTCTCAGAAGAAACCAAACCTACCGACACCTTGATCTTGGGCTTCCAGCCTCCAGAACTCTGAGAAAATAAGTTTCTGTTGTTTAGCCACTCAGTCTCTGGTATTTTATTATGGCAGCCCTAGCAAACATGCTGCCTCCAATTTGTCTACCTTGTCTTCTCTTGAATCTGCTCCATTTAGGTGTTTGACCTCACCATTTTTCCCAAACAGCACATCTGAGGGCACCACAGCATTTGACACAATTGATTACTCCCTTCTTTTTGGAAAGTTTTTTCCACTTGGCTTCTAGGACATCACACTCTCCTGGTTTTCCTCCTATATCACTGTCACTGTCATTGACCAACCTTCTCACTCTTCATTCTGGTTTTCCCTCATCTCCCTGATCTCTTGCTCCCCGGGACTCCCTATTCCTCTTCCTTCTATTTTTTTTTACCCAGAACTATCATTATCAAACACCTACCTTATATATTTATCATCACTGTCTGATTCCCTCCCCAGGAATGTGAGAGATTTTTGTTTCTTTTAGCTACTGATATATCATCAACATCTAGGACAGTGCCTGGCACATACTAAGTAGGTTTAACAAATGCTTTTTGAATAAATAAATTGGATACAACCAATTAATTCACTTAGGAAAATGGTCTATTTCTTTCCTCATTGTCATTTTCTGATGAACTCTTGTTGTGTTCCACTCTGTTTGGAAGCAGTAGAGGTTCATTTCTGCAGCACTTTAGTAAATTCTAGCATTGTCTAGCGGTCAAGGGTATAGGCTCCAAACCTGGACTCTGCCTTTACTGGTTGTGATAACACAGGCACATTTAGCCTGTTGCCTCAAATTTAATCAAAAGCTAATGATTATTTCACCCTATAGGAGATGAAGGGAGAGAATGCATGTAAGGTACTTAATACAGTGCTTGGCACCTCGTACAAGTTCAGTGTTATCTTCCATCATGATCAGAATTTCTACAGCAGAATTTCTACAGTAGAGCTACATACTTCCTTGAATGCAGAAACCTTGGATTCTATACTTTCATCTTTACCAGTTGCTAGTGCTGTAATCTACATAGCAAAGCTACTCAGAAATGCTCCCCACTAATGTAGAAGCACAGCCCTAACTAGCTACATAGGTGTTAGGAGACAGCAGCCTTGCAAGAGTTAACAGGACTTTCTGGGTGGAAGAACACTAGCACTCGTTTTCTTTTCTGATCAAGGCTTCACATGCTGCCCAAAGTATCTCTTATAATTCTGTGCAAAAAGACTGAAAAAATCTGAGATCCTCTTCAAATGTAAGAGTTATGAGAATAAAATGTGGGTTTTTTTTGATATGGAAATGCAGCATAAAATAGTTAGATAAGCAGAGCATCTAACATAGAAATTTTGAGAGTGTCTATATCTCTATTCAATTGAGGAAGTGAGTGGTGTAGGTAGGAAAGCGGCTGTTTTAAGTTCACACTATGAAAGGGACTTTAAAGAATCCTTTATTTGTTGTATTCTCTTCTATTTGCGACACAAAGCAAAGGGGTTAATTCACAAGGCTATGAGCCAGAGAGCTTGGAGTATCCTGAGGGAAAAGGCTTCAGCATTAAACACAGACAAGAGAACCCAAACACAGGGTGTTAACACATGCAGGAAGCCTGCATTTGACAGAGGGCTTTGGAGGGAGCAAATCTTCTTAGCAACACTGATAATAAATATGCAGTTGAGAATGAACATTAAGGGTTAGAATAAGGAAAGGCTGAACATTTTGTAAAATTTAAGAAGGGAATTAGAGGCAAACAGAAAAACTAGTGTAAAGCAGAGCCCAGTTAGAATAACAAGTGGATTACTGTGGTTGGAACATAGTGTAGGGGTGAGATTTTCAAAGCATTTTTATTTATAAGGTTATTTTTAGATTGTTGCAGAGTTACTGGATCTCCCCAGCCCCTTAAACTAAAAGTAAACTGCAGTTTTTCTTTGCTGGGTGTTGCATGAGGTACTGTGGTCACTGAAATGTAAAATTCTAGAAAGGAAATGGAATAAAGTTGAAAGAGGGGTTTAAGCTCAGCCTTGGAAAGCAGTGTAGAGTACCACCTAAAAGATGGACCTTGAGTTCAGGTGACTAGGTTCAAATTTCAATTCTGTGACTTGCTAATTGGGTGATCTTGGGCAAGTTAATTAATGTTTTTGAGCCTATATTCTAATTTATATAATGTGGGGATAATATTATCTTCCTCACAAGGTGATTATGAGGATTAAATGAGATCATGTATAGAAAGCATTTTGCACAGCGCCTGCCTTGTTGTTAGTGTTTGGTAAAGATAAATGATGCCATTGATTTTGACAATGGAAATGATTTAAAAGGGCCTAGGAGGGAGATCTTACGAAGTTTTCAGTATAAAAAAATGGACATAACAAACCCACATTTACATAGATAAACACATCACAATCCCTAGATTATATTGGGGAAAAAGGAGAACATCACAGCTTCACAAGAGAGAAAGTGCTGGGTATTGGACCTTCTTACATAACTGGAACTAAGAGGAGTAAGGACACGTAATCAACTTCCTCCCTCTGTGCTGTGGACCTACCTCACTTGAGTATGCTTTGCTCTCATCAGCTGGCCAGCTAATGTCAGAAGATCAATGATAAGCTCAGTAAACTCAGATAAGCTTGATTCGGAACCTTAGAGTGCCACGTCATTCTTTTACTGAAGTGAGCCCAATAACAGAGAAGTGACCTTTTTGGATTGTCAATGACAGAAAAAAAAATATGGATACTTAAAAAAAAATCCTTTTGGGCTTTAAGAGAAGGTATTTTTCTTGCGGCGGTATTCCACAGTTCAGTGGGGCTAGCCAGATCTTATACTAGAAAGGATGTACACATGGTGTCTGAGGAACATGCCTGCTGCTCTTTGTTCTAAATTTCCCCACGCTGCCGTTCAGGACCATGCTCCCCATGGAAATGTTACATAAGGCCCTCCTTTATCCTGAATTGTTTATTAAAACCATTTTGAAATGAAGATTTTTATCTATGCTACCATCATCCACATCGATAAAATATTTTCCTGCTTATCCTCTCAAGCTCTAAAGCATGCCCTGACTCCTGAGATGATTACATTTTATGCTGGCTCATGGCATAAACTTTCAAAACCACTAGGTGAGTTGTCTTTGTAGTACAACTCATTTCTTGATTGATGTACAGTGTCTGACATGGCTTTGTTCTCCTGGCTTCCCATTGGTTATCAGATTATAGATAAGGAGAAAAGAAAAGAGTGTAACAATCAGAGCAACCCTGGGATCACTAATGATATTAGAGGTTACCTTCTCTTTAAGAGAGCATTTGTTATTTTAAAATGATTGGATCATCCAAATATGTCATGCTGGGCAAGTCAACTCAACTACAGACTGGGGCTTTGGAAAGCTTTCTTCCTGATCCCAGAGTTCATCTCATTTTTGGCTGCAGGAAATCTATGCCCTGAGAAATTAGATGTCTGGAATGATCCTTAATCTCAGCAGAAAGCTTTTTTGTTGTTGAAATGCTGCCCAATTGTGAGGAAAGACACAATTTTCCTTACAGTGCAGAGAAAGAAAAAAAAACTTTTTTTATTTAAAGGAAGGTACTTAATGCTGGCCTATTACTTTGCAAAACGGAGATAATACTTTCCTCTTGTTCTGAGAAAACTTCAGCTGTTTTGTTTTCCTTTCTTCCAAAGTGGAAGAAAATTGACATATTGAGACATTCTTTGGAAAGCACATAGGACATTTAGATTTGGCTTGCAGTCTGTAGATACTTGGCCTATCAAAAGATCCGGAAATACGCTTTGATGAATCAACCAATTTTCCTGTTTTGAAAACTTCTCTGAATCCATTATTATGTAAAACAAATAAAATTGGTTTTTCTTTCAAATATGCTTTCTAATATCCACTGTGCTTCAGTACTAGTTAGAATTGCAACTTCCTATGTGCATATACTGTTTTTCTAACACAAATGGCTACCCTCTCCTATTCTCTATGGTGCAGTGGCTCTGTGAGTGTAACAAGGTTAAATACTTTGTGTTTAAAAGATCTTTACTGAATCCCAGCTGTGGGCTTTTAATCCTAATGGAGAACACGGACAAATCTTACATACGTGTCTCATGCACCAATTACTTGGTGAAGGAAGTTGACATGCAGATGTGACCTCTAAGAAGGAAACCTCAGACAAACGATAGCAAATTATATTGAAATAGGCAGAGGCTGAGGTCACCATAGAGAAAACATAGAGTCTGTAATTCAAATGGCCAAGGCAGATTGTTGAAAACACAAATCATCAGGCTGAAAAGCATCCTGCTTAGCAGTAAAATTTGAGTTATCCTTCCATCCCTTCAGACTCTTCTCGTCCTATTCAGCCCTACTACACCAGGCTTAGGGGCTCCAGTCACAGTTTGTAGCTCACCCATTCCCATTGTGTTGCTAGCAGGTAAGGCTGTTCATGCAGAAATCACTGATGACCGTGGGAATGACTTTACTTTGTTAGGAGCAGACCCAGAAGGCTCTGGCTCCGTCAGATGTCAGAGGCTGATGTACTCGTCTGATTAGTCACAGTGGGACAAGTGTCCGGCTGCTCCCTCTGGTCAAGCTCACCAACAGTGCAAAAACCCCACGGCTGGAATTGTCGTAACTTCTACCTTGTAACCAAAAGTTGCCCAGAGCTGGTGAGCACGCAGGCTTGACAGAGAGCTGTGGGTAGGAGAGCCGGGGGCCAGCACGTGGCTATTTCAGAACAGCAGCTCTAGCTGAGGAGAGAGAAGGGCAAGACCTAAGATAAAGTGAGCTTGGAGAAAGCATCTCCAGGAAGAAGAGGCTTCCCTTGGGTCTCCTGGTTCCCCTGGGATCAGATTCCTGTGCTAACCATATGCTCTGTTAATGCTTCTGCCCTGTGTCTGGCTGTAAATGACTCTTATTGAATGCCTGTGTACCAGGCACTATTCATTTAAAGTCTATTCTGTCAGGTATTAGTATTGTATCCTTCATGTTTTACAGATAAAGAAAATGAGGCTTCGGGAGATTAATTTGCCCCAGTTTAAACAGTTAGTGCATTTGTATTAGGATTCAAAGTCAGGTGTACCCAACTTTTGTGTTTTTAACACAACACACAGCTTCCCCATTTCCTCTCCACTCTTTGCTGGTCTCTTTTCTACCCTGAAAAGTCTCAGGTTTGATTGTCAAGTTAGTATCCTAGAGCAGAATTCTGCCCAGAGCATCCTTACTGAAGGAGTTGTCTAGACAGGCAGGTCATCAGGACAGGGATACCCACTGGTACTAGTACTAATTGACGGACCACAAGGTTCCAGTGCAAAAGGGGCAAGGCTGGGTGGACCTTGCAGAAACCCAGTTTAAAAGAGGAACTTTCGGCAAACAAATAGCATCGACTACACGACACCGACCAAGCTCAAATTATTCTCACGCATAAAGTCTAATGAAAAACAGAGGCATAGAGATTGATTCTGTTTTGTTTTGTTTTGTTTTGTTTCCTACTTGAGTTGGACCCACTGCTGGATCTGTATTAGGTCTAGGCCCATGTTCGCTTTTATGATTTACTTATTCCATTCTGTAATAGACCTTAAATTACTGATGTTTAATGAAGATACACATTCCCAGACTGATAGGTCTTAGGCCAAGACATTGATGCCACATAACCCTATTATGCTATTCCTAACAAGAAATACAGAATTTTTCTGATTCCCTCAAATCAGCAATGAGGAAAGCCTAAGAAGAGGAGAGAGGGAGAAGAGTGAATGATGTTGCTTTAGCTGAGAAGAGCTGGCATATTTGAAATCAGTCTCCAGCCATGAATCCCCAGCCTGCAGTCCCTTCTGCCTACAGTACCACCGCTTTGAGGCTTCTAAGGGACAGACTCTATGTCTAGGAAAGTGAGACTCAGAGCTTTTGAATTTAAAAACAAACTCTGGTTGATTTTGATTAGCAGCATTCTTTTGGGTTTGCTGAGGACAAGCTGTTGATGGAGAGGTGGACTTAAAGAAGTTTAGGATATGATCCCTAACTCAAGAAGCACAAGGGCAGGGGTGGTGATAGAAGGGAGAATGTGTGAGATGGCACAGTGCTCAATACAGGTACTGGTAAAAAGCTGAGTGCCAGAGTTGTGGGATGGAGATTCAGACGAAGGCGAAATCTTGCCATCTTACACGCCATATTCCAACCATGATAGTAGCTCATAGTTGTGAGTACAATTTTGAGAGGCTCTATGAATAATTTCTTTTCTTTTCTTTTTTGCTCAATGGCCTGTAGTCAGTCTGTCTGGCTTTGACACCCACCTTCACCACCTAGTAGTTGCGTGATGGTGTCCAAGTTTCTTTCTGTGTCTGTGCCTCCGTCTCCTTATCCATTAAACAACAACACTTGTACTAGTAATAAATACATCATTGTATGAAACGTGAGGAGTAAATGAAATAATTCGTATGAAGCACTCAACACAGAGCTTGGCACATGGAAGAGTCAGTAAATAATACTATGGCAGAAAGTGTTGATTGTCTGCTTAATATCCATTCTCTCCTTCCCTGCTGACAAACTCCAACTGAGTTGAGTGGCATTTTCCCTAGACGAATGCTCACTCTCCAGCCTCCCTTGAACCAGAGGTAGCCACGTGGTGCTATTCTGGTCAATTTGCTGTAGGTGGAAGTCTCCTTGATGTTTCTGGGAAAGGTTTCACTTCCCTATTCAAAGGGAACATAACCTGACATGTGCCTGACATAACCCCTTCCCCAGTTTTTCTTCCTTAAATATGGATCTAATGTCAGGAGTCAAAGCCACAATTTGTGACAGAAGCAACAAGCAAAGGGAAATTTCAAGAGAATTGAAGATATGCCAGCCCAAACCCTGTCAACCTACAAAACCAACACCAGCAGGAACCCATATCCAGGTTTCTTTTTGTGTGAGAAAAATGCCCCCTAATATTTATTTTTATTGTTTTAAATTGACTCTATCAGAAGGTCTTCCATTATTTGCAGGTGAAAGCATTTTTAACAGAGTTACGTATCACCATTTTTTTTTTTTTTACTTAAACCCAGGGATAATTTTAATCTTTGTAAAAACCCAGGAAGGTAAGGTATTATTATTCTGAGTTTTCTTCAGATGAGACTTAAATTGAGGCTTAATAATAAAAAGTAACATTTTAATATTAAAAATAATTAACAATGATAATACTACAAATAATGAATTATAATAAGGTAATAAAATGTTAATGTAATAATAGCTGACAGTTTTTGAATGCTTATTATGTGCCACTTGCATTTTATTTGTTTAATCCTCATACCTCTATAAGGCAGGTATTTTTATCACCGCCATTTTACAGATGAGAAAACTGAGGCACATAAAGGTTAAAAAACTTGCCCAAAGTCACAGAACTGAGATTCAGATTCAGAGCTTTTGGACCACAGATTCAGAGCTTTTGTGCCTAATTATTTAACTAATTCTACCTGCCTTCCTGCAGTTCCCAAATGTTTTCTGTCTTCTCCAGGTCTTTTTGTACATGCTGTTCATTGTGGCTGGAACAGTCTTCTCTCCACTACCTTTTCTTGGCTAAATGTCATTGATGTTTCCTACCTCAGCTTAAATATATCTTCTTGGAAGCCTTCCGCAACACTCCCTCCCCTCTATGTGATTCCATTTTCTCTTGTATTCACTCCTGTCACAGAACTTAGTCCACTCTTTTGCATGTTCTATTTATGAATCTTGCTCGCCCCTCAGAGATCGTCTTTCAGGACATTGGCTCTATGCTCTGTTCACTAACATTGTCCTAGGATTTGTCTTATAAAGACATTCAATTAAAGGTGTCAGAGTTAACTGATGCTTTGTTCTCATTGGATGCTTCAAGGGAGGAATGGTGCCTGAGGAGGTAAGAACAAAGCAGATTTAGGGAAAGGAGGAATGATGGACTCAATTCTAGGGGACCCAACAGGACTTGCATGCAGGCCAGTTCATGCAGTGCCAGTGAAATTATGCTCGCTATTTTAGCATTTACTGCAATCAGCCCTAGGAAGGCTACTAAGTCCACAGCGAAAAAAAAAAAAAAGGAAGGAAGAAAAAAAATGCTCTGAAAAGGTGGCAATGTGTGTCTCTGGAAGGCAAGCCTAGACATGTGGTGGGAGTTAAAGAAATGCAGAATTACAAAAAGAATCCCTCCCACGGATGTCTAAAAATGACGTTCCTAGCAGCTTTAGGTATCACAGTTGTTCAGGCAGAAAACTATTTGATTAACTCACTGGCATTATCTCCGAGGTGTGGGTGTCTTGGAAATCTGCATGCACAATATTTCCTTAAGATAAGCTACTGGGCATTGTTGTATATAGGCTTCATTGCTGCTCTTCAGCTCACTCTGTATATGGCTGAAGTCATGCACTTTAAAAATTGTCCCTCCCAAGGTTAAGATAGGTGTGCTGTGGTCATTTTTGTGCCTGGCCTTTGGGAACAAGATAATGAGATTTGACGTTGACATGAAATAGAATTTCTGAATGTACCAGAATGGGCAACATACCCAACCCCACCCCCTTCATTCTCTCTACACTGCTTTCCCTTGAAGGTTTTCAGGTAGCTCCTTTCTCATCTGCATTTTTCCTTTTGTTTTAGATATTTGGTGAATCAGACTTGGTTCATCTAGGTGGCAGAGTTAGTCATAGTGTGATATTGAAGTCTGCAGAGGCCACATACAGAAGGATCACCAGAAAAAATGGAATGAGTACGCGGGTTACTCAGTAATCCCTACTCTGACCCATACCTAACCCTGGGTCGGAAATACTCTTTAATCGATTTCCATGGTTAGAGAAGAGAGCTTTCCACCCCAAGTTTAAGAAGCCCAAGCAACAAGAAACCTGACTTCCCAAATGTGACCTTTCTTAAGTCCATTGATTTATAAATGATTCAGTTTCTCTGTTTGATTTAGTAGTAATGATAAATGATATTTTAAAATCATAGGAATACCTAACAGTTTTATTTGTTTGTCAAATTTCAATCAATCTTAGGGGGTGGCAGGAGCAATTTGTTGATAATGACTCTGAAACTATGTATTGGTTCGTAGAAAATTATACTTAATCCAGGGGTTGGCCAATTTTTTTTGTACAGGGCCAAATAATAAATATTTTAGGCTTTGAAGGCCATACGATCTGTGTTGCAACAACTCAACTCTGCCATTGCAGCCCCAAAGCAGTCAAGGCAATACATAGAGAAACGGGCGTGACTGTGTTCTAATGAAACTTTATTTATATAAACAGGAGGCAGAATTTAGCTCACTGCAGGACCATAGCTTGATGACACCTGCAATTAACAATTTCTTTAGTGGACAGAGGGAGATATTGATAGAGATTGGTGACACAGAAGCCATGCATTTCCCATTGCTGTTATAGAGATTTGCAGCATTCAGACCTTTTCATTTTTAAAGTCTTATTGGTTCCTCCCAAGAAACGCATGAGGCAGCTCAGCAGCAGAAACTTTTAGGTCAGTGGTGCATTCTGGTTGAAAGCACAAGCTTTAGAGAGAGACTGGTGTTGGAATCGAGTTCTGTACTTAAAAGCTGTATGAACTTGAGCAGACTATTACCCTCTTAGTACCTCTGTGCCTAATCTGTTAATAAATGATAATAATAGTATCTACCTCAAGTATAAAGGGCCCTTCAATCAATGTTTGTGATAAATGCAATTATTATTATGATCTTCCCTATCTATAAACCGGGGCTAACCACATGGTACTTACGAGTATTAAATGAAGTAGCATATGTAGAGCTTATATGCACAATGCACAATACTTAGTGCTATGCACAATGCTTAGTGCATAGTAATGCTTAATAAATGTTAACTAGTATTCATATTTCCATTTTACTGATAAAGGAAGTTTAAAATGATAAAATAGTTCTGCCAAATCTTTATAGTAAATAATAGCAGAAGTGGGTCTAAAACCTAGTCCTTTGGACTCCAGAGATCATGTTATGCCCACTAAAAATGAGGAGATGTACATTAAACCTCCCTGGAAAGGTACAAAGTGAAACTCAAATGGAAACATTTTTCATTAGAAGTGATAAGATATAGACAAGCCCTCACTTTCCATTAGTTGCATTTATTGATTTGTTTATTTTTAGTCACATATTTTGTCACATACTTCTCTATAAAATACCTTGATTTGAGGTATATTTTTCTTATTGGCCAGTCAGGAGGCAACTTGGCCCTGGGGATAGAGCACAGGCTTGAGAGCTGTTAGGGAGAAGAGATTTTATATTGTCTTTTCTACGAGATATATTTCATCCTTTATAAAACAGACCCGATTGCCTAAATGCCCATGTTTTATTCCATGTTGGTACCATAATCTTAACCTTATCCCAGTGAAGAAAAATAGTGGACATATACACCAAAGTGGGGGGAGGCTAGAGACCTCTAACTTGTGTGCTTGTGTGGCTCAGAAAGATGATCTGAGTCAATTAGATTAATTTCCACTCCTGTTCTTTCTCCCATGGAGAATGTCAGAGCAGTGAAGGGCTTCAGAGAGGAGATGGCACTTGGAAAGTCATGAAGGGTGAATAGAAATTCAGCAAGAGCAGAAGGGGACAGACATTATAGGCAGAAAGTACAGGCTAAGCAAAGGAGGGTTGACTGCAAAGGGAAGAGAGATCCTAAAGAGAGCTGCCAGGAGGCTTTTGAGACTGTTGCTTGGTAACCACCTAGCACAGTTTGGTGACTGTAGCTGAATCATTCAAATAACTCTTGGCTGCCCAATCCCTTTCTCCACCCCCATAAGTGTGAACACAGAGTGGAATCTAATTCTAAGTCAGCAGCTGATACAGACATCAGTGATGGGGAGTAAGTTATCTCAGGGACATCTCTTCTTAAGTTGTGGGTAAGTTCTTGCCTTCTCTCCTAGGGACACCCATAGCCTCCCTTACCCATGTTCAAGTTGGCCCCTGGACTAGTGAGCTGTGGCTGACTTGAAAGAAACTCACCTTTGTAAACACAGTTCCATGAATTATACCTAATTCTAGAAGAAGAAATAAACTTAAAACAGAAGGGAGATGAGGAGGAAAAGTCCCCAGGGGAAGGTGCAGATGAGCGTTTTCATGTACCAAAAAAACACGTCAACACTTTCAAAAGATGGCACTTTCAGCACGGGCAGGCAATGAAGGAAGAAATTTGTCAAGATCCCATGTGTTTTCCTGATGATACTTCTCCTCCCTCAGTGAATAAATTGATAAAATATCAAGAGCTGTTCTGGAGGTAACGAGCACACAAGAATTTACAGTAGGGGTTGTTCACTGCAGCAGTTGACTGTCTATTTGATTCTAGCCCAGACAGTCTCCTACTCGCCTACAGAGAAGGGCGGAGATTCTTCTGGTCATGACTCATGAGGCCGGCGGCCAGAGGAAGGGGGGAGACCAGCGTGGAGAGCTCAGGCTTGAGTGGGCCCGTGCACCCTTGCAAGCCGGGGACTCGTGTGAGATGCCTGCCCCACGTTTGCCTCCATTTGCTTTTTACTTCTCTCCTCCTTTCTCTTTCCATCCCCACAAACACACGCACACGTTGGAGGGAAGAGGCTATTTCTGGCTTGCTAGCAAAGACAGAAATCACACCCAAACACAGAAAAGCTAGGAGAGGATACTGCTGAGGGAGTGAGCCACATTTTTGAATAGCTGAGTTGAAGACCTTTCAGAAGGAAGGAGACCTTTTGTGACATTTGGTTCTTCCCTTGTGATTGACTTGTTTTGCTTCAATGGCTAAAATTCTTCTGAATTTCTATCAGCAGTTCCACGACAGTTTTGGAAAGAATGACAGAATGGCTCCATTAAACAGAAAATTCCTTCTCGACAAGCCACTTGAATGTTTAACATGTATTTCTTTAACTTCTTGGAAGAATGGCGTTACCCGGCTAATGCCTGGGGGTCTGGTCATGTTCTATTCTTTTTTGATTCATATATTGGGAAGGAAATGAGTCACACCTGATTAAGGGGTTGATACCACCTACTCATGCAAATTATGTGTGTGGACGGGGGCAGGATGAAGCAGAATGCCATAGGGTGGGCAACGTTCCTTCCTGTGCTTGAGTGTTGACTTTGCAGACCGCAACTCCCAGCATCTCCATCCATGAGCTGTTCTGTGACCAACTCTGCAGAGAAGCAGTGTGTGTGTGTGTGTGTGTGTGTGTGTGTGTGTGTGTGTACCGAAACAGCTTTGGTTCATCACAAAATGTCAAACTATTATATTTATATGGTCCTTATTGCCTCTATGGAAGAGACTGTTTGAAAGCCAAATGAGACTGCCAGGCACAAATTATGGTAATAACAATAATGGTTATTTATTATTTGTTTTGTGTTTGGTAGTGTGCTAGGTGCATCTCCTCATTTAATCCTCCCGATATTCCGCAAGTAGATATTTGTAACCTCTACTATAATAATCTCAGGAAGGTTAAATGAGTAAACTCAACCTCAGATCTGCTTATCTCTAAAATTTGTGTTATTATAAAATAGCATCCTCAATCTGACTTTGGAATTGCACTGTGAAACCCACCATGTTTCAAAAACATTTTTATAAAATGTAAGGCAGTGAGATAGAATATTTTATTCATAATGCACTGCAAAGCCAGAAATTTAAAATGATTCAATATCTGTACTACTCAATTTAGCACATAATTTAATACTCTCACAAATTGTTCTTTCTTTTTTTTTTTTTTTTATGAAGACCAATCCTTGAGGGCAGATTTTTTTTTATACTTTTAAAATGTAAACATATATATAGAGTCGGTATTTTGAATATGATTCAAAATTTCTGTGTCTGTTTTACTTCAACTGCATTTTTTTCTTTTCACCTTTTGACTTCCTTCATCCACTTCTCCCACCTTCCACCCCCTGCCTCTGGCAATCACTAGTCTATTCTCTGTACCTATGATCTTGGTGTTTTGTTTTGTTTTAGATTCCACATATAAGAGATATCATATAATATTTGTCCTTCTCTGTCTGACTTATTTCACTTAGCATAATGCCCTAGAGGTCCATCCATGTTGTTGCAAATGGCAAAGATTTCATTCCTTTTCATGGCTGAATAATAATCCATTATGTATCTACGTGTGTGTGTGTATATATATATACATATATCTTTATCCATTTTTTTAATCCATTCATCCATGGATGGACACAGACTGCTTCCTTATCTTGGCTGTTGTAAATAATGCTGCAATGAATATGGGGGGTGGTGCATATATCTTTTTGAGTTACTGGTTCTTTTTTTTTTGATAAATACCCAAAAGTGAATTGCTGGATCATATGGTAGTTCTGTTTTTTGTTTTTTTTTTTTTTTGGCTACATGACATGCAAGATCTTAGTTCCCCAACCAGGGATCAAACCCGTGTCCCCTGCAGTGGAAGCACAGAGTCCTAACCACTGGACCACCAGGGACTTCCCTGGTAGTTCTATTTTAATTTCTGGGGGAACCTCCAAACTTTCTTTGTATCCTCTTCTGGACCTAACATAAGATAAGAAATCCAATTACAGTAAAGACAATAGAGCAGATGAGACATTAACATGTGTGTGCCCAGCACAAGGAGAGATATTTTTACATGGTTCCTGTGGAATCACATTTTATGTGAGGATTCGATTATAAAGTCAGCACACATGGTGATTATTTGTTAGTCTTTTACCCAGTATCAAGTTGTCTTTCTTTTTTTTTAATTTATTTTTTGAAGTATAGTTGATTTACAATGTTGTGTTAATTTCTGCTGTACAGCAAAGTGATTCAGTTATAGATATATAGATAATTTCTTTTTCTAGAAACATACAGCCCACCAAAACTGAATCAAGTTGCCTTTCTAGTATAATCCCTCATTTTCCAGCCATGTGGAATTTGGATGGGACTGGTCTCATCACAGCTCCAAAGTGGGTCCTGATTGAATTAAACTAATCAGTGAATTCCATCCCCTTGGCTACAGTTATTGATTCAGGGATGTCATATGACTCACACAAAAACAACCAGGACACAATTCCTGAGCTTTGATTTGAGCCATGAGAAAATTTGAATTCCTATTTTTGTAGCTTCAAGAGCCTTTTGAGGACGAAGAAGGAAGGACCTTCATATGAACCTGCCCAACATTGAAAATGCAGAGCTATGAAATGATGAGAAAGACCTGTGTCTCAGGAATATTGTTTGAGTCCTGAGTCACCCCTAATCTAGGAGTAGGAACCAATTTTCTTATTGCTTAAGGAGTTTGAGTTGGTTTTTCTATTCCTTACAACATGAATCCTACCTGATTCTCCAGGAAAGGCAAAAAGAAATCTCATATGTTATTACTTTATAAATAGTTATGAGGCAGGAGATAGATGGGCTCCAGGCCAGACATTTACAACTAGCCTCCTGTTCATATTTCTTGAGGCAGGGGATAGATGGGCTCCAGGTTAAACATTTACAGCCAGTCTCCTGTTTATACTTCAAGATAGAAATACAACAGGGACAGGGTAAATCTCTGAACTTGGTCTCCTGTGGATACTTTAAGATAACAGTAATGGCAGGGGCAGAGATGGGCTAAGCACTGCTTTGGTAAAAGATCAAGAGGTCACATATTTCTCATGCTTGGGGTCAGGGAGACCTCGACTGCATGTGCACAGAAAGGCTCCTCAGGGGTCAAAAGGGAGGGGACACCAGACCATAATAAGTTGTGGTAACTCCCTCAAAGGCCCTTGCACTGGAATCCATCTTGGCTAAAGGATGTGCACACACATAAGGCAGGGCCCTGAGGCAAATCAGCCATGGGGTCAAAGCAAGACGATTGGTCAGAGGAAAACAAAAACCCGGAAGACTGCCCCCTTATAAATGATTTAAACTTCCCAAAGGTGCTACTTCTCTTTCAGCTCGCACATGCATCTGGTGGCATGTCCTCTGCTTTTCTAATAAACACCCTACTTTCCTCTTTACCTACTGTCTCCTTGTCAAAAAACATTTTTTCAAGGCAGACAAGAACTGGGACCCAGACTTTGTCTGCTGGCCCTAATGGTCTAGTGGTTGAGATTTGGCGCTCTCACTGCCGTGACCAGGATTCGATCCCGGTCTAGCTCCCAGCTGCTGCTCACTGTTGTCTCTCCAAAATCAGTCATCGAATCTCATAGTAGGGCCAAAACAACCAATTTTTGTTGTTGTTGTTTATCATGGAAACAGATTGCTGTTTCTTGAGTTGGGCAGGTAATGAAGTGATTGGCTTTCATTTAAGGGTCACATTAGGAAAAATATATTTCTTTTAACTCTAGAGTAACACTGTGCTGTTAGATGCTCAAAATGTGCAAGGCAAGTGGAAACTGGGTTAATCCCAGGAAACAGCAGTTTTTTGTGCTTGCTCTAGGACATTTGCTCACTGAGTGGATGTTAGGTAACATCACTGTCTTAGTCAGCTCGGGCTGCTATAACAAGAATACCATAGACTGGGTGGCTTGAGCAACAAACATTTATTTCTCACAGTTCTGGAGACTGAGAAGTCTGAGATCAGGGTGATGGCATGGTCAGGTTCTAGTTCCAGCCTTCTTGCTGGTTTCCACATGGTGAAGAGAGAGGACTCAGGACTCTTTATCCCCTTATAAGGCCTTCAATTCCACTATGGGGGCTCCACCCCCATGATCTCATCCAAACCTAATTACCTCCCAAAGTCCCCCACCTTCAAATATAATCACATTGGGGATTAAGACTTCAACATATGGATTTGGGAAGGCGACAAACATTCAGTCCATAGCAATCACCCAAACTATTTAAAATCCTTCCCCACGGCAACTCCGCCAAGTACTTGTACTTGAAATCACATAAGAAAAAGAAATATATCCAGAATATGACTCCACAGAATTATCTAATTTTATCTTCACAGCATTACTTTAAGGAAGAAATCAGTATTTCAATATTCTGCATATGAGGGCATTGAGACTCAAGGAAATTTAGAGTTTTCTTTCAGCATTGTAAAGATGGTAACTAAAGCCAGGATTTACAGCCAAGCCTGTCAGACACAAGCTACATGATACAGGAGATCAATAAACTCTTTTTTGATTAATTGAAAATCTTATTAGATTTCAATTTAATGAAAGTTATAAATATGGTGGCAAATTGCTACCTCTCAGGAATCAATGAGCCTGTTTAAAAATGTGGTATTTAGAAGTCTTGGCCTATCCCCTTGACTGAGTTTTTTTCGAACTGTACTTCAGTTTTAGAATCATGGCAGTCTTTAAATTACAGAATACATGGGGAACATGTAGTGGCATGTCCCTCGAGTAGTTCTTTATGGCTAAAGAATGATAATTGCTTTTGAAGCAAAGAAGTC
This sequence comes from Balaenoptera acutorostrata, assembly GCF_949987535.1. Classification (NCBI taxonomy): domain Eukaryota; kingdom Metazoa; phylum Chordata; class Mammalia; order Artiodactyla; family Balaenopteridae; genus Balaenoptera; species Balaenoptera acutorostrata. Next base: position 60,130,192 of record NC_080064.1, read on the forward strand.
ACACAGTGCAATACGGCAGAAAATAGTTATTGGAATTAAGGAAATAATAGGTATTCCTTGAATTCTTCAAATTTGTATCACTTTGATAGAGCCCATAGAGTTGAGTTTATGTTGCATTTAAGTGACTCCAGTAAAGAAGGATGAAATATCACTTGTTTTTATAAGTCAAAAGGGAAACTACTTGGCAAAAATTACAATTCAGTGCCCTAGTTTTTGACAGCCTATTGGGGGAAAATGTCATACTGCAATGCCAGGGAAATTGCCAATTTCCCACAAAGGAAAGCATTTTTTTTGTAACTAAGGAAGTTTAGTGTGCAGTAGGATATGAAGACTTGAAAGCACTTGAAGCGTCTCTAGAAATGGCTGAACTGTGCTTACCCCTCTCTGTGTCCACATCAATCAAATGCAGTTTTTGTCAAAGTTGCTTTACTTTGCTCCCTAACTTATCATGACTTCTGTTGAGATTTGGTTATGGGGACGGGGCTTGGAAATAAAATAACAACAGTGGTTTTAGAGGTTTTCTTCTTTTTCATTTTTTAATATATTGATTAAAATAAATTAAGCTTCAGCTAATTTATCAACCCTTATAATGAATTCATCAGACCTCTGAAAACATAGAGAAGCACAAAATTGTTGCTACCTGTTTGTATTAAGCTTTGGCATTTAGTATTCCATGGTTTATCATGGCAACCATTCTTTGTATTACCCTTCTTTTTTAGTGTTGGGAAGAAGGAACCAGGAAGAAAAGCAATTAACTTACAGTTTCCTGAATTGTGTTAATACAGGTAGTCTTTGTACAGTCTTTAGATTTTGTTTTCACTGAAAAGATAAGAAGTAGTAACTCATTTAAGGCAGAGTGTCTAGACCCATATACATCTGAATTTTGGCCTGTAATTTTCTTTAAAGTAGCAAGAATTAAGAAGCATTTTGAGGGCAGCTATTTATGCATATGTTGAAGTAATCTTCAGTGGTTTTTGTTCTTTTTTAAAAAAATTTGTTTATGTCATCATCATCCCAAAGTGGGAGGACAGGTTTTATGATTCACATCTCCTAACCCCCAGTGTGATGTCTGCCTCATTACATTGTATTGTCCCTGGGGTAGGGAATAATTTTGTTGCCCAAGGAAATATACAGACTAAAATATATGAAAAAAACTGTCTTGTAATTTAAAAGTAAGGATTCACATACAGTTGAATAACTCAACACTATGAAGGGTTTTCTAAAAGAAAAAAATAAGTAAGAGACAACACTTGAATTCAGGAAATTTTACTTTATAGGATAAACTCCATAAAATGCATCTGACATCCTCCTTCATCTAACTGCTTCCTACTTTTCTAGCTCATTTCCTGTCATTCACCATCTTACACTGAGTATTCCAACAACACTAAACTGTTTGAATTTCCTAGATACATCATGCTGGAAGTAAAAAAGAAACAGGTGGTTTATCAGAGACTAGGATTTGGGATTGTCCTGCAAAAGCTAGAACCATGGTATGGGCTGCCAGGTGGGACCTGATGACAGACTGCTCCTTGGGAGTTGAACCAGAGAAAGCACAGCTGCTGCTGGAAATGCCATCATGCAGAGTGAGAAATATATAAATCTCTTGCCTTCTCCTCTATTCTTGCCCTTGCCCACCAGTGACTTCCATTGCCCACACCAACCAGATGTCAGTTGCCAAGGGGAGCCTGGGAAAGTTAGTTCCCTGCGACGCAGAGCAGATCAGGGAGGAGGTAGGGAATGGATCTCAGAGCAAACATGCAAATGAAATTTACAATCTGTCTTAAGTTGAGCTTACCCAGAAGTACCCTAAAATGAGGACTTTCATTCAAGCAGTTTCTTTGGGAGGTGAATCCAGGATATAAAACAGAAGTGGAAAAATGATGTGTGGGAGGTAAGGAAGCTGATACAAGGAAAATTAATAAGCAAGTTATCACTGTGGGAAGCTGGGGCTCAATTATGTTGGGAATCTCTGAGAAATTGCGTAGAAAATGCCTCAGAATCCCACCTGAGGGATGAGGAAGCTGGGATATGTATGCACCAACTCTCTTCCCTCATTGCTTGAGAACTGCTCTTGCGAGGGAATAGGCCATTATCTTGGTTGTACTTCCAGCCTGCCCTGAGCATGGGGTGAACATTCTCAAAGAAAGATGATCAGAGAATGTCCAGAGGCAGAAAAATCACAAGTGCTTGCAGTAAGAACCTGTCAGCAGATAAAGGAATGATGAGGGTCAAGCGGCAATGAGAGCACCTGCTACATGCTCAGGACTGAATTAGGTGCTTTCTTTCTGTGTGTCTTTTGTACTTTCTTCATATGTCTATCATTGTGTTTATTACATAGCTGTTTCTAATCTATTCTTTTCTTCCTTAAACCAGAGCTATTTCTTATTCTTTATCTAGTCTCCACCAATCAGCCACAGAATTCCTTATATATATAAAATATTAAATTGATGTTTTTAATCCTATCAGGCCTAACTCCTCCCTTTTTGTAACAAATAATATGAAATATCCCATTTAATGTCCTGAAATTTAAATAATAAAACCTATTTACACACATTTTTTAAAAAATCAATATTATATCCTAACTCTAATAAAAAGAAAAACATCAGAAGAAACCAATTTATCATAAAATAGCATGTGTATCATTAGTAAAGGATAAGGCATGAATACACTAGAAGGCATAATAAGTGGTTAGACACTTGCATTTACTTATGAAAACTACATGAAAAACAGAAAACTTTTGAATATTATTTACATTTTTATCTTTGTTAGTTGAAATATAAGCTAATATATAGACTCAGTGTATATATACATAGACATAGTGTGGATGCAGCAACTAAAAGTGCAGAATGACATGGAAGTGTTGTATGGAAACTTAAATTTCATAAGATTATTTCAATTTATGATGCGCTTTTCCAAAAGAGTGATCAAGTCTTGATAGATTTACTAAGAAAGTACTTTTTGCTGATTAGCATAATGGCACTTCTGAAAAATTCTGTGTAGTTAAAACAGAGAAAATGTGTGTGTATATGTGTGTTTATATTTTCGTGCAAAATAGAGTTAGAACATAAGCTCAGATATTATATAGAGATTATTCATCTACATGAATCTCCCACAGGATATTTGATAGTTGCCGGATGTGAGTTACTTATCTAATGTGCAGGACTGGCCTGTGCGTTGAAGTATATATAGCATCCCTGGTCATTCCTATACCCTAAATTCTAAGGGGTCCCCTAATTATTGTGACAATGAAAAAATACTCTCAAATTTCTAAAACACCCCTTTGAAAGTGAGACTTGCCCTTTGAGAACTACTTTGTTAAATGTTTGTTGACTGCATCTGCTTCTCAAGCAGATAGGCCCCAAATAGTGGATTAGTTATGGATGGGTGAATAGGAAGTTGAAATTACCTAGGAATATAAAAAGTGGAAATTCATCAACATATCAAAATCACTTTCTGAGTATAAAGATGATTGATGGCTGTTTGGAAATATATATTTTTAAATGTGGCTATTTATTGGTATATTTAAAACTGTCCTCCAGAAGAAAATATAATGAACTTGGCCTTTCAGCTCAGCATTTTAATAATGGCTTGGAAAAAGATACAGGAGCCATGTTTATCAGATTTGGAGATAACACAAAGTTGGAAAACATAGTTAATGTGATGGGTGATACCCATGGTAAAACAATGAGTTAAGACAAATACAATGATATTCATATTCTGGTCCCAGAATATGATTGCATCAGTACAAAACAAAGGCATAGGCTCTCTTATACACATCAGCTCATTACTATCTTAATAAGTAGAGAGACACTGGTTTCACCTGTTTCCATGTGATATTTAACTACAACAGATGTCTAATATTTAACACAGACAAGGTTATAATCCCACTATACTAGACTTGTTTATGGTAATATGTTTAAGTCTGAGTGGTGCCCTTTCAGAGGAGCATTGACCAACCTAAAAACTTAAAAAAAATAATAATGCAAGATCTGAAAACTCCTCCATTTGAAGAATGATGAACAGAATTGGGGATATTCAGAGTGGAAAAGAAAATATTTAGGGGAGACATGGTTTACACATGAGTGAATTAAGACTCAGAGGTTAAGTAATTTGTGCAAGGTAATAAAACTAATACATTTAATATATCAAACATGCATTGCTAAGTGATGGACTATGGATCATTTGCAGTGTTCATAATAAGCACATGTATTGGCAATATAAACAATGCCCACATTTTAGTAGCTTACTAATTCAGCGACTTATTAAAGTTTATTTACACACATTTAAATTGTCCCATCTTTGATCTTTTCAAGTGATTTTCTTTCCTACATGGGGTGAGTCTAGAACTCAGCCTTCCTCCATTTTGTCGTTGCTCTTTCCTCTAAGTTCTCAGCATCCTCCACATTTAGTCAGCCAACAGGAAAGAGAGAGCATGTGTGGTAGCACAACTGCTTCTTAAAAACTGCCTGGGAGGTGACATACACATATTCCATTAGCCAGAAGAAGTCACATGACCAAACTTGGAATCAAGGGAGGGGGAAGAGAGCAAGGACTCAGGAGGAAGCTGAGAAGCATAGGCCTGAATTAGGCAGTTGTCTCCCAAATATTGCTGACTATGGAAAGAGAGAATGAATTTGTTGGAGGAGCCACTAACATTTTCAGCTAGCATCAGCAAAATAAACTTTTCCACTTATTTTACAATTGAGGACACCAAAGCTTATAAATATTTAAGAACCTTTCCCAAGGTCTCATAGCTTTTAAGTGGGTACTGAATTTTTTGTCTAATTTTAAAGTCTAGGTTTGTCTTTACACTATTCTAAACCATCTCTAGTGAGAGATAGACCTTCCTATTACTACATTTTGCTTTCTTCCCCAAATGAGTTCAATTTTCCTATTTTTACTTACTTTTCTGATCAGCCAATGGGATCTTGACTAGTTCTAACTTTTCTTGAATCAAGCGTTACATCTCCTTTCTAGACAAATTATTCTGTTAGTCACCCAGAGGCATGCCACCAATAATCTTTCTTCTGGGAGTGGTTAAAACAGATACATCCAAAACATACACACACATACATTCACACACACACACATTCACACACACACACAGCTGCTTACACATACACACACTCACAGTCACTCATACACTCATACTGACACACACACTCACACTCACATATACACGCACAAGCTCCTTCTCTGACCTTTTCTAACTCATACATTTTTCTCCTTTGGGGGATTAAACTACTCCTGGCTCCCCTTTGCTGGTATTTAAATAAAGTCTGCATAAAATACTGAAGTCATTTTCTTCCTGGCTTTGCTCAGTCTCCATAGCAACCTGCTTAGCAACAGACTTCTTTAAAAAGGAATCTCAAAAAAGCTGCACAGGACCATATTTCTTACAATTGTACTAAAAATTGGAAAAAAATTAAAATAAGAACTCTCATCACAACTTACACTAACTTTCCTCTCAATAATTCTCTGGTCTGTTGACCTGCTTCTGCTCCTGCCCTGTACTGTCCATTCTCCACAGTGCAGTCAGAGCCACCTCCAAACACAGTTCAGTTTGTATCATTTTCCTTCCAAAATGTTTCTTTCCAAGAGTTCTGTTCTCATTCTGATACAGCCCAAATTTTGATGAGGGCTCACAAAGCCTTACGAAGTCCCCCCAGTCTCTGGGACGTGTTCCTTGTTGCTCCCACAGTCCTTTCTTGTTGTCACTCCCATCTGCCAAGCTCATTGCCCCTTCAAGGCCTTTACTTCTGCTGTTCTCTCTGCCTGGGCTGCTCTGCCCTGAGATTATTACATGATTCATACCTTTTTATACTCATCATCTGAATTAATCTGCATGTTTTTAAATAGAAATGGACATCATCTTTTTCAATAAGTGGTGCTGGGAAAGCTGGACAGCTACATGTAAAAGAATGAAATTAGAATACTCCCTACCACCATACACAAAAATAAACTAAAAATGGATTAAAGACCTAAATGTAAGACTAGACACTATAAAACTCTTAGAGGAAAACATAGGAAGAACATTCTTTGACGTAAATCACAGCAGGATCTTTCTTGACCCACCTCCTAGAGAAATGGAAATAAAACCAAAAATAAACAAATGGGACCTAATGAAACTTAAAAGCTTTTGCACAGCAAAAGAAACTATAAACAAGACAAAAAGACACCCTCAGAATGGGAGAAAATATTTGCAAACGAATCAACAGACAAAGGATCAATCTCCAAAATATATAAACTGCTTAAGAAGCTCAATATTTAAAAAAAAAAAAACCCAATCAAAAAATGGGTAGAAGACCTAAATAGACATTTCTCCAAAGAAGACATACAGATGGGCAAGAGGCACATGAAAAGCTGCTCAACATCACTAATTGCTAGAGAAATGCAAATCAAAACTACAATGAGGTATCACCTCACACCAGTTAGAATGGGCATCATCAGAAAATCTATAAACAACAAATGCTGGAGAGGGTGTGGAGAAAAGGGAGCCCTCTTGCACTGGTGGTGGGAATGTAAATTGATACAGCCACTATGGAGAACAGTATGGAGGTTCCTTAAAAAGCTAAAAATAGAATTACCATATGATCCAGCAATCCCACTCCTGGGCATATACCCAGAGAAAACCATAATTCAAAAAGAGACATGTACCACAGTGTTCATTGCAGCACTATTTACAATAGCCAGGTCATGGAAGCATCCTAAATGCCCATCGACAGACGAATGGATAAAGAAGATGTTGTACATATATACAATGGAATATTACTCAGCCATAAAAAGGAATGAAATTGGGTCATTTTTAGAGATGTGGATGGACCTAGAGACTGTCATACTGAGTGAAATAAGTCAGAAAGAGAGAAACAAATACTGTATATTAATGCATATATGTGGAATCTAGAAAAATGGTACAGATGAACTGGTTTGCAGGGCAGAAATAGAGACATAGATGTAGAGAACAAACGTATGGACCCCAAGGGGGGAAAGTGGGAGGAGATGGTGGTGGTGAGATGAATTGGGAGATTGGGATTGACATATATACACTAATATGTATAAAATAGATAACTAATAAGAACCTGCTGTATAAAAAATAAATTAATTAAATTAAATTTAAAAAAAAGAATTGACCATCATCTGAAAATACAACCTTTATTTGTTTATGCACTTATTATGCATGTGATTTCCACGAGGGGAGGGGCTTTGTCTTCTTCACAACCTTATTCCGACCACTTAGCACAGGGTTGGCAATGAGTAATCACTCACTGTTGAATAAAATCAACAACTAATGCCCAATGTTTGTTTAGTGCCTCCCACATATCAGGCTTTCTCGAGGAATGTATTTGTTTGTTTGTTGTTTCAGAGTGTAGACAAAATGACTGAAGTTTCTAGAGAATAGGGCCCAGTGTCTATGTCCATCCTGAAAGTAAATGCTTATGCATTAGGGACATTCCACTCCAGATTTAGATTAAGAGCAGAGCTGGGATTGTGTCAGGCGGCCCAAACTGGCCATAATTAGTCTGCAGAGGTGGAAAAGGACTGTCCATGTAATTTTGCTCACTGCATTCATCTAGACCCTAAGATCATGCATAAAACATGTTTGCTTTAACTTTACGCAAAGTTCAGTATGCTGGAGTTTGAGGGAAATTCATCTTTCAGACAGGTGGTTTCCAAGATTATAAAATTGAGCACAGGTGACTAAAGGAGTTTGCTTAAGAGGGGGAGGAAGGATTCTTTAGTATTTTTTACTCCTGCCCCTCTCCTCCTTTCCTGGAAATGGTGCTTGATAAAGAACATTGATTAAGTGGGTACTCTACGGATGATGCAGATTATTCCAGAGGAAATAAATGCCGTGTATAAGTTAATCAAAAGAATTTCCCCGCATTGACTTTACCCCTTAGCTCTTTAATTAGCTATTCAAGAGCAGCACTCTTATATGTGTCTAAAAATAGACAGAAGCTTCCTCAGGAGAAAAGTAAGGCAACCTGTTTTCTCTGCATTTCAGTAGTGGTTCAGATTTGCACTTTAATTTCATAAGACTGATAAAAAGTTTGTATATTTTTTTTCTTTTAAAAGTGTACATCTGTAACAGAAAAGACATGCCCAGAGGTTTTACTCACGTAAAAGCATAGTATTACATTACGCTTGCATAGAACTTGGTAGTTTGCAAAGCTCTTTAATATAGATACTTTGACTTTTCTTCCTCGGATACAAGTAGGTGATGTTAACATTAAAAAACAGTTGTGGAGGCATCGTGATCCCATTGGCACTTAAACTGGCAGCCCCTCCCATCCTGGTGTTTCTGGGAGTCCCAAGGAGATGTTTGACCTTGTCTCACAATGTTGTGTGTCAGCTACTGCTACCATAAGAAGCCCTTTATTTTCTTTCTCATCTGTACTGGATTCTTTTGTTAATGTTCTCTGTTCTCCAGATTACTTTAAAAATACCCACTAGTGCCTCTGTGAGAATGCTAATATCGTTGCTGACCCTTGAGGTGCCAGAGGAGTGCTGTGATCTCCATGGAAGTGGAGAGAATGCTTTGCTTTAACCTATTTTATGCTACATTTTCTCCCCTAATTCTTCCACCTTCAGGGACACTTATGCCAAATATATAGATTCTTTGAGCAGGCCCCCCCATCAACTCACAAATTATGCTCCGATTAACCCTAGCACTGGATCTAATTGAGGCCCAAGTGGGAGTCTGCTATACATTATTTCATTAGGTTTCCATGACAACTCTATGAGATATTTAGGGCAAGGCGTTTAGGTGAGGTTTATTATCGGTTCCATTTTATGTATTAGAAACTAAAATACAAGGAATTTGATTCATTTTTTAAAGTTTTAAAAAATAATTATAAAGAATTGTCAGGTTAAAATAGGAATGAGATACCTTTCTACTTACCTTCCCCCACATCCTTTTTGTTATTTCTTTGTCTAAGATCAAAGTCTCCTTTTTTAAGCTCCTCATGGAAAGACTTTCTTTTTTTCCCAGATTTATTGACGAATAATTGACAAGTACACAGGTAATTTCTAATTCTCTTTAAATGAGAAAAGCTGCCCAGGAAGGAATGAATTTTCTGTGAGTGGAGGTTTGGAAGCAGAGACTGGAAGGTACAGTGTAGTGGTCAGATACCAGATGGAGAATATGGACTCGATACATCTCTAAAATCCCTTTCCAATCCTTTTGTGGTCAATAATCCCACAGCTAAAACTGAAATCAAGTGAACAACAATGTGACTCTGCTAAAGGAAAGGGAGAAGGTCTGGACTTTTATTAAAAGAGGGGTGAGGAGAACACAAAGCAAAATGGTTGATGAAATCTGAGAGAAAAATCAGAAGAAAGGCAGAGGGAGGAAGTTTTCAGTTTAGGCAAGAGCAGCAGGGTCTGGAAAGAGTTTGTGGATTACTAAATCCATTCAAGTTCAAAGGCAGAGAGCTGGTGACCTGACATGAGGTCTTCTATAGCTGTAGGAGTTTGAAGAGGGGGCAGGGATACTGCCAGTGGGTGGGAGATGGGTGGGATCAAAGTCTTGAGTTAAGAAGCAGCTTAGCCCCAAAGAGGCATCTCAGAACCCTCTTGCATTTGGTTTCAGCTCCATGTCCACACCTGGGAGCAGCATCCCCCAACAGACACCAGGGTGATAGTGCTGGTAGTGGTAGAACAGACCTCTCTGCTACATAAGAACCAATCAGGGGAAACCAGTCTCACAGGAAAGAAAAACTAATGACAATTGTGGGACATCCAGAAATCTCTCCTCTGCCTTAGTTTTGAGTAAACATAACTCAAAAAGTTCTGGGACAAAGAATTGTGACTTGACCATTGACATAGACCATTGGCCTATGTCAGAACTATCTGTTACTCTGTTACTTTCTATATATCTATTTAATTGGTCCTTCCCCACAGATTACTGTTCATTGATCTTACTAAAGGTTTTCCAGCATCTGGGTTTTCTGTATACTTGTTTTCCCTAGGACACTGGAGCTCATTGCCTTGTGTGTGTGAGTTGGTAGGGAGTTACTTAGTTGCACATCATCTTTCTCCTGAAGTGACCTTTTTCTTAGCTTTGACCCATGGACCATAAACACTTACACTGCTAGGCTCTTGAACCATTAGGACGTGATGCTCTGTCTGGCATCCCATACAGATGGCTTTGCCTCATTTATCTCAGCATTGGAAACTGAGCATTCTAATACAAACACCCTTATGCATGATGTAATATTTATTTTAAAATTGTATATCTTTTTTGCAATAAATAATAAATAAGTGAGCTCAGACAGCTTTAATAATCTAGTTAAGGCTTGCATCAGAAAAGAAAAGCAATTTTTATTTCCAGATGGGTAAATTGAGACAGGTTAAATGTTTTCTCCTGATAACAGCAAAATGTAACAGAGTTGGGAGTATAACTCTGCAACCCTGGTTCCCAGTTCCCTGTTCTCATCAATAAAACACAGTCAACACCCTGCTCTCTTGCTCTGATTGCTATATTTACATGCCCCAATTCTCCCATTAAATCTAAATTGTATTTAGCATTTCTAGCAGAAAGCTTTAATTTTTAAATTATTTCTAAGAGCTCTGAGGAGAGGGTATTGGCATTCTATCTTGAGAGCACAGGAGAAAAAGTAGTAGAAAAGTTAAGTGACAAACCACAGGACACAAACAGACTGCTATTGCCAGAATAGACAGAACTTCATAGAAATTCATTCCCTCTACTTTTGAGTATGAAAATTTTCTTAGTGAAGTGTTTAAAACAATCCTAAAATCAAAATATGACAAAATATAGAGAAAAACTAAGTATCCATTTGCCCACTAAGCTTACTCTTTAACTTAATACCTTGAATAGTTAATTATCTTTATCTAATTCCTATGTTTTCCAAACCCTGTTTGGCTCTACCAACAGGCTAACATGCATAGTGACTATAATGTGTTGAGTAACTCCAGGAAAAACAGTAAAGATTTGAGCTTACACAGTCTTGCTATATTTATATGTGCTAACTATTGACATCCATATACTCTTAATTGCTGAGTACACATGAGATCACTATTTACTGTGAAAGACACTGATAGGATTGAAAGGAAAACATCATGATAAAATTGCCCAGTAATTCAAAATATTAGCATGTGACTAGGAGACTGAAAATACCACCAATACATTCAGAAATTTCTGTTCCAACGCAGAGTGTGAGTGAAGATAAGATAAATTTCAGATTTTAATGCAAGAAAGTAAATAAGATTATATATTTCACCAGGACTTGGTAAATGAAACTCTCAATTAGAGTAGAACAATTAAGGGATAGAATTTGTACAAAATGTAGAAGGAAAGATGGGAAAAGTCTTTTACATGGGTACATATCCTATACAAGATATAATAATTTCAGAGATTTAAGCAGGGAGTGACATAATCTTCATAGAACTGCATGACATATGATTAGAGGGTGGAAAACAGGAGTCAAAAACCAATTTGGAGGTTTTCCAGTGATGTAGATGAGAAATAATAGATGTTTAAACTAAGGAAGATACCATCTTTGAGAGATAATTAGGAGGAAGAATTGAGAATGTGAGACTTCAAAGAGTCTACTCTAGAACAATGGGTGGATAGTGGCTTCATTTACCAGGATAGAGAATGTGAGAAGTGAAAAAAAAGACTTTGCGAAGACATTGAGATTTAGAAATTTTCTTTGATATCTTTGTGAGACATTCAATTTAAAATGACCATCAGTCAATAGGAAAATCATGCCTGAACCTCAATCAGCAAGTCTGGGAAGAGATACTCATAGTCCTGAGGTTTATGTTGTACAAAATAACCTGGAGATACTGTTCCATGTGGGAAGAGACTCATGGATTGAACCTTGGAAATTCCACATGTAATCAACTAGTCACATCTTTGTGATTAGTGTTTTAAAGAACTAAATATAGCACTAAACATAGGTCTATGCCAAGAACTTAGGAGCAGAAAAGGAAATTGAATTGACCCTTGAACAGTGCAGGGGTTGGGGCACTGACCTCTGCTTAGTCGAAAATCTACATGTAATTCGTAGTTGATCCTCTGAGTACACTGTCCCTCATCCCTGGATTCAACCAGCCTCAGATTCTGTAGTACTGTAGTATTTACTTTGGAAAAAAGTCCATGTATAAGTGGACCTACCCAGTTCAAACCTGTGTTGTTCAACTGTATTTTGTTCTGCAGTCTGTTCTGGTAAATTAGGGATGTTTTCCTTAATCTTGGAGGATGTCTTCCAAAAGAGAAAGAAGACTTAACCTATGTAGCTTCAAAGGCTTAATCCAGAAAAATGAAATAAGGAACAACTGTCTAATAAATTGAACTGTACCAAATAAGACAGTTTGGTTCGGCAGAAAAAACTTTCTAGACACTAAAGCTGTGTCTGACATACAGGCAACACCCAGTGAACATTTGTTGAATGAATAAGACTGATCACTTTGCTGAGAGTTGTAAATAATGATGAAATATTGAATGAGGAGTTCCCTAAAATTGATTTCTGTCCAGTCTTATGTATCTAATATTTTACATTGAATAGTTCTTTGGTCCATTTTTTTGAGACCTTTAAATGTAAAGACTTATCTGAAGATAAGACTTCCCTGTAGATATAGCTCCATAAAATTATCTTATCATCACCCTTTCCTGAGAAAATAGTATATATAAATGTGCTGGAGTCTACTTTGTCAAACATAATCTGTAAATCTAATAAGACATTTGCTCAGAACTATCACTTTGCCAATATCTTTACTTTGAACATGGTTGGCTTCCTAAATATTTTTTAAAGACTTTATTTTTTAGAGCAATTTTAGGTTTACAGTAAAATTGAGAGAAAAATACAGAGATTTTCCATTTACCCCCTGCCCTCACACATGCATAGCCTCCTCCATTATCAACACCACTCACCAGAACGGTGCATTTTTTTACCAAGGGTGAACCTACATTGACACATTATAATCACCCAGAGTCCATAGTTACCTTAGAGTTCACTCTTGGTATTGTACATTCTATGGGTTTGGACAAATGTATAATGACATACAGCTATCATTATAATATCATACTGCCCTGAAAATCCTCTGTGCCCTGATTGTTCATCTCTCACCCCTGCCTCACCCCTGGCAACCACTGATCTTTTTACTGTCTCCATAGTTTTGCTTCTTTCAGAATGTCACATCGTTGGAATCATACAGTATGTAGCCGTCTCAGATTGGCTTCTTTCACTTAGAAATAGGCATTTAAAGTTTCTCCATGTCTTTCCATGGCTTGATAGCTCATTTCTTTTTAGGGCTGAATAATATTTTATTGTCTGGATATAGCACAGATTATTTATTTACCTGTTGGAGGACAATCTTGGTTGCTTCTACATTCTGGCAGTCATGAATAACTGCTGTAAACATTTGTGTGCAGTTTTTTGTGTAGACATAAGTCTTCAGTTCCTCTGAGTAAATACCAAGGAGTGTGAATGCTGGAACATGTGGTAGGAATGTTTAGTTTTGTAAGAAGCTGTCATACTGACTTCCAAAGTGGTTGTACCATTTTGCATTCCCACCAGCAGTGGAGGTTTTTTTCAGTATTTTAAGATTTTGTTCTTCTTTCATTTAAGTTTCTCCTTTACTATTGTTGTATCCATGTAAAATTATAGTGATGAACATGGCTAAAACATTCATTAATTAGCCCATCTCCCTGGATTTGGGCAGAATAGTGATTAGATAATTTTGGATTAATGGGGTAATAAAAATATACATTACAGCAATTTTGTGACTTCTTAGTTTTATAATTTGTCAGTTTTGTGCACATTTAAAAGTGTGAAGTACATGGAAGCATGTATTTTCTTTGCTTCATGACCTCATCTCTAACCTCTATGGTTTAATTTTTTTTAAAAAGGTACTAGATTACTTCTATATACAACTTAAAACATATGTGCACAATATCTCCTAATATTAACCTGTATGTATCATTCCAAAATTTGTTTCATTTTATCTTCCTTTTTTCTTACTGATGATCCAATGTATATTTTCTTATTTTATTTTTTATGAAAATGCATTCACATTTTAGATTCTATATATTTTTCTTTATTAAGTTTTCAACATCACTAAAATGCTTCTGAACTTGAATGGTGTTTATCATTCTCAAAAAACATGTTTCCTTGTATTCCACCTCTGGGTTCTCTGAGAGCCAGTATTAATATGTAAAACACATTTTTTTTTATTGCTTTACAGAACTTTCTTTATCTTTAAAACATGGTACAACCTTATTATGCTTCCCTGATGCAATTAGGACAGAATATGTGAAAAATGTCAACACGAATAACAGTTGAATGTTTGACACTGAACATGTGCTATAGTCATTTTAGGGGCAAGTCTAAATTGGAAACTCTAGTTAGATAAAGGTCTGCTTTCCTAAATAGATGAGTCAATGTAAAGAAGCAATAGCTTCTTCCATAATATTTATACTATAGTTAACATATGTAAGCTATTTTTTCTTTGAGTTCTATGTGAAACTTTGTAGTTCAATATCCTACCTAACATACTAATGCAAAAACAGAAATAGCATATATCTCATTTGAATATGCATAGCACAAAGTATAAAAGGGCCTCCATCCCTATCATTCAGTTTGATGGTGGGAATACATGCCTTTTTGTTCTGTCCAAACTGATCCAAATACTGATCAACTAGTTATTACCAAGTATTTACTTTGTTCTTGGAATTTGCATATTTGTGTTGAAAGTCTGATGCCATCAATTAGGATTATAAGGTAATTGGTCCAGACAAAGGTACTAAAGAGATAATCAGTCCAGATTTGATTTAACATATATTTAACACATGTGTATTAATCATTTCCTATATACTACATATGTGAAGAAAGAAAATTAATATGTTAGTGCAACCCAAAGTATTAGCTGTGGGTAAGAGATGGTTTTAGGTAGCATGTTGAGGTAGTGTTAAATGACAGTGGATCATACACTGGGCAAGCGCTTTTCACTTCTCTTCCAAACCTTCTGATTATCATCAAAGAGAATATTCAGTTTGATGCCCCCATATCTTTAGCTCTTCTCTAGACAAATTCTCTCTCTCTCTCTCTCATGAAATCGAGGGGCATCAGTCTAAGAGCACAAGGTGGAGAACAATATTACACTTTAATAATATGATTTTTATTTTTGTCATTTTTATTTTCGGGCTTCCTCTCTTATTAGAGTAAGTGATATTTTTTTAAAAGATAAGTCAATTTAAGTGAAAAAGCAAAAAGTTCAAGTTGAAGGAACATTAACAATACATGTGATATACCGTTGCAGCAAAGCTGGTAGATGGTTACACAAATGCCTGGAGATGGTAAGCACTGGAAAGTTATATCCTATGTTCTTGAGCATCACCATTTAGATTATTTTTTTGTGGGGCAAACGTCTATTCCTGAATGTTACATATATTATGCCGCTAATCTAAATGCTGTGCTTTACACTACTGGTTATATGGGGACAAAGATCATTGCCATCCTGTTAGTTTATTTTAAGGTTTATATGAAAAGACAAAATTAAGAAAAAAAAAACTGAGAGCTAGTCACTGCCTCTACTGCATTTTTCATCAAACATGAGAGCTGAATGTGCCCCATGAACTTGTTCTACGATGCACAGCACTATGGTTGTGCATTTTAAAACAGTGAACTTTGTGTCTTGTTTGGTTATAAAATTACTAAGTCACCACACTTTGGGCACTTAAAGAGGGTAGATATGGCAACTTTGGATAGTACAGTATGGTACAGGTTATATATACTACAGGTGCATATCATTTCAGGTTATGAATGTGCTTCTGAATCAGGAACTGGCAAAAAAATAAGCAATTAACAAATCAGGTACTGACTGTGGTTTTCTGCTCCACATAATCAGAAAGAATAGTGGCCTTTTGTTTGTTTATTACTATTATTCCTTTATTATGAAGAGAATGAATGGCAGAAATGAGAATCAGACTTGGAAACCATGATTGCTAGAGCATGGTTTTTTTCACTCATAGCAACAGCATGAATACCCCCAGACAAATACCACAATCAGACTACAAGAAACAAGTGAAATCCTGGACTAACAGTTAGGAAACTAAGCTGTGTGACCTTTGGCAACTCATTTAACTTGTTGGAGCCTCAATTTCCTCAATTGTCAAATAGAAAAGTTAATATTTTCCTTGTTTGTCTTACAGATTTGCTGTGAGGCTTAAAGAAAATGCTGTATATGAAAGAGATATGAAATTCTGAACTGCCATGCAAATGTAAGGCATTATTATCCTTATATATTACCTCCTTCACTCTTTTGTGATGTTGATCATTTTCTCTACCCTGCTCCTTAGCCCATGATCTTTCATATGTGTTCCTGTGTGTCTATGCTTCCTATTTCCTGATGGATGCAGAAGCTTGACAGGCTGCCATGAAGTCATTGGTATTTGGCAGAGAGATCTCTCCTGTCCATCTCTTTGCTGGGACTGCCTCCGAGGGACTCTGCTGGATTTACTGCCTTGGGCAGGGCTCCGTTAACATCATCTGTTCTCCTGTTTTCATGAAATAAGAGAAGCTTAAGTTCGAGACAGAGAAGAGTCAATATCCCAGAGGCATTTGGTGAGCACTTCTTCCTTGCCCTGGACCCTGGTGACACATAGATAAAACTAGGGGTAATAGTAATTTGCAAAAAATTTCAAGTTTCCTGATCCAACTCAAATTTCATATTCCCTCTGAAGCCTTTTCTGATCGCCCCAGGCAGAAAAATAGATCCTAGATCTTGTGTTCTCATTGCACTTTGATAAAACCTCCATTATGACACACACTATGATATATTGTACCAATTTCATATTTTTAAGCTTCTCTTTTGCAGCTGATCTTCTAGAGAGAAGAAATCTGTCTTATTTATTTCTATCACCTCAGTACCTACTCTGTGTCTGCTGTATAATAAGTAGTCACATTTTGGGGGGAATAAAAGAGTGGGAAAGAAGGAAGAAAAGATTAAAGAGAGGGAAAGAAGGAGGGAGAAAGAAGAATAAGTGAATTTTCTTTATTCTCTGGATTGGATGATTTTTTTTGCAGCATCCCTAAATCTAAAGCTGTAATTTAAACCTAGGTTTTAGTCCTAGATTATTTAGCAAGGATATATTATTTTCCTAGGTGGTGAGATACCTGTGATAACTGTTGGTCAAAAGGTTTGTTTCTTCCTTAGAATCCATTTTGACTACAGGTTTTTTTCTTTGCTTTTAATACCCCCCAAATTTTTTTTCTTATTTAAGTGCTGTGTATGTGACATGGTAAACATATATAAATGGTATTCTCAAAATGTTTTAATCAGTTTTTCTTTTGCCTATGAGATTATTTTGGTTTTCTAGCTCCAAAATGCCAAAAGAAAAAATGTAGTGCATTTTTTAAAAGTCTAGACAATTTTGCCTTTTGATTTGAGATCTGGGCACTCATCTTATTCTTGTACTGCAATTAGAATCAAGCAAATCATTAAGCATGTCTAAGAGGACATCCTATGTGAATTTAAATAGCTTATATTTTTAGTTCACTTTTCCCAATTTTAAGCCACTGCACCACACATAAAGAGGCCTATCTAGGTCAAGTGTTTACCTAACAAATTTCTTGCTATATTTTCTACTGAGATAATCCTGTATGATTATGAAAGAAAAAAAGAAGGAAGGCAGAAAAAGAGGGAGGCAGGGAGAGAAGAAGACAGGAAGAAAATGGGGAAGAAACTTTTTACTTAGATTTTTACAACATCTACAGTAAATGTTTTGGAGACAAGGCCATGATACTGGTAGAAAAACAATCAGAATGGAGAAAATCCTGCACAGATGTAAAAAAAATCTAAGAATATTTGTCTTTCTGCTATGCTCTAAGAATCTTTAAGGAATAGCCCTATTTATTATTTTTCTTTATTATACAGCATTCAATATCAGCAATCTCCATTGCATTTGATGTTTAAAAGTTGCTTATTTTCCTCTTGAGATTTTAGTACAGGCTCATTAGAAGTGATCTTATCAACACTGAGTGATGGTCTTCAGAAGAGAGCTAGCATTGTATAAATACTGATATTTCATTGAGATCAGAAACCATATATTTTTCAGCTTTTTATCTTAGGGCTTTGTAAAGTGGCTGGTATGTAGGAGACATAAAAAAGCATTTGAAGAAAATGCATAAATGATTGAATGACATATGAATGACAAAATCAAATTTAAAACAAAACAAAATAAAACAATAGCCTAAGTATTTAATTTAGTTGGAAATCACAAATGTTTACTGTGTGCCTGTCATGGTTTACACACTGAATCCAACACTGTAAATTATATAAAATTAGTAAGTTTCTGATCTTCAAAGAACAGTTTTAATATCAGTCACATATTCTATCATGACAGAATCAGCATCAGTTTTTGCTTAATTGATATAATTGTGACATTATGCATTGGTTACTAAGAATGCCATGATTACCCTCACTAACTAGTTTTCTGACTTTTATCCAGTTTGCAGAAACTCATAGAGGAAAAAAATCTTCATGTGATGTGTAAAACTTTGTACCAGGACAACTTAACATTCTTTCATTGTTACTAGTAGAGTTTCGTATGTTTAGGCTTATCTTTTGCAGCTGGTCCTATGGAGCTTGAAGTAATTTCATTTTAGTTTGAAAATAGTTCATTTTTTAGTCCCTAACTGGTGAGGAACCAGATATCATGGTGCTCAAATAGGATAATGAGCCAAATTGAAAGTAACATGCAAGCTTTCATTCACTTAACTGTGACAGAGCAAGCAAGAGGCAAAAAGTAGCCCTGGCTCCTCAGTGTTCCATTTCTTTCTGTGGAACGCACCAGGCAAGTCAGGTGGATTAGCCCAGGCAGGGGAATCTTCTTTCTGTGGAGGAGCCTGGACAGAAGGTCACTGCCTTTTTATAGACCTGTGTGCGTGGTAGTGGCGGGGGGTGCTGGTAAGGGATGGGAGTGGAAAGGTACTAAGTTAAGTGGAGAAAAGTACCTCCACCAAGGCCCTCAATAAGGAGGCCTCTGAACTGAATGGAGGTGCCTGGATTAGGAGGACAGATATGTATATGAGCATGTCTGGCTGGCCCAGGGATGGGGGGGCTTGAGTCCTTGACTATAACTCCCTCCAGGGCTGCAATGCACAGGCTATACACCAAGTCTGGTGTGGGGAAGGCAGCTTCCTCCCATGAGGCCTGCAAGGAAAAGCTTTGTAATTGCCTATGGTTGGGCCAGAAAGATCACACATAGGATTTGGCCTGGCACCAACTCCTCACTTCCCCACCATCTTCCCTCTGCTCTTCAGCACTGGGGAAGCATCCACACTAGCCCCCTCCTGTTCATGTCACTCTGCCTGGAATTCTATAGCCTCTGGCTCAAAAATATCATTCCTTTCCATGCATTTACTATCTTTCAGACACTTGATCTCATGGTCAATTACCCTCTGCCTCTATTAACCTTCATTTCCACTTCTAATCAGCCATGTGCCACAAATAACAGAATAAAGTGCTATCCCTGAGTTCCCTTGGTACTGTCCAAAATTAAACTATCCTCATCTGTCGTCTCTTGCATTGCTTCCTCTCAAGCACAAAAATTGTTTTCCGTGCATATTGATATTTTAGAATACTGTTTTCCTAAAGTATTAAATGAGTCCCCTTATGGCCAAATGGTATTTTTTGTTGCCAACCCAGCTACCTGAATTATTTTACTTCTATTGTCGACATCTCTCGCCCCGACCCACCCCTCTCTTTGCATTCCAGTACCGAGCCCTACATTATCCTCACATTTTACTTTCTCTGCTCTGTTCCTGCTTCTATACTACAGTGTTTGCTGGAGCCATAAAGTTTGGCTTACTAGAGGTTTGTTCTGTCCAACTACAACTTGGCTGTGGATATTTGCTTGGCAACTGTCTGTTCATCCCTCATTGGATTTCTGGCTCCCTCTCTTCAGTGGCATATCCAGCCTTTAGTCTTCTATCACTTTTCTTTCCCTCACCTCTCCTTACAGCTGTCAACTTTCTCTATTCCTTCAGTGAGATGTGAGCTCACCATCTACATCCTTAGTACCCCTTGTATATTGTATATCCTTTATAATTCCCCTATAAGAGAAAAACTGCAATAATGTAGTGTAGCATAATGGTAAAGGACATGGAAGAAAATATAAGACACTATATTCACATCTAAATTAAAATCTAATATGATGAAGTAACAGGATCTGGACTTCTCCTCAAGTAAAAAACAACTTTGAAAAAGACCTTGAAAAAAAAAAAAGAGAGACAACTATATGGAAAAATTGTTTTTAATACACCGGAATTAAGTTACAAAAGATTACCCATGAAAGACAAGAAACAAATGAGATAAGCCCTATGATTTCCTAAGCTTAGTGCCTTGAGAGAATTTCAGGCTCCAGCTGAGGGAGAGGGAATTCAGGTAAAAACCAGCTGACTCTCTGAGTTGAAAAGATGAGTAGTTAGTTCAAGAAAACCAACAGGCTTGACAGAGTACCAGAGAGCTGCATGAAGAAAAACCCTTGAAATTTACAGAAGATCCCTCTCAAGTATTCAATCATGAAGTGATCAGTGCATGCATGTGAAAAAACAACTTGAGGCTGGAGAAAAAAGGGAACATTGCCTCTATACTCATGCAGGGCTGGGAATAGTACCTTTGTCCACCAGCCTAAATGGAAAAACTTACAGGGCATTGGTAGAGAAGTCAAGAAGGTCTTTCTTTAATAGTGAGGAATAATTAACAAAATATAAAGGGAAGATTCAAAAGAATCAAATTGTTTTTAAGTAACTAAGCTATATTTCACAATAAAGCTCAAGGGTGTTTATGAGGACAAAAATATCTGGCACATAAAAAGGTAAAATTCACAATGTATGCACCCAATCAAATATTATCAGGTATGAAAGAAAGCAAGAAAACATGACCCACAATGAGAATAATCAAAAATTGAAATGAACCCAAAATAGACAGATATTAGAATTAGTAGACAAAGAATGCTAAGATAATTATTATAACTATACTCCATATGTTCAAAAAGTTAAGTAGAGACATGGAAGATATAAAAAAGACCAAAGTCAAAAGAATGCCAAAGTAAATGAAAAGAGCATAAGTGGGCTGTTGAGACAACTTCAAGCAGCACAATATGCAAATGCAGAGTTCCTAAAGCGAAGAGAAGGGAGGTAAGTCTACAGATGCAAGCTCAATGAATCTCCAAAACAAGAACCATGAGGAAAACTAAACCAAGGCATATCATGATCAAATTCCTCAAAACTTGCAATGACAAGAAAATTGTAAGATCAGCCAGAGGAAAAAAAGACACATTTCATACCAAGGAGCAAATTTAAGGATGACAGCAGATTTCTCCTTGAAAATAGTGTGTGTGAAAGAAATATAGCAACATCTTGAAAGTATGGAAATTAAAGAAAAAAGTCAATCTAGAATTCTGTACCCAGCAAAAATATATTTTAAACATGAAGATGAAATAAATGCACCTTCAGACATACAAAAGCTGAAGGAATTCATTACCAGCTGACTCACAGCACAAGAAATATTAACGGAAGTCCTTTGGGCAAAACAAAAATGATACAAGTTAAAAATCTGGATCTACATAAATGAATGAACAGCACTGGGAAGGGTAACCATGTGGGTAAATATATGACTGTTTTCTTATTAAATCTCTTTAAAGGATATCAACTGTTGAAGCAAAAGTAATAACAATGCATTGTGGGTTTTATTACATATCTGTTAGTAAAATGTGTGGCAACAATAGCACTTAGGCCAGAAAGAGAGAAATAAGAGTATATTATTCTTAGATTTTTATAATATGCATGAAGTAGTATAATATCACTTGGAGTGTACTGTAATAAATTAAGGATGTATACTCTAAACTGTAATGCAATCAC
Organism: Balaenoptera acutorostrata; assembly: GCF_949987535.1. Taxonomy (NCBI): domain Eukaryota; kingdom Metazoa; phylum Chordata; class Mammalia; order Artiodactyla; family Balaenopteridae; genus Balaenoptera; species Balaenoptera acutorostrata. The sequence goes on from NC_080064.1 coordinate 60,152,082, forward strand.
TAAAATATTTTTTAAAAGTTACAGCTAATAAGATAAGAGAAATAAAAAGGAACCTTAAAAAATGCCCAGCGACTCGAGAAGAACACAGAAGAAAGGAACAGGGAGAAATGGGACAAATAGAAAACAAATAGCAAGATGATGAACTTAGCTATCTCAGAAATCACATTGAATGTAAATGATTTAAATACCCCAGTTTAGAGATAAAGATTATTTCAATGGTTAAAAAAAAAGCCAGACCCAACTATATACTATTAGAAACTCACTTAAAATTAAAATTTAGCACAAATAAAGTTCCAGACTCAGATGATTTCACCAATAAATTATAACAAATATTTAAGGAAAAAAAAATATCAGTTCAATAGCAACTTTTTTGGAAAATTGAAAGAAATACTTTCAAACTCATTGATGCATAAGGTCAGTGATAGATGTTATTGCTGTACATATAAGGGATTGATCAAATCTACCTGGGATGATTAGGAAACCTTAAATTTTCTTCCAGTAAAACCTTGTTGGTTTTACATTTCTTTTCATTGACAGTACAATGCTATACCTTCAAATAATGCCTAATATCTTTCCTGTTAGTACTATAAGAAGTATATTGTAACCAAAGACAATGACTAGCAAAGGAATGCGTGTTAAAATGCATCATGAACAGAGTATCAGCTGTGAATGCATTAAATATCTATAAAATAATTCTAAAATCTTGATTTATTTATCATTTTCTGAGAAACCTTTTAAAGGTTATTGTAAAAATGAGGCGATTTTTCTTGATAGAAATTTTGTATATCATTTCTTTAATGCAAGCTACTCCAATTACCATTTAGCTAATGAATCCTTCAAATTTCATTTGCATAATTGGTGCCAATTTTGACAAGGGGAATTTATCCTGCTGTGATAAAAGCATCATCGGACTCACCAATAGAGTGATGATTATTTAGTTTGAAATCAGCATGGACATGCCACTGAACAGACAGCCAGAAACACTGGCTTGTCATTCTAGGTTTCTAAAGTCTTAGCTTTCTTTCTCATTACAGGGCCTGGGACTCAATGCATGATTGACTATACTGATGTTATAACTAGTGATGAACCTTTCATTTGACTGGCATCTTCAGATGTACTAAAAGCCCTGGTCTTCAAAATGAACTACCTTTTTTTCAAATGTGAGGGCATTTTTATACATTATTATCTATATAGTGGTGACTCTCAATTCTCTATTTCTAGAGCTCCAACTTTGCTCCTGAGCTCCATGGCCATGTATTAAATTGCCCACTAGATACCTTCACCTGAGTGCCTTGTATTATGCTGGCTCTGTGCTAAACATTTATCATACATTATCTTATCCTTACAACAGTCTGGGAAAAGAGATATTGTCATCTTTATTTAGAGATGACAAAAGTCAGGATCACAAGTAAATTCCCAAGGTCATGCTGCTAACAGGGGAAGGACATAGGATTCAAATTGAATAACTCTGAGTCCAAAGCTATTTTATACTGCCTCCAAACTTATATTACATCTTAGACCTAATCTGACTTAAAATTGAGTTCCTAGACCAAATAGTATTAAGTTTGAGATCCTACCTTTTAAAAAAGTACTCCATATTGATGAATAGCACAGAATTCCTTCAGTCAAACAAGTGTGCTTCTGCCTTCCTCCAGCCCACTAGTGGTTAATAACAGCAGCCAGATTGCAAAGGCTGTGTTTGGGGATTTTCTTTAAGTAGAATGTAGCCTGATTACTTGGGGAAATAAAGCAGTGATAGGTGAAGCAAATTACCAGACAAAATTAATCTAAAAATGATCATTCTCTCAGACCCGAGTATACTTGACAATTAGTACAGACCCCTACATTACAACTAAGGCAATTCAAGATGATTACCCAGGTATGAAAAATTGATTCAGACCATCTAGTCTTTGGTATTTTGATCTGCTTTGTGTAAATACAACCAGATTCCCATATTTTATAGAATTCACAAGTCCATGAACTATTACTGAGTTTGATTATTATGGTGAGGAGTCAGAGGATAAAGCCAAACTAATATTTCTTGTTTCTTATTAAGTATTATGAAACCCAGTTTCCTCCTGAAATTGCTGTGTGGATTAAATGTGATATGACAAAATCAGTGAAAGCAGTGTTTCCTGTGTAACACAATTAATCACATGTTTCTATAAAGCAGAGGTTCACTAATTGTTTTTTTTGTTGATTTAGATAAGTTAATATGAGAGTCCTAGCCACTACAGGATGGAAACTAGCCATTATTAAAAAGTGGAGGAATATGTAACAAAAAAAAAGAAAAAGAAAAAGAAAAAGAAGCAGGAACTTACTAGAAATCAGAGCTCCAGTAGTCAGGGGAATTTCAGGAATTTGACATTTATTAAGTAATGATGATGGTCTGGGAAGAGTGTGAAAAATGCTTAATATGCTTTGTTACATCTATCCAGAAGGATTTACTGAGTGCCTACTGGGCTGTTCCAGGCATGATGCTAGTTAAGAAGCCTGTGATATCAGTGCTATTTTGTCCTTTTTTCCCCCTTGCAAATAAACTGAACATTGGAATTCTAAATAACTTGCCCAGGATTGTACAGTCTGTGTCAGTCAAAACTTAAACCTGGGCTTATTTGACTCCAAAGCACATGTTCTCAAACCCTGTGCAATTCTATCTTCTACATTCATGAAAGTTTCTCTTACCAGACAGTGAACTTAGCGTAAAACACATGGCTTCCAGAAGGGAAAAAAATTGGGGTTTAAATTCTGGTCCCGTGTGTCATTAACTTACAATCATTGGCAAGTCCAGCCTCATAGCCCTCAGTTTCTTAACTAGTTTAATGAGAAATAAAACTCCCAGTTTATCTGGTTTGCAGTGATGATTACAGGAAACAATGTATGCAAATTGTGTGGCATATTATCTTGTACTCAGAAAAAAATAAACATTATTATATTATTTTAGAAGATTGGTGACTTCTTCATTTTTTATTCTCAGCATCTAGCACAATGCCTATTATGTTATAGATACTTAAGAAATGCATGTAGACTCAATAAGGAATAAAGGCGTGAATAGATGCATATAAAGCATCCAAAAGGCTATATACCTCTCACAATAGTTTTCTCATTCAAAGTCAAGATATGCTTATCTGTTCTTGCTTATCTGTTTGCTTCTGAATGATTCCTGCTTTGAGGTAATATTAATAATGCTTCACCTTGTATTTTTAAAAATATGTCATGCCAGAGCATGTAGCAGGAACTGAGCAAGCACAAATTACATACAAACTAGGACAAGAGAAAATAATCCATTAATCCAGAGTGTGAAATAACTCTGTTATTGGATCAAAATTACCAGAGATGATTGAAGGGCTTCTGATTTTATAAAATAATGCATAGAAAAACATACTTTAAAAAAATTTCTCAGCCCTTCCCAACTTGATATATAGATTCAATGCATTCCCAAATGAAATCCCATCAGGTTATTTTGTGGATATCAACAAACTAATTCTAAAGTGGAGGCAAAGACCCAGAATAGCCAACACAATATTGAAGAAGGACTGATACCACTTGATTTTAAGATTTACTATAAAGCTGCAGTAATCGAGACAGTGTGCTGTTGGTGAGAGAATACACAAATATTGATAGATCAAAAGAACAGAATAGAGAGTTCAGAGATAGACCCACTTAAAAATTGTTAACTGATCTTCGACAAAGGATCAAAGGTAATGCAATGGAGCAAAGATAGTCTTTTTAACAAATGGTGCTGGAACAGCTGAACATCCAAATGCAAAAAAAAAAAAAAAAAAAAAAAGAATCTAGACACAGACCCTTCACAAAAATTAACTCAAAATGGACCGCATACCTAAATGTAAACTGAAAAACTATAAAACACCTAGAAGATAACAGAGGAGAAAACCTAGATGACCTTGGGTATGGTGATGCCTTTTTAGATACAACATCAAATTCATGATTCATAAAAGAAATGATTAATACACTGGACTTCATTAAACTTAAAAACTTCTGTTCAGTGAAAGACAGTATCAAGAGCATGAGAAGACAAGCCACAGGCTGGAAGAAAAGATTTGCAAAAGACATTATCTGATTTAGGACTGTTATCCAAAATATACAAAGAACTCTCAACAACGAGATACTACTACACACCTATTAGAATTGCCAAAATCTGGAATACTGACAACAGCAAATGCTAACGAGGGTATGAAGTGACAGGAATTCTCATTCATTGCTGGTGGGAATGAAAAGTGGAGCAGCCACTTTAGAAGACAGTTTGGTCATTTCTTACAAACCGAACAAATTCTTACCGTAGGATCCAGCAATCACACTCCTTGACATTTACCCAAAGGAGTTGAAAACCCATGTCCACACAGAAACCTGAACATCAATGTATATAACAGCTTAATTCATAATTGCCAGAACTTGGAAGCAACCAAGATGTCCTTCAGTAGATGAATGGATAAATAAACTGTGACCCTCCAGACAATGAAATGTTATTCAGCGCTAAAAATAATGAGCTATCAAGTCATGGAAATACATGCAGGAAACTTAAATGCATATTGGTAAATGAAAGAAGCCAATCTGAGAAAGTTACATACTTATGATTCCAACTATATGACATTCTGGAATAAAAAAACAAAACAAACTATGGAGACAGTAAAAAGATCAATGGTTGCCAGAGGTTGAAGGGGAAGGGGAGAATGAATAGGAAGATCACAGAGATTTTTTAGGGCAGGGAAAATACTCTGAATGATACCATAATGATGAAATACATGTCATTACACTTTTTATCAAACCCATAGAATGTACAACAACAAAAGTGAACCATAAGGTAAACTGTGGACTTTGGGATTATAATGTGTCAATATAGGTTGATCAATTGCAACAAATGTACCATTCTGGTAGGGGATGTTGATAGAGAGGCTATGCATGTGTCAGGGTGGGGGGGTATATAGGAAATCTCTGTATTTTCCCCTAAATTATCCTTGAATTTAAAACTACTCAAAAAAAGTATTTTTAAAAAATGTATTAAAAACTTCTAATACATAAACATGTTTGGAGCTGTGCTTGAAATGGATTCTCTAACGCAGAGATGAAACAGAAGTTTGCACTGTAGCCAAGGTATGATTTTTAAAAAAAAAAGTATTCAGATAAGCACAGAATTGTTTTAATACAAACAGGCACAAAATTATGCATGGAGGAATTGAAACTAAAAAATACTATTATTTTAGGAAATGGGTATTTAAATTTAACTGACATATTATTGGGAAATATTTGTATATTACCTTTACTGTAAAACATGAGAACAAAGATAATGAGACTGATTTTATCTTATGGTCTATGGAATTGATGATATTATTTTATATTGCTGACATGGGTTTTTGAAAACTAAGTAACAGAAAAAAGTTTAAAATATCTAACTTACGTTCTATTGCTTTTATTGCAGGGCTTAACAAATTGTGGTAGATTGTTGTTCAAAATATTCACTCTCTCCTCTCCATGGCTTATATGTACCAGACCCTTTGCTTTGGGCTCTGCTATGTGGCTTTCTTTGCCAGTTCCATACCTGTGTCTTAAGATTAGAGTTGCCAGATATAGCAAATAAAAATACAGGATGTCCAGTTAAATTTGAAATTCAGATAAGCAATAATTTAACTTAGTATAAGGATGTCCCAAATATTGTATGAGATGTACGTACTTATGCTAAAAAATACTTGTTGCTGGGACTTCCCTGGCGGTCCAGTGGTTAAGACACCGCCTTCCAAAGCAGGGGGTGTGGGTCGATCCCTGGTCGGGGAACTAAGATCCCACATGCCTCGCAGCCAAAAAACCAAAACATAAAACAGAAGCAGTATTGTAATTAATTCAATAAGGACTTTAAAAATGGTCCACATCAAAAAAAAAAATACTTGTTGCTTATCTGAATTTCAAATTTAACTGGGCACCCTGTATTTTACTTGGCAGCTCTACTCAAGAGCCGTTGAATGGTTTTGCTTGTCCTCTTGCCACTGCCATGGAGAGGATATATGTGCCCTGGCAAGCCCACTTGATTCCAGGAGGTGGAGAAGAGGTTCATAGATCAGATCTATTCTTAACCTGTAAATGAGACCTGCTCAACTGAAATTTATCTAGATCAACTGATTCTTCACCCATCCATTCAAACTACGGATGTGTAAGCAAAAGAAATACTTATTGTTGTTTGTCACTGAAATTTTTGTGGTAATTTTTTATATAGCAATAGCTGACAGACACACAGATTTTCAGAAAATAAAAGGAGTAAAGAACACATTGGCATAATTATCAAAAAACACAGAATCAATAACTTTTGTGACTTTTTTCTAAGTTGATCAAAGGTTTCATGGCGATATACTCTATAGTAGATATTTTAATTTATACCCAGATAAAATTTGTTCATTCAGTAACACAGAACAGTGTACCATCTCTGTGAGATTTACAAATTATTGTTGATTGATTACTGGACTGAATCTTTTCCAGATCACACCTTTCTTGTTCTTACCTGTTTTCTACCACACATAGACCAACTGTTAACACTTACGAGTCTCATTCACTTATCATTTTGTTCAGTGGATATTTACTTAGTGCCTTGTTATTACTGCTTGACAGATTATTTCAAAATTTAGTGGCTTAAGACAACATTTATCATCTCATAGTTTTTGTGAGTTAGGAATAGGGAATGGGCTGGCAGAGTCCTTTTCTTCAGGGTTTCTCACAAGCTACAATGAACATGTTGGATAGATTGTATTCATCAAAAGACTCAACTAGGGAAAGATTCTGTTTCTAAGGTTATTCACTTAGCTGTTGGTAAGATTCAGTTCCATATGTGCTGTTGGACTGAGAGCTTGAGATTCTCAGTGGCTATTGGTCAGAGACTTCCCTCAGTTCCTTGCCACATGGGCCTGTCCAACATGGCAGCTTATTTCATCAAAGTATGTAAGCCAAGAAAGAAATGGAAAGAGAGAAGACCAGCAAGATGGAAGTCAAACTGTTTTATAAACTAATCTCATAAGTGACGTCACATCAATTTTGCCATATTCTATTCATTGGAAGCAAGGTACTAGGTCCAGCTCCCACTCAGGGGAGGGCATCACACAAGAGTATGACTCCTGGGAAGTGGGCATCATTGGGGTCTGTGGTAGGTTGAAAAATGCTCTCCCCCAAAGATATCTGTGTCCTAATTTCTAGAACTTGTGAATGTTACCTTATGTGGCAAAATAAGAATTTTTGCAGATGTGATTAAGGATCCTGAAATGGGGTGATTGTCCTGGATTATCTGGGTGAACCCTAAAAACAATACATATATCCTTATAAAGGGAGCCAGAGGGAAATTTATACAGAGAAAGGAAAAGAGGATACAAAGATGGAGCATAGAGTGATCTGAAGATGCTGACCTTCAGAATTGGGGTAATGCAGCCACAAGCCAAGGAATATCAACAGTCAACCAAAGCTGGAAGAAGCAAGGAATGCATTCTTCCCTAGAGCCTCCAGAGGGGTACAGCACTGCTGACTTGATTTTGGCCCAGTGATACTGATTCTGGACTTGTGGCCTCCAGAACTGTGAAATAATAGTTTTCTGTTGTTTTAAGCCACCAAGTCTGTGGTCATTTGTTACAGATGCCACAGAAAACTAGTATGGGGTCATGTCAGAAGCTGCTTACCATAGTGCCATTATATATATCAGGGTATTGTTCAGGAGCCTTTCAGTCTTTCATATTCAGCTAACAGAAAGTCATACTTAAACTAGCCTAAACAAGAAACAGTTGTTTCAATTACTATCCACACTTAAGACTAAAATAATGTCATATATTTTCCTTCATGGTTACTTTTATACTTAGGCAGAATAAGAATCGTTGTCAAAATGTGGTGGCAAGATGATTGACAATAGCTCCCGCTTTGCATCCTATTCTCATAAATCTGAGCCAAAAGAGTAATTCTTTCCTCCAGATATACCCCCATAAACCCAAGAGTAATTCTCATTGATAATGATTGTGTCATATGTCATCGATGAAACAAATCTGTGTTCAGAGGTATGTGATGGTCTGATTTTCCAGGCTGGTTCCTATATCTCCACTGGGCATGATGTTAGCTCTACAAAACTCATGGATTAAGAGGACAGGAGTGATTTCTTAACAAAAATTAGAAACTGTTATTAGAAAAAGGATGAATGTATTCAAATAAGTGAAAGGGAAAAAAGGAATTTATATTTCAGTCAATCCTAGTGAGAAGTAGTATGAAAAAAATCAATCAGTCTCTGTGTTTGAGGAATTTAGAGTCTTATGTTGGGTGCAAAACAATAAAGGCATAAATCTACTGTGTCTCAAGTAATTACTTTCTCAGAAACCAAGACTAAGCAATATCATAAATACAGATAGCAGACACACACACATTTACATATATATATACACATTCTGCTTTAAGCAAGTACCTCCTTGACCTTCTTGGTACTCCCTGGAAATATCACGCTATTCTACATCTCAGCACCTTTGAGATATACTGTAATGTACTGTTTAAAAACATGGGTTGTGTGACATACTATCTTGGTTTAAATCATGGCACAACCATTTTCTAGTTCTATGATATTTGGTAAATTACTTAGCCTATCTGAGATTTAGCATTCTTGTTTTTACAATTGAAATAAGATTACCTACTGCATAAGATTTTTCTAAATCAGGATTTAATGAGCAAGCACATGCTTAGAATTTTAGTAAAATGTCCAGCGGTTACTCCATAAATATTATTTATCATTATCTCTCAGGTTTCCTGGGTCTAGAATATTCTTTCTCTGTTTTTCCCCTGTCAGTGAACTTCTTTATAATAAAGGAGTAGAGTAAGTCTGCTCTTCTTTGAAGTCTTGTTTCATAACTTTTCTTACACATTGTCTACAGCAATCCATGGTAACATCTTCTCTTGGTCTTACTGCTATTACCACATCACCACATAATCATGTGAACATACACTTTAGCACTTCTTTCTCTTGCTAAATGTTAAGAGCTCTGTTTGACTTATACTGGGCCTTCAATAGGAGTTTATTGAAATTTACATGAAATATTATCTTAGGGAGCATGGTGAAGCCTTTGACCTCATTGCAAATCCCTGGAAATCAGAACATTTTTACTCCTTTGACTGTAGCAGAAGTTCACATAATGGTTTCTACAGTCTAATTAATCTATGTATTTTTTTAACATCTTTATCGGAGTATAATAGCTTTACAATGTTGTGTTAGTTTCTGCTGTATAACAAAGTGAATCAACTATATGTATACATATATCTTCATATCCCCTCCCTCTTGAGCCTCCCTTGCACCCTCCCTATCCCACCCCTCTAGGTGGTCACAAAGCACCGAGGTGATATCTCTGTGCTATGCGGCTGCTTCCCACTAGCTATCTATTTTACATTTGGTAGTGTATATATGTCAATGCTACTCTCTCACTTCGTCCCAGCTTCCCCTCCCCCGCCATGTCCTCAAGTCCATTCTCTACGTCTGCGTCTTTATTCCTGTCCTGCCCCTAGGTTCATGAGAACCAATTTTTATTTTTTAGATTCCATATACATGTGTTAGCATACGGTATTTGCTTTTCTCTTTCTGACTTACTTCAGTCTGTATGACAGATTCTAGGTCCATCCACCTTACTACAAATAACTCAATTTCGTTTCTTTTTATGGCTGAGTAATATTCCATTGTATATATGTGCCACATCTTCTTTATCCGTTCGTTCATCTGTCGATGGACACTTTAGTTGCTTCCATGTCCTGGCTATTGTAAATAGTGCTGCAGTGAACGTTGTGGTACATGTCTCTTTTTGAACTGTAGTTTTCTCAGGGTATATGCCCAGTAGTGAGATTGCTGGGTCATATGGTATTTCTATTTTTAGTTTTTTAAGGAATCTCCATACTGTTCTCCATAGTGGCTATATCAATTTCATGTATTTTTTTAAATTGGGATATAGTTGCTTTACAATGTTGTATTAGTTTCTGCTGTACAACAAAGTGAATCAGCTGCATGTATACATATATCCCCTCCCTCTTGGACCTCCCTCCCACCCACCAGCATTCCACCCACCTAGGTCACCGCAGAGCACCGAGCTGAGCTCTCTGTGCTATACAGCAGGTTCCCATTAGCTATCTGTTTTATACCTGGTAGTGTATATATGTCAATCCCAATCTCCCAATACATCCCACCCCTCCCCGTGTCCACCCATCTGTTCTCTACATCCACATCTCTATTCCTGCCCTGCAGATAGGTTCATCTGTACCATTTTTCTAGATTCCACATATATGCATTAATATACGATATATTTTTTCTCTTTCTGACTTATTTCACTCTGTGTGACAGACTCTAGGTCCATCCAGAGCATTGTCAATATGTCAGAATATTAGAAAGAAATAATATTAATTGTGCACGAAGTGTTGTAGTATATGATTAAAATTGTTGTTTTCACGCTTTTTCAATGACAATTTTTCTCGAGACATTTTTGTCCTTCGAGAAAACATTAAACCATTTGAATATTTACCATCATAATCTATGTTTGATTGCCTTTTGTAAATTAGATTGATAGATTAATAGGTGAGAGAGGAAGAGAGATCGAGAGAGAAAGAGAGAGGGAGAGAAAAAGAGGGAGAGAGAGAATAAGAATCTTTTTTAAAAAGTCCGAATTTTTGTTTTTTTCTAGAGGTTTGTTTGAAAAGTCACATCCAGAATTACTCAGTCCATGGCTGTGCTCAACAATACACTATTACTGAAGAAAAATAGTCCATTTGGATTTACTCCTAGTTGGGGGTGGTGAATCAATATTTGTGGAACAAAACTGAACTGAGTTGACAATCCTTCTCCTGTAACTCTTTTATATAGAGAGCCCCTGAGTTATTTCTCAGGTCTAAGAGGTCTAAGTTTGAAAAGCTTAATGAATAGCAACAATTGTATTTCCTAATGCCTTCTTTATCTTGCCTTTCTGTGCCCACCTTCCACTGCTCTTATAAACACTCTTTTAACTTTGTTTATTAATCTCCTAAACAGCGTATCAGCAAATGGGGCCAACTCACAGATGGAAAGTTAGAACTTGGGCCAGACAGCTAACGTATTCGTCCACTGCCTTCCAGAGTTAGTCAAGTGTGTCCAGCTGGTTTAGCATAATAGGAAGTTATTAATACATAACATCATAATCAGTGAATTGAGACTAAATTTTCTTTCAATAGAAATAAAACTACACAGTCACAGTGAGTTTTCTACAGAATCTATGGGGAAAAGCACAACCAGTTTAAAGTTATGATTCCTCAACATCTAACAGAAGCATTTCCATCACTGGAAGCAGAATGTATATTTTCCTTGTAGTACATCTTACATTTCATTTTTCTTGAAAACCTTTCAATCAATAGCTAATAATAGCTAATAGGGTAGATTGTTAGGGCATTTATAAATAGACAACTTACAGTGTTTAAATCTAAATTTTTTTGCAAGTGATTTGAATTCCACAAGGTATAAAGCCTAGAATGCAAAATTCACAAGCGCCATTAAAAAAAATTCACAAGTGCCACAACAACCTGATTTAAACATTAAATAAGGGCTTGACAACTTACCACATATTTTACAGGGAATATCTTAGTCACTATTATTGTCTAATTATGAAAAGAACTCTACATAGTCCCTACCAGCAGACATGCTCAGTGATATGGAGAAGTGAGACAATTCTAAAGCTAAATTGAGCAAGTAAACAAAGCACTCACACTTAAATTATCTAAAGGAGTCCAGAACTTAAATTACGGAGACAAATTTTTCAATTTTCAAATTTCTCTCTCTGGATTTGGCCTCCAACATTATGATCTTCATTCATCTTATCTCTTTGAAGAATTCATTAAAAGTATAAAACCCTAGATATAATCCTAGGATGATGAGATTGACAGTGATACCATTATTGTCAGTGAATGTCAATCAATCTGTAAGGAGATGGATGCCATATTGTAAAGAGCATGGTCTTTAGGGGCAGTACAGTATACTTAAGGGATGGTCTCTAGGGCTTAAATATTCCTCTGCCAGTTACTAGCTTGGATTAGTTATTTAAATTCTATGTTACACTCTAGTTAATAAACTCAATATAGGATAATTATAATAGTACCTACTTCCAAGAATTCTTGTAAGGGTTATATGATACAATGTAAAGCACTTAGAATCCTGGCATGTAATAAAAACTCAATAAATCTTAGACATTATTATTACTATACTTATTTTACTAGTAATATTATTGTTCAGATCCAGAAAGAAATGTATTTAAATCATAAGTTTGTCACTTACTAGCTTTGTAAACTTGAGAAAGTTGTTTAGCTGCTCTGACTCTCAGTTTCGTGGTATATCATAAGGCAATGTATTGCCTCATAAATATGGTACGAGGCTTAAACAGAGTATTCCTTGGCAGCTTGTACTATACTGTGAAACACCAATATAATTCCTGGTATAGCATTTGATAAGTGATAGCTATTTTTATTGTTGCCTATTATTTTTATATGGTAAACAATATCTTAAAGGCTGTGAGCATAAGTTAAAGAATATATGTGCTAAGGCTTTTTCAACCTAATTAGAAAGTCAAGACATACAGAGTAGACTTAGAAATAAACTATCCAAACATTCAGATATTTTTGATAACTCAAAAGAAAGAAGTTGGACCTTCCCAATATTAGACTTCTTATTTCTTTTTAAAAAACTACATATGTTATGGTGCTAATGTATTATGAATATTATTAAGGTATACAAATATACACTTTAAAAGAATGAGATAAAATGTTATTAAAGGTATACAATCATTTTTACTCTCACTAATATATTGTTATTAATATATAAATATATTATAAGTAAGGGGAAAGCAATGTGATTGAATATGCCTCAATGTCTTTTGTTTTGTTTTGTTTTGTTTTTTTTAACATCTTTATTGGAGTATAATTGCTTTACAATTGTGTGTTAGTTTCTGCTTTATAACAAAGTGAATCAGCTATACATATACATATGTCCCCATATCTCCTCCCTCTTCCGTCTCCCTCCCACCCTCCCTATCCCACCCCTCTAATGGTCACAAAGCACCGAGCTGATCCCCCTGTGCTATGTGGCTGCTTCCCACTAGCTATCTATTTTACATTTGGTAGTGTATATATGTCCATGCCACTCTCTCACTTCGTCCCAGCTTACCCTTCCCCCTCCCTGTGTCCTCAAGTCCATTCTCTACATCTGCGTCTTTATTCCTGTCCTGCCCCTAGGTTCTTCAGAACCATTTTTTTTTTTTTTTTTAGATTCCATATATGTGTTAGCATACGGTATTTGTTTTTCTCTTTCTGACTTGCTTCACTCTGTATGATAGACTCTAGATCCATCCACCTCACTACAAATAACTCCATTTCATTTTTTTTATGGCTGAGTAATATTCCATTGTATATATGTGCCACATCTTCTTTATCCATTCATCTGTCCATGGACACTTAGGTTGCTTCCATGTCCTGGCTATTGTAAATAGTGCTGCAATGAACATTGTAGTACAGCCTCATTGCCTTTTAATCTTTAACATTTTGTGACATGCCAATATAAAGGTCTTATTTTGGTTTCATTTTTTTTTTTATTCCTGATTTTTTGGCTGCCATAGCTGAAAAAGATTTACAAATCCAAATGGTAGAAGGGCATCAAAAAGTGCAATTTAAAAAATTATTACACAAGATTTTTAAGTTTATTCACCACTTATGGACAGTTTATATCAAGTTGCATCTTGTAAATTTCCTTCTTCTCTGATTCAATTGGTTGTTTTTCAACCTAACTATAAAGCACTGTGCTTTTACATTTTTAAAAGAGGGTTTCAAACCCCCTCCCCACCGAATACTATTTGTGAGAATTTTAAGAAGGTTAAAAGACTATGTTTCTGAGTTTTTAGAGACTGCAGATATGAGCGTTTTTATGGGTGATATACAGCATTTTTGGCAGCAACACTAGAGAAGGATGGAAATAATTCTAAGCATCTATTTTCCAGATACTCTCTCCACAGCAAGAATTTCTTTCAAAAAGCAATTATTTTCTTGCTTATTGTTGAAATATCCCTTTTAGCTTGAAGGGATGAATTAAAAGAGTTTATTTATTTAAAGATCTGATAAGTAGCAGCTACCCGACAGCCACTTGTCATACCAGAAAAAAAATCAGCAAATTTGGAACTGTTTTCTTTTTTAAAACAAAAACACATAATTTACCTTTAAGGTCAACAACTCAACTCTTCTTACTATATTGCCAAAAGATTTTATAGCCAGGTCTCATTTTATTACATAGTATTGTACAGATTTTAGTTTTAAATCTTTATTTTCTTTAACACAGTTGACCATATAATATCCCATAAAATGCAAAATGTTTTATGTTCAAACTCAAACCATCCAATGAGAACACTACTGTCAACACTTCTGTTGTGTGAAGTGTTCATTCTTTTCTGGGATTATTTTCTGATAATAAGCTTAGGTAGAGTGAGAACTGAATAAGGCAGAGATTGAGTATGGCAAGATAAAGAAGAGGTTGGCCCATTTACTGAATATTAGAAAGTTTAGTTTCTTCCTCATATTTATATTAAAAATAAATATGATGTACTCTATTTTTTCCCCGTTTCCAATGGATCATCTTACATATTCCTGGGTTTGCAGCTCCCACTTTGGAGATTACTGCAGAGACTGCAGACTTTGAATGTAATCTATGTAGGAAAATCAGCAAATGCTGGAGTGGTGAGAAAAGCCTAGTCCATTGGGTTGGGGTCAGGGGGAAGTAGCTTTTAGTGGCTTGTAAAGATTATAGAATATTTCCATTGTTTCAGAAAGCTGGTCTGGAATGAGACCTCTTAGAAGGCCTAGGACAAGCAGAGCTTTTCTTTGTTGCCACTGGTACAACATCCTAAATTTCTGAAGAAAAAAAACCAACTTTATTTTAGTCTATAATATCATAAAAGGAATAATTGTCCTTCCTCAATTAGTCAAATAAAATTAGAACTCCAAACATAATAATACTAGCTATTTATTGAGAACTAACTTTGTGTCAAGCATTGTACTGTTTCTGAGGATTATTTCATTTAATTCTCAAAAGAAATCTGTGAAAAAATTTTCATAGGGGTAAAGTAAATAATCCATGGTTATAGGATTGGTAAGTAGTAAAGCTGTGGTATGAGTCCAAGTGGTCAGAAGTGGTGCCATGTTTCTGGTGATGTCACACATTCTGTGTGGCAAGGACACAAGTGGTGTGAGGAGGCACAGGTGCACACGTTGAGTACAAAATTTAGGGGAAAAGAGTATGTCAGAAAACTCGGTAATCAAGATAAATAATCTTTTAATGCACTAATTTTTTTTTTAATGGTTTTTTTTTTTAATTTATTTATTTTATTTATTTATGGCTGTGTTGGGTCTTCGTTTCTGTGCGAGGGCTTTCTTTAGTTGCGGCAAGCGGGGTCCACTCTTCATCGCGGTGCGCGGGCCTCTCACTATCGCGGCCTCTCTTGTTGCGGAGCACAGGCTCCAGACGCGCAGGCTCAGTAGTTGTGGCTCACGGGCCCAGTTGCTCCGTGGCATGTGGGATCTTCCCAGACCAGGGCTCGAACCCGTGTGCCCTGCATTGGCAGGCAGATTCTCAACCACTGCGCCACCAGGGAAGCCCATGCACTAATTTTTAAAAATCAAAATTAATGCAAAAAATCCATGGTAAGCACAATGTCAAAATTTTAAATAAAGACAGGATCACTATTTCTGATTTTTCCTTTTGCCTGAGGTTCCAGTGTGGTTCTGTATGACACTTTATTTAAAATTGTGATATTTCAGCATTATGGATTTTTTTGCATTAGTTTTTTTTAGCAGTCCCTTCATAAATTCTTCGAATCACTTCTTTTGACCCTTGCTGGAACCGTGACTGATACAACTAATTAGTCAGAATCTCTGAGGGTGTGGAACAGGAAACTAAATTTTTGAGAGCTCCCTAGGTTAGATTTTGTAAATACTGACCCATGGTTCTTTCTCCTGCTTTGTTTTCTGGTGGTGTAACCAGGTAAAATAACCAGTTGGGCACAATGATTTCATTACACTAGACTTTTGCAATAACATGACCTGTCTTGCCGTCTGTCTTGAACACAGAATTATTGGGGGGCACATAGTAAACACTCATTAAAATGTAGCAATATTTTTTATTAGAAGACTTTTTTTTCCCTCTCCTTGATAAATTTTTCTTGAGAGATGAGGAAGTTGATGTAGTATAATTAAGACCTGAAACATTGTACTGGGCCTTCTAACATTGCAGAAAATGAAGGCAGCCACAACAAGTGATTAATAAGCAAAAACATTATGTTCTATAAAAGAATAGTACCATCTAGAGTTGCCTTCGACCACACACCTTTCACCACTTTCTGTTCAATGTTATATTCCCAGGTCTCACGCTTTACAGAGCACCTCAGTTTCTAGGAGGCACTCTGTACACAGAGGAAAAGAAAAAGAGAAAGGCATGGATTTCTGATACAAACAGAAGTGGATTCAATCTTGGGCAAGACACTTGATCTCCCTGAAAGCTCAATTTCCCCACAGAAAAGGCAATGATTATCTGAGTATTTTTATATTTCATTGTGCCTTATGGGATTATATTTTCCTAACCCTTAGTTTATAGAGCTTGGTTAGTTATACAATTTTTAGAAATAAAACATAACCTTTGCTCGGTTATTGCTAACAAGACACTGTATTTTTTTAGCTAATGAGGATAGAATCCTAATGAGAAAAGGAAAACTAAACAAAGAAGGGCAATTTAATTTGAGCTTCTCCTAAGGATATTAATCCAGCCTGCATCCTAATATGTGGGTACACGACATGATTAAAAGCATATCTAGTAGGCACATTATTAATGTTCAATATCAGTCACACTACCTTTTGGTATACATTTGTTGAGAAATTTACAATCACCTTATAATAAATAAGATACCAAGGAATCAATTCCTACACATTTGTGGAACCCAAATATAGAGTATATCTTATTCAGTCTTTTGTCTTTCTGACTTACCCTAATATGTTTAATGAAATCACTAAATAAGTAAATAAACTATTCTCAATCCCACATTATTCAGATACTTTATTTTGAAGTATACAAGCAACTATCTTAGTGGCATGATTATATAAGTCAGTTATGCTTGAAGAAACCACAGTTTTAGCTGACCCATAATATAACCGTGTTATATATAATTCCATGATCAAGATTTGCTTCAGTTACTTGTTGCTGCCATAAAAAAGCACTAAAAAGTTAGTGATGTAAAAATAGTTTATTATTTTTCATAGTTCTGTGTGTTGACTGGGCTAAATTGGGTATTTTTTCCTACACTGTACAGGCTGAATGAGGTCACATTCAATGGGGAAGTCCACTGGGGCTGAAGTGGCCAAAGTTGCATCTTATCCACCACAGTGTTTCTACATGTAGCCTCTTGATATATACTAGTCTAATGACTGTCCCCAAGAGGCAAAAAGCAGATGTCAGTCTTCTTAACACTTGGGCCAAGAATGTAATTTCAGCTGCATTCAAGCAAATCACGAGACCAGACCGGTTTCCAGAAGAGAGGAAATAGACTCCACCTCTTGATGGGAAGAGTGGCATGTGTGTACAAGTGTGGAAGAAATGTTGATAACCGTTTTCAGAGGCCATCTGTCTCTGTAGTCTGCCACAGCAATTCACACCCCCCAATCTGCAAAACACCTTCACCTCTCCCCAGTCACATCCCATTATCAAATCAGCTCCAAGTCAAGGATCCTGTTACCTTAATCAAACTCATATATGGATAAAGCTCCTCAGGGGCAGTTATTCAGATGTAAGAACTTTGGTGCTATTTCCAACATAAAATATATGGCATTGGCATTGTGACTGAGTAGTTGGCAGAGGCCTGAATTGTGAAGAAGATTGTTAACGAAGGAAGACCAGAAAACTGGGAAAATTGCTATGAAAGACTGGAGAAAGTGTAGGGTATGTTAAGTATTGGCAGAAAAATTAAGATTATTGTCTGAAGTTACTTAGAAGAAGTACCTAATGAACTCTGTATGGCTTGGAAGCTTTCCAGGCAACATTTTGAAAACATTTTTTAAGCTATGTCTAACATGTAAATATAGGTCCCAGGGAATGCTTTCGTCAAAGGGCTGTTTACAAAGATGACAGGATCAGCATGCATCTTTCAGGCTCAGATTATATAACAGCATACTGTTGCAAAAACTCTGCTGCAGATGTTGCTTCATGGCAAAGAGTAACTGTAAATTATATAGTTAAACTCTGTACAATAACATTAGATAAAAGGCACTTTATGTGTGTTACTCAATTAACACTCAAAACAATGCTACTGTAGGTACTACGGTAAACTGTTTAAAGAAATAATGGGGAAAATGAGTCTAAGAGAGTTTAATAAAATACCAAAGTTTATGAAGCTAGGAAGTCACAGAGCCATGACTCTAACTTTATTCATTTTCATCCAGCTCCAAAGCCCATATGTATTTTCCATTTGATGAACTGTTCCTTTATTTATCCTCACAAGTGCATGATGACAAAACTTTTGGGAAGGATTTGATTTTTATCACTAACATCTAAGCATTCCTCTCATTGGAAAATGCTAATAGAGATAGGGAACAGATTTTCCACCATTTGCTTCAAAGAATTGAGATTATAGATGGTAGCGATAGTTTCATTCCATATGCATCAAATCACTGATGTCTGGAAATGTACTTATTGTTTGTTTTTTTAAGTCAGAAAGTAAAGTTTGAATATCTAAACTAAATAAGAAGACCTTGACCCAGTCAGCATAGCTGGTTGGTTTTACCAGTTGTAGTGGTAATAAAAATCAGTGGCATTCTAAACACAGAGGACTGAAAAGAAGAATCAAGTAGAGTTTTAGAAAAGTAGTTCTAAGTTTATGAAAATAAAATCAATTAGTTGGAGAAGAAATGTGCAGTGAAAGAATCAGCACTTCTATTCTCATAAATAAAGTGTGCAAAAGTCTCTTACTGCTGAGGAGAGGAGAGTTGCTATACTTCACACCACAGAACTTCATAGAACTGCTGAACTTCAAACAGACTAGCTACAGACATCTATGAAAACTCAGGAAAACAGTGATTCTTCCAGGGTCACCACAGAGGCTGGAATAAAGATGAAAGGAGTTTACACCCACCAGTTTGACCTAGATGCAGCTTTAAAATAGGCTCAACAGTCCACTCGTCCATTCGTTCTTTTTATCATGCATGGGTACTGCAGTTCCTACTATGTGCAGCGAGTATTGAGGTAAGCACTGGGGATACAGTGGTGAGCAAGACACACCTGGTTTCTGCTTTCATAGAGCTCAGAGTATAAGGGAGCATAAAAGGAGGACAAGTGAGCAGGCATTTTTAATACAGTGAAACAGGTCAAGTGCTGTGTTACATGAGCCATAGCGGGAGAAAGGATATATGTCAGGGAAGGCTTCCTGGAAGAAATCACACATATGGTGGAACTGAGTAATGAATGGTAGATTGCCAGGTTAAGAAGACTTGGGAAGCCAGTTATAGACAAGGAAATGGCTTGTGTGAAGACTTAGTAGTGAAAAAAAGCAAGATAGATTGGAGGAATGGAATGAATTATAAGCTGGTGGAGCCCAAGTGTAAAGGAGGGAGTAGCCAGAGATGATGCTGGAGTATTGGGCCAGAACATAGTCTGGCGAGTCTTGTGAGACTTGTCTAGGCAATGAGAAGGAGTTTGCACAATGGGAAGTACTGAGGGGAAGAGAAATGTTCAGATTATTTCTGGCTGCTGTTTAGAAAATCAATTAGGGTCGGCAAGATAAAATGTAGTGAGACTAGTATGGTAGCTATTGTATTATAGAATCAACAGGATTTGATGATTGGCTGTAGAGTTGATGAGGAGGAGGAGTCAAGAAGGCCTTCCCAAGTCACTGGATTAGCCAAGGGTGTGGATGGCAATACTATTCGGTGCATAGGAAATCCAGGAGGAGGAGCAGCCTTGGGGATTAAGGACAGGGTGATGCAATTAGTTCAGTTTGAGGCAAGAAAAGGTATGTGTGGGTTTACTGAGAACCTATAATAAGAGTTCAGTATGCTTTACTGTTTCTTTTGAATTGCAATTTAGCTTTTAAATAAATTAAATGTTTTCAAATGTTTGATTTTTAAAATGTTATCAGCATTATTTCTATTTCTGCTACTATAGACTGTCCCCAACTTATGATGGTTAAACTGAACAATTTTTTGACTTTACAATGGTACAAAGGTGATACACATTCAGTAGAAACCATACCTTGAATTTTGAATTTCAGTCTTTTCCTAGGCTAGCAATGTGCAGTACAACACTCCCTTGTGATGCTGGGCAGCTGCAGCTCCCTCAGCCTTATGACCACGATGGTAAACAACTGATTTCTGCTTAGAAGTGTAATGTTTTTCACTTTCTGTACAATATCCAATAAATTACATGAGATATTCACCATTTTATTTTATTTTATTTTTTATTTATTTATTTATTTTAAAGGTAAATTTATTTTATTTATTTATGGCTGTGTTGGGTCTTCGTTTCTGTGTGAGGGCTTTCTCTAGTTGCGGCAAGTGGGGGCCACTCTTCATCGCGGTGCGCGGGCCTCTCACTATTGCGGCCTCTCTTGTTGCGGAGCACAGGCTCCAGATGCGCAGACTCAGCAATTGTGGCTCACGGGCCTAGTCGCTCTGTGGCATGTGGGATCTTACCAGACCAGGCCTCGAACCCATGCCCCCTGCATTGGCAGGCAGATTCTCAACCACTGTGCCACCAGGGAAGCCCTTCACCATTTTATTATAAAATAGACTTTGTGTTAGATGATTTTGCCCAACTGTAGGCTAATGTAAGTGTTGTGAGCACCTTTAAGCTAGGCGAAGCTAAGCTATGATGTTTGGTAGGTTGGCTGTGTTAAGTCCATTTTCAACTTATGATATTTTTAACTTATGATGGTTTTATCAGGGTGTAACCCCATCCTAAGTTGCGGAAGATCTGTACTATTACCATGACCATAATCTGCAGTTTTGAACAGCTCCAAAGTGCTAGGCTTTGTACTAATGAATTATATTATTTAAATCTTCATAGTCATCCAATGAGGTAGGCACTATGAGAAAACTGAGGTTTAGCAAGATTACCTAACTTACCTAATGTCACACAGGTAGTACCTAGTAGAGGAAGAACTTGAATCCTGTTTGTTGCCAAACCCTGTGTTCACAAGTGTGTTATATTGAACGTAATGGCTAACTTTACAGTTAGAAGAAGAAAAATCCATTCACGAAAAAAAGAGATATTGATATTGTCTCTGTTAAGTTCCAAATGCCATTTCTACAGAGATAAACATAACATCAAGCCTACCTTAAAGAGCACACATTTTAGTGAAAGAGGCAGAAAGCAAACATATACTATTTCATGCAGTCTGTAAAAATTGCTTTGAAGGAAGTAGGTCAGTGGCAGTGAAGAAACAATGAACAAGAGGCTTACATCAGAGTGGAATAAGGGAAGGTCAAGTAAGTGAAGTAAGTAAAGTCAGGGAAGTCTGCTAAAAAGTTGCAAATGTCACAGAAACAATGTAGAGCATAGGACATTGTATGATCTGACAGAATTTCAGAATAGCGGGATCACAGTGTGAAATGGAAATGGTAAGGGATATAGCTGAAGATAATCAGAAGTCAGATAATTAAAAGATTGAGTGCCAGGGTAAGGTGTTTCGATTTTAGCCTAGAATTAAATCATTGAAAAACTTTGGAGGAGAGGAATGACATTATTAGATTTACATTTCTAAACAGATCATTCCAGAAGCCAAATAGATTTGTAAGATACCTGGTATAGAGACCATGTTCACAGAGTTTGCAAACTAGCTCAGAAGTTGGCCCCAGAAGTACTTAGCCACAATGATGGAAAACAAAACAAAACACAAACACAGCAAACAGAACTTTGAAAGGGAATGCCTTTAAAAGCGGCAAGAATCCTCCAGCTCCTCATAGCCCTCACGACTCTGGATTTTCTTAGAGCTGTCTGCTTCAGTTATGTATATTACCATCTGGTCCCTTAATTAACAACCTTTATGATAGTAAGAAATGAAATGATGAAGACCTAAACTAAGACTGACTTTAGGATTAATGCAGAGTAAACAGGTTACAGAGAGGTTAAAGAGATCAAACACAGAAATTGAAGTCCATGGAATTGGAGGCAGGGAATATAATTCGTGAATCGCCACAAATGATAAAAAGACAACTTCAAGGTAGTTGAGTTCACCCTCTGAGGCTTTGCAGTCTGGTGAGAGAAGCAGAGCAGGTGAGGAAGTGTGGGAAACACGGACTTTAAAGGGTGGACTTAGGAAGGGTAGTTCATAAAGGATACTTTGAGGGTAGGCCAGAGAGCAATCTCTGGCTGTCTTTGCCCTTCTCAAGCCTGTGCCATTTGACTGGGAATAATGATTAAGAAAAAGAAGAAATTAGAAAAAAAAAAGGAAATGGCTCCACATATACAAGTAATGTTCATAGATTCATAGAGTTGCAGTCAGCTCATTCCAACCTCCATCTTCTCAGAGGTAAGTAGGAGAGCCGGTAAGCCCAGACTAATGCATGTGAGCTAAAAATGGGGGTCTTCTTAAACCTGATTTGTATAGATTTACGTTCATATTTATTTAGTGGAAGTGGGGAAAATCTCATTTTTTAAAATAGTTATTTAAATCACACAAGATATCTATTAATTGATTCTTATTGTTTAAAAAAAAATCCAAATACTTTAGAAGTACAAAGAGCAAAAAATGAATCCCTCCTTACATTCCTGACCCCCAGTATTCCTATGCTTTCTTCATACATTGGCATATGTTATAGTTTACAGTTTAGTATACATTTTTCCAGAGATTTCCCATTACTTTTTTTTTTTTTTTTAATTAATTAATTTATTTATTTATGGCTGTGTTGGGTCTTCGTTTCTGTGCGAGGGCTTTCTCCAGTTGCGGCAAGTGGGGGCCACTCTTCATCGCGGTGCGCGGGCCTCTCACTATCGCGGCCTCTCTTGTTGCGGAGCACAGGCTCCAGACGCGCAGGCTCAGTAGTTGTGGCTCGCGGGCCTAGTTGCTCCGCGGCATGTGGGATCTTCCCAGACCAGAGCGCGAACCCGTGTCCCCTGCATTGGCAGGCAGACTCTCAACCACTGCGCCACCAGGGAAGCCCCTCCCATTACTTTTATATGAAAATGTGCAGATTATTTCCTATTTGAATTCCATGCTGTACACTAAATTTCCATATTGTGTAGTGAAGAATTAACCTTACCCAAAGAGAAGTCTGGGCTTTGCCCTTGATTACTGGGAAGAGAGCTCTAGGACCCTGTAATATTCTGCCTGACAGGAATGCCTTTGTGTCTATGGGAGTTTTGGCCACTGGACAATCTAACAGTGTGATTTATGATGAGGACTTTGAGCTGCAACATACCAATTCCAACTTCCAGAAGAACTGATGACTAAAGATATTAGCCTAACTTCTAGGAGGGGCTTGAGAGTAAAAGTCAACCATGCAGGCAGTATGTGATAAAGCCCCAATAAAAACTCTGGACACTGAAAGCGAGCTTCCCTGGCAGGCAATACTCTGTGCAGATTGTCTACAATGTGACCAGGCTGTCCATGACTTGGTGGAGAGAGGACAACTGGAAGCTCCATGTTTGGACTCCTTTTGGACTCTATGTGTCTTGTCTCTTGGCTGATTTTAATCTGTATCCTTTTCCTTCAACAACTTGTAATGTGAGTGTAACAGTTTTCAATGAGTTCCCTTACTCCTTTTAGCTAATTATTGCAGCTAAGGGTGGTATGGGGAACCCCATGAACTTGCAACTGGTGTCAGAAATGAGGATGGTTTGTAGGGACCTGTGCCCTCAAACCTCACAGTTTAGATAACTCTGGGTACATGTAAATATGGGTCTGCTTGATACCTAAAAGGTTAAACCTTTTAGATATATAAAGAGTTTTATTTTCTTTTCCAAAATTTTCTTCACTACCTATGTATTTTCCTTTTCCTTTTAATTGAAGAATTAACTTGTCAGCATCATCTGAGAATATAGGCTTGGGATAGCTTTGAATTTACAGATTAACGTGAGAATTTTATATATTTATAATATTTAGTTTTTCCATTTGTGAATTTTATATGTCTACTTAAGTCTTCTTTTATGTTTATTAGTAAAAGTTACCTCTTTGTTTGAATAGGTAGTGGTTATATTAGGTATATTCCTAAATGTTTTATAGTTTTGGTGCTAATTCAAGTAATATTTTCTCCTTTTTTAATTATTTATTTCTATTGTATAAAGTAGTGATTTTTTTGTATGTAGATCTTTTTATCCAGTAATATTACTAAAGCCAATTATTAATTTTATGAACGTTTCAAATAATTTCTCCTGGATTTCCTTGATAGAGAATTATATCATTTGTAAATTCTGACAGTTTGTCTTTTTTAAATATGTAAAGTTTTAATTTATTTTTCTAAATCTACTGCTTTGCCTAAAATCTCCAGTAAGATATTGACTAATGACAGTAGTAGTTGGTATCTACAATTTGTTCCTGAGTTCAGTGTAACTTTTAAAACTACTTACCCTTAAGTATAAGTTTTGCTGGGAAGTTCTGGTATACACATGTTGTCAAATAGGTTTCCTTCTATTTCTAACTTGCTAAGATGTTTTTAAACAAAAATCATATCAAATGCTTTCTACATCTATCAGGATGATCAAAATTGTTTTTTCTTAATCTACTAATGTAGTGAATTATAATATATGATTTTCCTAATGCTAAACCCTCCTTGTATTTCTTAGAAAGAAATCCTTTTTGATTAGAATAAATTTATTCCTTCTCCAGTTTTGTTATTAGGACTTATGCTTCCTTTGTGGAATTATCTTGGAATCTTTTTATCATTTTACATATTCTGAAAACTTAATAATGTTGGCACATATTGGTACTCTGCTTCTCTTTGGAATATAATAGCTATGGAATATTGAAATATGTATTTTTTGATCACATATATCTGCCTACAGAATATATATATATATATATGTATATAAATATATATGTATGTATATGTCACTCCCTCTCTCTATGTGTACATTGAGAGAGGTGGATAAAGACAATTAAAACTAACCTGCATGGTTCTGGGAAGAGCAAGTAATTTTCTAAGAACAGAAATGACTGACTAGCCCCTGCATGAGTACAAAATATTCAGGTAATAAATGACTGATGGTGATTTACAAAATCTAAGGTTAGCTAAAACCTAAGGTTAGTCAACATGACATCAGTGTGTCTCTGTTGAACTGTAGCTCCTGAGATGTTATCTCCAGGAACCAGGGCACAGGATTGGGAATAAAAGTGAAAACCATTGCTGCTACACTGACTCTGACTCCTTACTCAAGAAGGTTGAGCATTACAATTGGAGTGGCTAAGAAATTGCCCAGGTAGAATGAGGTTTGGTGTTAATGATTTGGAGCCTTCAAGTGTCGTACTCCTTGACCCCAGGTCCTATACCATACTGTACCTATATTTTAACATCTCCTCTCTCCCCACAACACACGGCGCTTCCTAAGTAAATGACATTTAAGAAGTTATCGCCTGAACTGGGAATCATCCTTAACTACTACCTTTCCTTCATCCCCACATTTCACTGATCCAGTTTTTGCAATTCTATCTCTTTAATCTCTTGGAAATCCCTTTACTCTGCATTAAGCCTATAGTCGTCCTTCGTTTAGATCTTCATCATTTCATTTCTTACTGTCACAGAGGTTGTTAATTAAGGGAACAGATACAAGTCAGGGATAGAGTTAAAAATTATAACATAAACAATTGGGTTCTAAAATTTGCTAGGAATTGCCTATAAAATTTTGTGATTCCAATAATTTTATAGGCAGAAATTTGGCTATCTTTTCTCCTTTTTCTATAGTTATCATTCAGTTCAGTTTTTTGAAGTGTTCTTGAGTTAAGTTTTAAAAATTATACATTATATTTCTAGGCTTCCAATGATTACCTTTGATTTTGAAGCTGATATTTTGACTATTTTTTCTAAGAATAATAATGTCTAGAGTTAATATTTATATTCTCTCTTTGATCAAAATCCAATCCGAGGACCTTTGCAGTTTCACTTATCACCAAGTTCCTCTTCCATCTGCCCCTCCCCAATTTTTCATGTAATGATTGTATTGGATTTTTGATCCACATATTATTTCTGATATTGCATATCAACATTTATTGAAACTTTACTATTTTTACATTTCTTCACTCAGCATTCTTTCTTAAATTTCAGTGTTTTTCTTGATTTCACATTTCACTTTCCTGCAGAACGTACTTTAATTGTCTTCACATGTCATAACTTGCTCTTCTTGACCAAAATATTGGCTAAGTGTAAAATTATAGTTTCAAAGGTATTTTCCAATTTTTTTTTCTATAGAAAACGTAAGATCCATTCTACAGTATAGGCACCACCCAGATCCCTAATGCAAATCTTTTTCTTTTTCTTTTGTGAGTAACTTAGTGATTTTGAAAATTTTAGCAGTTTTTCTTTATTCTTGAAGTTCTTAGGTAAATCAGGATATGTGTATGTTCTTTTCTTTTTAAATTTATGCTGTTTGTCACTCAGTGGACAATTTTAATCTAAGACCATATGTCTTTATCTCAGTGGGAAGGTCTTCTATTATTTCTTTTCATCAATTATCTCTATTGTTTGATTTGGAACTCCTTTTAGACAGATATTAGATATCCTGCATTGATCTCTCTGAGTCTTAATTTGTTTGCACTTTTAATTTCTTTGTCTTTTTACTTTTTAAAAAAATCTCTTTGACTTAATTTTACATGTCATTAAATTGTTCTTTAGCCATTTCTCTTCTCTATTTCACCATTCTGATTTTTCTCTAATTGCAGCTACTCTTTTCATTTTAGTAATTTTTTATAGTGCAGATTCTTAATATTTGTTATTGCAAGAGCTCCTCTGTTTTTTGGAGAATGTTAATTAAATAATTTTTTAAAATCCCCCTTTATTTTTGGAATTTCTCATCTTTTTCCAAAGTTAACTGTTCTTTGCTTACAATGTTATGGAATGATTAATGTATGTAAAAAATCTCTCCTTTTAAACATGAAGTAAAAGTGTCCACTGTTTATTCATTGACAATCGTAGAGACTAGATGAAGAATGCAGATACAGCATCATCATCAATTCTTTCTGCATCAAATCTGCTAACATTTACAGAAAAATATGTTTAAAATATACTAAATACAGAATATCTTGTTTACCTTGTTCATTCTCTTTCAGTTCACTGCCTTTCTCCAGAAGTCTGGTGATCCGTGGTTTGCCAATCTGAGTTAGGAGCGAAGGACTAGGCAGATTAGTCAGGGTACTGAGAAACAGTTCCTTTCCACGTATGCCAGTCTCTGTCACCAATAGCCCTCTCTCTGACTGGCTGAGGGGGCTGCGAGGTTTGTATCTTTGTGGAGGATGCAACAAGTAAGCTTTCCTTCAGGATGTGTTGGGGAAAATACAGGCAGAAGAACTAGTCATCTTGCCCCATGCTTCCACCAATTACCAGAATAAAAATGTTTGACTTGGCTTGGAAGCACTGTAAATCATTTCATTTCTGTCAGGAACCACCTTTCTTTGCTTTCCACTCTTCCCCCGTCCCTTTACCCCAACTTCAACTTAGGCTGCAAACTGGCGTTAGCTCAAGCTTTGCTCTGCTTTTCTCTCAGACCCCCAGGCCCACACTAGGAGCCTCAGAAATGTCCCTGCTGCTCCTTGTTCAGTCAGAGCAAGGGAAGAGAAAGAACTCAGCATTCCAAAAATATAGTCCTGCTTAGGTAAAATCTCCGGGGTCCTCTCTGACTCTTTGTACAATCTGACTCTGAGTTTTGAGAATCATTAAAATTGCTTGAATTTACATTCCAGCTTTTCTTCATATTCTGGAGGCTGTGGTGTTCTTAATTTTGTCTCTGGCCAATCAGTTATGTCTGCAATTCACCTTTCAGGTGGTTCTCAAAATTTCTGTTCTGCTGAAGTCACTCTATCTTATTTTCCATTATATTCTGTACTTATTATATTTAAAACATATTTTTCTGTAATTTTTAAAGGATTTGGTGCAGAAGGTAGATTTGCTGATGCTGCCGTATCTGCATTCCTCACCTTGTCTCTATTATTATCAATTAATAAAGAGTGGATAATTTTACTTCATGTTGAAAATGAGAGATCTTTTATATGCATTAATCATTCATAACTGTAAAATTCATAATTATCTCCCAATTCATACCTTTTCTGCCATTCATAGGTAATGTTAGTCATTGTATTAGTCTGGGTTCTCCAGAGAAACAGAACCAATAAGATATGTGTATATATATAGAGAGATTTATTTTAAAGAATTAGCTCACACAATTGCAGTGGCTGGCAAGTCCAAAATCTGCAGGGCAGGCCAGCAAGCTGGAAACCCAGAAAAGAGTTAATGTTTCAGCTTGAGTCTAAACGTAGTCTGGAGGTAGTATTCAGTCTTCCCGGGGGGAGCTTCAGTCTTTTTCTTTTATGGCCTTTAGCTAATTTGATGAGGCCCACCCACATTCTGGAGAATAATCTGTTTTACTCAAAGTCTGCTAATTTAAACATCAATCTCATCTAAAAAATACCTGCACAGAAACCTCCAGACTGGTGTTTGACCAAATTTCTGAGTACTGTGGTCCAGCCGAGTTTGCACATATAATTAACCATCACTATCATACATGTTCATTAACATAAGAATTATAGTTACATGTGTATCATTATAAAGCCTTACTCAAAATACATTTTAAAAGTTCACAAATACTTCTTGAAGTTAAAATTAGATTTTTTAAAAAGATCATTTATTCCTAGCAGAGATTCCCATGTCATGCATTACTCAATTTCAGAATTTCAACTGTTTATAACGATTGAGTTTAAGCAGTCCTCAGTGGACCAAAGATTGCTGTAAAATTCTCAGCAGAGATAATTAGTACTGTAGAGGAGGTTACTGCTGTTTATTGTTGTTGCTTTTAAATTTTTATTCAAAAACAAGACATCTTTGGTGGATGAGTTAGTATTTTTGTTCCCACCCTTTACGCCCTCCTTATCTTACAACTTTGTGTCGGTACATTTTGCTATGGACCTTCCAGGAGAGTAGATAGAGACTGTATCTCCGCTTTGTTGATATTCAGCTTGGCTCTGTGCCTTGTTTTGAGTAACTAAATGTGCACAGGTGTGCAAGCAGAAAGTATAGTTGCATGGTTTGACTTATCCTATTGAGCTTCTGTGGTTCCACATGAGGACAGAATTCACTGAATAACCAGTTTTAGAATGAGAAACATGTGGAACAGACCTAAACTGGACTTATAGTACGAAATAGAGCCATACCAAGTGTCCCACAGACCTATGAATAAGGAAACATTAATTTCCTAAGTCACTGAAATTTTGGGTTTGTTTCTTATACAATTATTTTACAGCAGGAGCGGACTAATACTGTAGGAAAAAAAGACCAATTTACATGTCACTGTTACTTGAATTAACTGGTATTATATTTTATCCACTCATCCCACAAATATTGATTGAGCAACTACTACATGCCTGGGATCACTCTGGGCAGTATTAGTACTTTTCTATTGCCAGCGATATTTCTTTGCTTTTCTTATATAGGACACAAGAAACCTGCCTTGCTGGCTTCCTATTTAATTTAGATCCAGGTAGAGCTGCTGTTGAAGAAAAAAAACTCTTCACATTATTTTTCAAAATAATCAGTGTCAGTCACCATGTGTCTTGAAGGAAAAAAGTCAGACACAAAATATGATGTTCTCTGATTAACAAAGTAACAATGGATTTTAAATGTCTTATATACAAATGAAGTTACAGATTGTGAGTGGAACACTGCAAGATAGACTGCAGTGACAAATGACTGTAAAATCTCAGTGTTCTGCAACAGCAAAGATTCATCTATCGCTAATGCTATGTGTCCATCATGGAGTGGTGTATGGCTCTTCTTCATGGCGTATTCCCTCTGGGCCCTCTGCAATATCCAATGTATAAAACATTGTTGACTCATAACAAAGAGAAAGTGTGAGCTGGTGCTTAAAATTTCTGCTTGAAATGGAATTCAGTCATTTCTATTCTCACTTACTGCCTGATTCTGTCATCAACTGGTCATGAAATTATAATTGTCCTCCAGGGAGGGGCAGCAAAAAATTATGAATCATAATATACTTGTTGCATGCAAGCAACTAGAATATATAGCTTCAGAATTATTGGTTACATTTCATAAGAGAGGCCTTTAAACTTTTGAAGTCCCTAATTTTAAAGGAAATTCTTCAAAAATAAGCAAGGAGTTTTATGATGAGGAGATAGAGAACAGGTATAAATCTGACACAGATCTTACTCTAGCAAGAAATAGAGTGTGTATTTGTGATAACACTAAGTCAAATGCCTTGCAAACATTCCAAAATTTTATCTTTATCAATGAGCAGTAAATGACTTTAGAGTTCAGAAGTTTGCTTCCTGCAATGTACCTGAGTCCACAATCTTTTATCCTCTCCCGATTTTCATTAACATTTGCTAATAAGATCCCTTATAGCCTCTGGTATCAGCATGATTTTTATTAGATATAACTGAATCAAAGAGTATGGAGCTTATAGGTTTTCTACTTTGACATTAAAGCTTATAGAGCTTATATTTTTCTATCTTCTCAATAAAGCAAGTAGCAAAATCCCTGGCATAAAGTAGGACTAAGAAAACCCTCCTTCTCTGTCTACAAAAACATACTTCCACCTGCCCTTAAGGATCATTTAACCTTTATTAAACCTAAAAGTAATGTTCACCATTTATAAAGCACTTTTTGAAAATTCAATTAATTCTCATCACAATCCTATGAAATATGTATTACTACATTCCCTTCTTTATGGATGAATATATTGGGACTACAGGAAGTTAAATAATTTTTGAAACATCACATACCTCAGCAAGTATTTGCTAAAGAGACCTTTGTTCAAAATCCCATACTTCTTCCAGCACGTTTTTTTATAATGCCTATAATTTGCTTTAAAACACTTCAACATAGTTAACGTGTGCCAGTTATTTTTAGCTCTAGGGGCGATTAGACAGTACCATGCTATCAGGACTTTAGAGTCCAGAAGTCTTCAGCTAGCAGTATGATAAAGGGCCACATTCCAGAGACAGCAGAGAAACACATCCTCTGCTATCAACACCTAATCCACAACTGATACTTTACTAAGTGGACAGTAGATATAAAAATGGGGTTTTACTGATGAAATTAATGTTGTTATTATCATCATTTATTTTATTTATTTAACATCTTTATTGGAGTATAATTGCTTTACAACGGTGTGTTAGTTTCTGCTTTATAACAAAGTAAATCAGCTATATATATACATATATCCCCATGTCTCCTCCCTCTTGCATCTCCCTCCCACCCTCCCTATCCCACCCCTCTAGGTGGTCACAAAGCACTGAGCTGATCTCCCTGTGCTATGGGGCTGCTTCCCACTAGCTATCTATTTTACATTTGGTAGTATATATAAGTCCATGCCACTCTCTCACTTCCTCCCAGCTTACCCTTACCCCTCCCTGTGTCCTCAAGTCCGTTCTCTACGTCTGCGTCTTTATTCCTGTCCTGCCACTACGTTCCTCAGAACCTTTTTTTTTTTCTTTTTAGATTCCATATATATGTGTTAGCATACGACATTTGTTTTTCTCTTTCTGACTTACTTCACTCTGTATGACAGACCCTAGGTCCATCCACCTCACTACAAATAACTCAATTTCGTTTCTTCTTATGGCTGAGTAATATTCCATTGTATTCATCATTTATTTTTAAAAGGAGACTTGTTTGAAAAATTGAAAACATTCAAGATATGTGGTTTGGCTTATCCATCTTTGCTTGTTATTTGCTCCTCTCAGAGACAATATCCATGCTTTTGATCCCCTAATTGGTCATGTGTCCTGTTATTGGTTTTGGAAGAATGCCTGGATTGCATGACGCCAATTAGATGGATTCCCTGTCTCAGGAATTTTGCCGTGTCCTCATCAAAACCACTTAGTGATGGACTCACCTAGAGGACACAGAACTGGGGATTCTTAAAGTGTAGAAAACAGATTGTATGAACCCCTTCTGTACCAGCTTTCCTAATAAATGTCCATGTAGGGGACAGAACTGAGGACTAATTCATGACTTGCTTTCTTTATAACCCGGCAGCCATGTTATGGGGAGTAAGAAACACCAGCCAGCTCTGACTTTACCGGCAGCTCCTTTTATCTCTGACCAAATTGGTACAGGTCAGTTCTCAATTACACTACGTATCTTCTCATGAATGCCATGCAGCAGCCTTTCTTGAATGCTGGTCTTTGTCACCCGAGATTACCTGTGTGTTAATATTGAGGACAGTGACATTGTGACTAGAGCATGATTTTTTTCAAGGCCTTGAAATGCTTTGAGCTCCGTAAATAGTTGTATAAGCTAGAAATTAACTCCTTGAGAATGTTTCTTCAGATGCTTTAGAGTCCCCTGATTCTTTCTATAAAGCTATGTAGAATGAGAGGTTCTACTGCTATTTTAAAAATTAATGTTCTTTATATGCAGCAAACACACAGACAAAATATTGATACTTAGTAATAAAAAAACCTCTTAGCAATTATACAAAGCCCATCTTTAGACAGCTTTACAAATATCAGCTAATTAAATTTTACTAAACATAATTTATTTATAAGATAATAAACATATGGTGAAAATAAGAAGAACAAAGCATAGTCATAGAAAATTACACCCAAATCAAATGCTAATTGATCAAAATTACTTTTTCTCCTTATAGGGTACATGACCCCACCATCTTCAATATTTTTTTTGTTAATTCATGAAAGTTGGATAAATTTATCCTGAATTTCATGTCTTTACTATGCCTTAGATATTGCCTTCAATTATCATAACCGTCATTTCAAGGGAAAAGACTTCTTTAACGGTTATAGTAAGATACAATTTTGAATAAAAAATCAAGTTGCATTGTTATTGAAATCAGGCATAAAAAGTAATTTTCCTTTGGTTTTCCACCTTAGATGCTTTGATGCTCTGATTACCACCAATTTTTGTCTTTCTTGCTATGCTTTCCAAACTGGTACTATTATCGTGATGGTGAATCTTTGTTGATGGCAGAAATACTCAATTTTGCAACGCCAATCAAATTTAAAATTTTTTATACAACTTCACAACTTCTCTCTCCCTGTTTACTTCTCTCTCTTTCTGGTCATCCTTCCCACAGTGTCAGTAATCTGTAGAACAGTGAGGTTTGGCTTTCGGGGTAGAGATAAAAGACTTATTAAGCTTACAGTTTAGGAGAATTTGAAAGAGTTCTTTCTGTTGACCATTCAGAGCACCACCAGCTCAGGCTCTCTTCTGAACACTGCCAGCTCACAAGGTTAGAAAATGTTTTTCATCCCATAATTTGTGAGCCGATTTCTAGTTAGGGAATTTCAGAACTTGTCTCTAGTAAGCTGACAAAAAAAAAAAAAATCATAACATATTAAAGGGGGTCCCACACCTGCAGAGAAAGGACAACCAAAAGATCAGATGGCTGACAAAATATAGCTGCTGGAGGAGAAAAACATCAACTTGAATAGAAAAGTAATACAAACACAAGACTATTCAGATTAAATACAGAAATTACTTTTTGGAAATAAAAATTTCACCATTAAAACATGATTTCCAACTAAACGATTTGATAAGTAAAGTGAAGAAATTGTGACCATTGTTGAGACCTGAATTAGTATCCAAAAGATCAAATAGAAGAAGGAAAGAAAAGTTCAGAGCAAATATTTTAAAGTGCAGATATGGATGGAAAAGAGGTTCTGAGGATAGATCCAGGATATAACATGCCAATAATAGAACTTCCAGAAAAAGTGAAAGGAACAGATGTAGGGGTTACACTAATTTAACAACCATTTAACACAAATATCCCCAGGCTAAAGAAAGACCAGATTTTATCATTTTAAAAGATGCACTGAGTTGCTGGTATGAGTGATGAAAAAAAAGGACATGTACCTAGGCATTAAAATTTCTAAATTTAAAGATAAAGAAAAAAAATCTCTTAACATTTCAAACAGAAAGATCAAACTGCCTGCAAAAATAAAATATGCTAGAAGATGGTGGAATAATACATAAATAAATAAATGATACATAAATAAATAATAAATGAGTCAGAAATAAAAATTAAAACATTAGAAACCCATATCTGACCAAGGTATTAATACATAAGGCCAAAATAGATAGATGGATAGATGGATAGATAGATAGATACAGTTACTTAAGAATTCAGAATATGTGTTCCCTTACATAGGGTAATATATAATTTATCATTCCAATTGAGAGTGAAAAGTGCCACTATTAATAATTATTCTACAATAACAGGCATAAACTAGGACTTGCTAGGAAAGCTGGAGGGGAATATAATTTATCATCCTAACTGAAAGTGAAAAATGGCATTATCAATACTTCCACCAAAACAAGTAGGACTTCCTAGGAAAATAGGGCTGAATTGTCACTACCCATATACCACATTTGAGAAACATTCTGAAGAACTTGATCCATTAAAAAAAAAAAAAAAAAGAATCAGGAGATAAAGCATAGAACTCAGGATGGGAAAAATGAATCAGGAGGAAACAAGTGGTGAGCAATAAAACTAACAGTTAAATTTAAATAAATGGTGACAGATCCTTTGAGAATGAATGTTATGTTTAACATTGCAAGAATGCAATGTTAAATGAAGTTCCTGAAATATAGGAAGCATATTCAAGATAAATTCTAATAATAGTACAGAAATAAGAGTAATAATATGTCAAAAATATTTGGAGTAAGAATAGGAAAAAGAGGAGAAGTAAAGTATTTTTATCACTTATCTGTAGGGGAAGAGAGTATGAGAGTATAGTAGAAGTAGTCTTATACTCTTAGTTTTAAGTGAGTAGAGGAGAAGTAGTACAGTCGAGTGCCCAGAATTAGCCAAAGTTGGGGTTAAGGGCACAGTCCTTAAGTCAAGACTTCCAAGTCTGTCTGGTTTCTGACACCAGCCAAGTCACAAGTTTAGGGTTCTCAAGGGCCATCCTCTCTTCAGACCAGCTTGATACAAATTTGGGGGTCTCCACAGAATTCCTCAGAATCAGTAATTTGCCAAAACTCACAGAATTGAGGAAAACATTATCCTTATAACTGCAGTTTTATTATAGCAAAAGGATACAAATCAGAACCAACCAAAGGAAGAGATATATAGGGCAGAATGGGGGACTGAGAGGATTCCAAACATGAAGATTCCACGTCCTCAGGGATGTGTTACCCTCCTAGCATTGATGTGTAACAGTATATGCATCCCAGGAAGCTCATCTGAGTTTGGTATCTAGAGTTTTTACTGAGGCTTCATCATGTTGGCATGATTGATTGCATTACTGCCCACTTGGTTGAATTCAATCTCCATTACCACTACTGTTCCCTGGAGGTCAGGCTGATCGCATGTTACTCAAAGTCCCAAGCCTCTAATCAATCACATGGTTGGTCTTTCTGACATGGCCAGCCCCTATCCTTAGTATAAATTACCTAGTGGCCCACCATGAATCATCTCATTAGCATAAATGATCAAGTGTTGTCAGAGGGGCCAACCATGAATAACAAAGTAACTTCTATTACTTGAGAAATCATCAGGGTCTAGATGTTACCCCAAAGGAACCGGGGACAAGGGCCACACCTCTCTTTGGGCTGAGACCAAAGTTTTTATTATACAGAATCGTTTCTGTGGAGGAATTATTTGGTAACATTTTCAGTTTATATTATAGAGGTTATGTACCTGAAAAAGAAATGGAAATATATAGCACAGCTTATAAATTGTACAGGGAGAAAAAATGAATGAAATTGCTGAGCTAACGCCCCAAAAATAAATTTAAAAGATGAACTATTGGTGAATGGATAAAAATGGAAGTGATGTTTACAACTCGCAAATAATTCCCTTGAAAGGGAAGGTCCTGTCCACTCATTTGTTCCTTTCTCCATCCAATTAGCTGGAATGTTGATGTGATAGAAGATAGAGAACTATTTTAGAATACAACATGGAATCTGTGAATTGAGAAGATAGAAGCCCTGGACTTAGTAGCATTTAGCCACAAATTCAACTGTGGATTACCTATCTGGATATTTGTGAGATGGGAATAACTGTGTATTATATATTACCAATATCCTATCTCGTACAGCTTGGAAAAGGGATACTAAGAAATTGCTATAAGTAGATAACCATAATGGCAATAATAATATCAGATAAGATGGCATTTAATATTAAAAGCACAAAAATGGCTAAAATAAGTCGTTGTGTAATAATGAGACCCAATATGATGACATAATAGTCATAAATGTGTATACTCCAAACAATACAGCAGCTAATTACATAGGCATAACTGTTAAAAAACATAAGAATAAAGTGAAAAAAAGATAGAATTGTGAATTTATATTCAGACTTCAAAATACCTCTCCAAAATTAAAATGATTCAGTCGACAAAAATCTTTAAAAATAAAGACTATGAATACTTTAATGATGTGATCAATAAGCTTGATTTAATAAACATAAAATATTATAATCATTTAATAAAGAATATCTAGAATTTTATTTAGTATGTGTCTGCATAAAAATGTCCTAAGATTTTTTAAAAGTCAGGATTTTTTAAGGGTGGATTTTCTGATTATGAGCCAATCAAATTAGAACTAAAAAATCTTAGCAACTTGAAAGACACTAATAAGTAACTTAGATTAACAAGGAAAAATCAGAAGTGAAATTAAAATTATGTATAAAACAAGGAACAGGAGAACATCTTGTATCGAAACATAGGACACAGAAAGAGCAATTCACATGGAAAAATGTATAGCCTTGAGTGACTACATTTTCAAGAAATGATGAAAAATAAAGGAACTTGGTACATCCTAGGGAACTAGACATGCAAAGCAAACAAAAATAAGGAGATGAAACTAAGAGGCAAAATTTTCACATTAATATAATGGAAAAGATAGAGAAAAGGATTTTTTAAAAAACTAAAAACTGGTACTATGAGAAAAATAATTACTTTGGTTAACTTATGAATATACTATGAGCTTGGAAACTTAGAAGAAATCCTATATTAACAGGGATCAAACGTGGTTGATTGTTTCCATGGCAGAATGTTTTCAATTCTATTTAAATTTCTCCAGGTTTTCACTGTGGTAACTAATTTTTAAAAAATTAACAATAGGCAAAAACCATCTGAAAGCTGAAATCAAACTGTATGTCACCAGTTTGCAACTTGTTGTGTATAAGATTCCTTAAGGTTGCATTCCCAATTTTTAGCATATATATCAAGTATGTTAGGTAAAATATCACAACATTGTCATATAAAAATAATCAGCCTCTCTTTGAGCCTAACATTTTTATTCTCAGTATACTTCTGTTAATATTACTCAGAGCTCAGTATTCCATTTTTAATTTCAAGGAGAGTGGCATTGCATTGACTTCAAGAGTGAGAGAAATGAAATAAAATAAAATTTCTTCTTAAAAAAGATGATAGTTTCATAAAGATGAAAGGGATAAACAAGGAAAGGTTTACTTAGTGATTGTCAGTTCTAAACCCCCAGATTATACTTTTCAGCCACTTTGTGGGATTTGCAAGTCATGGTCTTGCAAATGTACATGTACATGTCATGAGATGTTCAATAGTTTGATTGAACTATTCTTTCCCTCTTTAACCAAAAATTATTACAGAAACCCAGAAATCAATATTCTGGTTTATTTCAGCCAGGTAGGATAGAGTTAGGGTTTGCTTCACATGGCTTTCAAGCCAATGACACTCATCTTTCTCATGAATTCCAGGGGAAATTCAGAATTGCCAAGGATTACACCATAGCAGATTATTTAGGGATGTGAATTAGTCACACAAATCTTCTTGAATCAGTTCTGTAAAGATGATAAATGTCTAAAACCATGGTGCCAAAAGGAAGAAAAGGACAAGGTACAATCTATGAACAAAAATGCAGGCCATTTAGCTTTATGTGTAACTGTGTCCAAGTGCTTTGCCAGAGGAGAGGAAGGGCTTGGAAGGTGAATAATGAGTCCAGAGATGTAAGTCCCATCTGTTCAGACAGGCTGAAGCTCACTGGGATCACAGTGTTTATGCTGGGCTTTGATAGATGTCATCTCAATTGACTCTTGACATGAGAGATAGTTGAGGATGTCTGAATTAGTAATTGATCCCAGGATCCTGAACGTGAGCCAAGAGCAGTGTTCATGAAAACACTGTAGTAAAAGAAAGCTGGTGTCCTCTTCCTCCTGTCCACTCCCTCTCAAAAAGAAAACAAGAAAAAGAAAAAGATAAACAATAAGAAGAAAATGTAGAATGCTACCCAAGTCTAGAAAATGTCAAAATAGCAGCTTCCTATGTGTAATTAATAATTATTTGCAAATATTTGACCCATGTGTTCCTTTCTGTCACACTTATTTTATTTTTATTGTTCTTAAATGTTAGTTTTCTCTTACATTCTGAAAAGGAATTTATACTCAATATTGCCAATATCTGATGATAATTTATTTTATTAATCATTTAATTTATTGTTTTGTTTTTAATAATGTGACAGACAACATAATATTCCATTATTATTTTAGTTTATATATTTTTTTAATTACTTGTGAGATCAAGTAATGTTTAATATACTTCCATACATTAGTGAATCAGTTACTTACTCTCTGATATTTGTTGGTCCAGGTTTTATTTTGTATATGTCTTAGCATATCAGGCACTGCAATCAGACCTATGCAGTCTCTGCCACCTGTAAATTATATGGCCTTTGACAGTTTTCTTAATTCCTCTTATTTCAATTAGTTGGCCAGTTAAATGGGAATAATATTGGTATGGTATTATTTACCTCTTGATTCATAAAGTTACATATATTTTTAACCAAAACAGGCACTTGAGTCATCTGTTTCCCTTATTTTCCATAATCAATACCTAACTAGCCTTTGTTGGTTTAACCTCTAATAGCCTTTTGTCGTATTTCAGTGAATCTAAAATCCCATCAACTGTAACATGCACCATTACTTTAAGTACCCATAACAGAAAAAATGCTGCCAATGCATGCATTGACACATTGCTTGACTTAAGAGTTCTAGAGCACCAAGTTTTTTCACACAGTATTGTCATCACGAAATTTAGCTATATACCATTTCTAAGAGAATTGCTCTGTTATCTTTTGGATTTTGCAAGTTTCCATGCACTTACACAGGCCATGGCAATTGGATTATTAATATAGCACAGACACTATAAGAAGTATCCTGATTTCAGAGACGTTAAACTTTTTTCAAGTGTGCCTTAGAATTTCAAAAGAGAGTATTTCTCATTATCTCCACTGCCATCAAAATAGACTAAGCTGTAATCATTTCTTAGATAATTGCAATAGTTATTGAAGTAGTCCATCTGCATTCACCCTGCCCGCCTTCTTCTATCCAATCCTATCTCCACCTAGTAGCTAGACAGTTTGAAAATCTGATAATGTCACTTGTGCTGGGTCTTCTTCCTCTGGCTCCCTTCAATGGCTTCCCGTCGTACTTAGAATAAAGACAAAACTTCTCTATCGACCACATTTTGCATGGTCTGGCCCCCATCTCTTCTCCAGCCTCATCCTTCTCTGCTTTTCTTCACTCTGCATTCCAGAGGGCAGAGCACCTCTGCTCCCTGCCTCATCTTTGCACATATGTGCTCTTCCCTCTGACCAAATGCTCTTCTCCCCTTTAATTAAGTCATCTTCGTCCTTCAGATCTCAACTCAAATTATTTCCTCAGAGAAGCATTCTTTGACCTCTTCAGTCAGGTTTAATTACTGATTAAATTCATCTATACAGCAGTTGACACAGTTGCAATGTTATAGTTATTTTTGTGATTATTTGTTTAGAATATAAGCCCTATAAGGACAGGGGCCGTGATGACTTTTGTTCCTCACTATATTGCCACCAACTAGCGCAAGGTCTACTAAAGAACAGATGGTCACCATGTATTTATTGAATGCATGAAAAAATAAAGAATTCTTATTAGGGCTGAGTGTGATAATGCAGATTATAATAGTGCAGTACTGACTCTTTCATAGTAAGCATTTTATAAGTCTTAGCTCTTATTATTGTAGTCGTTGACACATTCTTCCTAGGGCATCTCTGGCTTCTCATCTACTTTTAAAGAGTTAACATGCTCTATATATCTTCACTAATTTCAATGTGTTTGCAGTGCAATGGACCCAAATGATCTCTCTTAGTTGTAAAACAATTGTACCTGACCTGCAACATTTGTTTCTTGGCATCAATTATACTGAAAACTACTGAGTTGAGAGCAAATCAAGTTAGCACTGTCTATTTAAAGCCCAAGATTTGCATATCTAGAAGGATGAGAAACAAAGGGCCAAATTTGCCTCCATTTGGGAAGCACAAGTCTGTAATCATGGTTTATCTGTTTTTGTTTTTCTTTGTTTTGTTTTTTTCCTAGTAAAAACTGAGGAGGATAATAGGTTTGCTAAATAGATTGTTTAATAATGCTACTTAAGGAATGCCAGCGTTTCGTTTTAGTCATCTCTCTCCCCAAAATATATGTATTTCTTTGCTCAAAGGCCAACTCTACTTTTGCATTACTTTAAAATTCCTTCTGTACAAATACCATGAGTATAGAAAAGGTACCTATAAAAATGTCCTACTCAACACTATCATTTTTGTGTATTTGCCTCTGGTTTAATTGGAGTCTTTGATGGCTACTTCTTATCATCACACATTTATTAACCATGCATTGTGGGTCAGG
The DNA here is from genome assembly GCF_949987535.1 of Balaenoptera acutorostrata. Classification (NCBI taxonomy): domain Eukaryota; kingdom Metazoa; phylum Chordata; class Mammalia; order Artiodactyla; family Balaenopteridae; genus Balaenoptera; species Balaenoptera acutorostrata. The sequence continues at coordinate 60,192,937 of NC_080064.1, forward strand.
AATAAGATTAGGTATTGCAAGGGACACAGAGGAAGAATAGAGGCATACACCATAAACTCTCTCAAGTTCCTTCTTTTTTCTTTGTTAACATCTCCCAATACTGGAAAGCCATTTTTCTTTGAGAATGGGCAGGAAAGATTTACTGTTTCAGTTAAGAGCTAGCTAACCAAAATCAAGTTTGTTAAGCAACGTAAGTCTCTAATTCTTCATCTGCAATAATATTGTAGATATCTGTGGTAGATTGCATCATTGTCACCAAATCTTTATCTTCTTTGTATCCATGTCTTTTGCCATATACCTCTGCAGTTTCTTCCACTAAGTCCAAATATGTTCCCAAACTCCATTGATTTTGGACTTGCCCATGTAACTTACTTTGGCTGAAGGAATTTTATTAGGTCTGATGAGAAAAAAGGCTTGACATTTGCTTGTGGGGTTGGGTGGGGTTTGCTCTCTTGTGCTTCTGTCATAGTCATGAGAAACATATACTCAAGTTAGCTGAATGGTCCAAAGAGAATGAAAGGCATGTAGAGCATATCTGGATGATCCATGGCTTGCAGCCAATTCTAGCTGAGCCTGAACTAGATTAGCTGGCTCCCAGTCTGTCTCAAAAATTCATGAGTGAGAAAAAATGCTTATTGATTTTGCCACTCGTTTTTGGTATTGTTTGCTATATACCAATAGCTGACTAAGACATACCTCATCATGTTTTTTAGATAATTAAGAAAGACATGATATATAAGGTACCCAATATAGTAGGATGCTGAATAAACTGTACAGAATAGGTAATGAAGGAAAAGTTCATAATCCGGTAAGAACAAAGAGTATTGGCAAAGTGCTTTTAGAGCTCTGAAATCAATAGAGAAGCATTTGACACTCTTCTCTACCATCTCTGTGTCCTTGAAGAAGGTACTGAACTTCTGTAAGTTTTGGTTTCTTCACCCGTAAATTGAGGAAGATAATGGCAAGTAACTCAAAGTGTTTTTCTTTTATTGAAGTGTAGTTAACTTACAATGTTGTGTTAGTTTCTGGTGTACAACAAAGTGATTCAGTTAACATGTATATATGTCTATATATATATATCTCCTTTTTCTTATTCTTTTCCATTTTACTTTATTACTAAATATATTGAATTAGTTATTGAATATAGTTCCCTGTGTTATATTGAATATAGTTCCCTGTGTTATACAGTAGGACATTATTATTTATCTGTTTTATATATAGTAGTTTGTATATGCTAATCCCAAACTCCTAATTTATCCCTCCCCTACCCCTTCCCCCTTTGGTAACCATAATTTTGTTTTCTATGTCTGTGAGTCTGTTTCCTCATAGTGTTTTAAAGATTCAATGAGGATATGCTTTTTTTTTTTTTTTAAATATTTTTATTCTCAGAAGAAGAGACTGACCTGACATATTTCCCTGACAGGCAATAGGGTTTGTTGTTGTTGTTTTTATATATATAATCTTTTATATTTATTATGTAGTTACTTTTATTTATTTATTTATTTTAAATTTATTTATTTACTTTTGGCTGTGTTGGGTCTTCGTTTCTGTGCGAGGGCTTTCTCTAGTTGCGGCAAGTGGGGGCCACTCTTCATTGCGGTGCGCAGGCCTCTCACTATCGTGGCCTCTCTTGTTGCGGAGCAGAGGCTCCAGACGCGCAGGCTCAGCAGTTGTGGCACACGGGCCTAGTTGCTCCGCGGCATGTGGGATCTTCCCAGACCAGGGCTCGAACCCGTGTCCCCTGCATTGGCAGGCAGACTCTCAACCACTGCACCACCAGGGAAGCCCGAGGATATGCTTTTGAAGGGCTTTGCAAAAATGTGATTCATTGTAAGCTTTCAATAAATGTTAATAATTGTTATTACTATTATACTATTATCATTATAAGTATTTATTAATCATTATCATTATTATAATTGCTATTTTAATAGGTTCTTTAGGGGCAGAAAGAGTATTCAATTTCAGAAATATTGGCCAATTACATTTTCTTTCCATTAACCTACTTCAAAAAGGTTACCAAATCCAGAAGTAACAACCTTTTTTAAAAAAATAGGTACAATTTACCTATTGTTCAGTTTGTTTACTTTGATAAAGATTTCAAAACTCACAATATATGTAACCCCTAGTAGTTTGACTTCCACTGTCCTCTTCAACTTCAAGTTTCTTTGCACTATGTCTGGTTGTTTAGTGGGACAAGATCATGCATGATACTATTAGGATCATTCTATTCTGTCATCTAAATCTGGTAATCCCTCCTGTCCAGAAATCCTATTGATATGTCATGGCTTTTTGTTAAAGAGCTATACTAAAATGAATATTTTTCTTCATAGTAAAGATCATTTCTAAATATTATAGCATATATTTACTTATTTTTTAAATTTATTTACTTATTTATTTATTTATTTATTTTTTGTTAACATTTTGCCACATTTACTTTCTCTCTCTCACATATGTGTAAGTGTGTATACACACATTTACACACAAATATACAAACATATATGTATACACATACACATATGACTTTTTTTGCCAAATATTTTTAAGTTGCAAACATTGCAACATATCACCCCTAAATTCTTCATCATTCTTTCACCCCTAAATTCTTCACCTTATCCTAAGAATAAGGAAATTTCCTACACAATCCCAATAACCATTATCACATCAAAGTAAATGAACACTAATTAAATACTATCATTTATTGTTAATGTTTGTCTATCTCACTAGTAAGTAAGGTCTCTGAAGGAATGGATCTTGTCTTCCTTACTGCTACATCTCCAAAACCTAGAACAGTGCCTGACACATAGGGCTCGCTCAGCAAATACTTCCTGAATGAATAAATGAACTTACATTAATAAAAATGGTTAGAATTTCAAACATTTTTACATGAATTATTTCCTTTAGTTCTCATAGCAGCCCTAAAAGATAAGTACTATTAATCCCATTCTACAGATAAGAAAGCTGAATTTTCCAGTTTTTTGCCTAATATTACACAACTTTTTGAAATGAAACCAAGCTGACCCCAAAACCCAAATCTTAATGACTACCCACTAGTTGCTTTATTGATGCACCCATCATTTTAATGTTATTTAAGCTACCTTTTGGAGAAGTTACCTGGATTAGACCCATTTGCAAAGAACCAAAAGAGAGAGAGAAAAAAAAAAAAGACATTAGTGTACATAGAGAAAATCTCCCAAATGTAATTTCTCATTCAAAAAGATTTTTACTGCAGATGAGTTTTTAAAAAATAGGAAAAATATTTCATGAATCATTCATCTTCAGTGGATGGTTTTCTTCTACATTCAGGTGAAGTCTTTCTTTCTTGTTTTCGTACATTTATCTTTTGGGATCATTGAATCATAGCTGTTAGAGATGAACACAACTTCAAGAGTCTGGTTCATTTAGAATCATGTATTTTTTGTTTTGTTTGTCTTCTTTTCTCTTGAGATCTTGTCTTCTTTTCTCTTGAGATCTCCCTTCTCTTGGAGAGGAAATTGGTTTTCCCTGGATCACTGAACCAGCCGCATGGCTTTTACTTGCCTGGGCAGCATCACATAGAATTTAAAAGCTGTGACTCCAAAATATGATTTATTCAATGAAAGTAAAGTAGTGAAGTAACCAAGTAGCCACTGCTTTATTTCAGACTAGAAATGTAAACCCCCAAAATACAAATTTCCCAAGGGAAGTTACATGTCTTTTTTGGTTCCTTAATCAGATCACACAACAGTCCAGACACAATCACACTTCAAATGAATTGAGCTGAATGAATAGTGACTAGCAGCTGAAGACAAATTACTGAACCATTTTGTTCAAGGCATATGAATATATATCTTAGGCATTTTGCTGAAACCAACATAAGGGCAGTGGAGTGTGTTGAATTAATTTCGAGAAGTGATTTTTCATTTTCTAATTGACCTGTTATGGAAATGCAAACTGCACCATGAAAAGGGTGATTCTAGCTTAGATTCTAGCTCCAGAGTACTGGAGATTCTAGCTCTACAGCATACTGGTTAGCAAAGTAGCTCTACAGCTAATCAAATAGATTTCCCGGAGAAACAACTTTTCATCTGAGGGACAGTGTGCATTTTGCCTGTCTCCCAGAGCTGAAGGCTTAATGCTCAAAAAAGGGAGTATACCTTTCCCCAGAGGATTCGGTATCTGAACTGGTTACTGTAGGCTTTTATTCATTAGAACTCATTAGTTTTGATGAAATAAACCCATTTGAGCTAGCTGAAGCAAAACAAGAGAATTTATGAGATTCTAGGGATAGTTCCCAGAAACTGAGAGCATGCAGTCCAGTGGACCTCCAGAGTTACTTAGGTTGTAATATGACTCCTGTTATAAACTGGTCAAGACAAGAATCCATTGCTGAACTTCCTGAGCTCTAACAATTCTCTCCGCTTGCCACTATTCACAGCAGTTCCTAGCTTCAATGCTGCAATTATTTTTCTAACAGTCTAACGCCTTTGTTTTCCCTCAGTGCAAAGTGTTTGAAGCTTCCTTGAAAGAGAAATGACAAAGGAAGCTCACCTCTCCTAGTTAATATGAATCTTTCCTCTCTTTCCTATAAGCTCCAGAAAGCAGGATATTTGCCCTCTTCAAATTATGGACAATTACACTTGCAAATAATTGGACTAGTTAACCCTCTCATTACTGTCTCTCAGTCTGGGAGGGGAGAACAGCTTCAGCCTCAAAGAAGGTTTCCTGGGAGCAGAAAAGCACTTCAGCAAAGAAGGCTTATGACATGACCAGGTTCCAGAAGCCATTAGGTGCCTGTCACATAGAATGACTTGTTATTTGTTCTACCTATAATTATTCCAGACTGATATTTTATGTATGTTGAGGAGGATTAAGAAAAAATAAATATGCTAGGAATTCACATCTTGTGAAAGAATGATATATATAAACAAACAATTCATGCCAATAAAACCAAAAAAGCTATTGAGAAATTTGTGACATTGAAGTAATATTCACGCTGACAATCAATAGCATTTGTTGTCCCTTCAACATGAAGCTGTTGAAAGATAAATATCCGGGCCTCTTATTACTGCCCTGACTGGAAATATTTATTGTTTAGATTAGTGGATAATTGAAAATAACTTAAATATACTTAAGCGTCCAATTCCAATCACACTCTCAGAGGTAGATAGTACCTGGTAAAAGGATCCTCAAATTTCATCTGCAAGAGCAAATAGTATCAGCTATAGGCTAAAGATCTGAATTCACTAAGGTATTTTAGCTCCATTTTTGATATTTTAAATAGAAGGAGCATAGCTTTGGAGTTGAGCACGCAAAAGTTTGAATCTTTGCCATATTTTAGTTGGATGGCATTTGACATATTTTTAAAATCTCTGAACTTCATTTGTGAAGTGGGGGAAATAATAACCACTTCATAGAATTATTATGAGGAACCAATGGGGTATTGCATGTGTATCAGTGAGTAGAGTGACATACATCAGACAGACAGCAGAGAGACTCAATAAATAGTAGCTGTTATTAGTGATACTATTATATTAGAAAATAACAGCCCTATACTATAATTAAGTAATAGTTGTGCTTTATAGCATGTAGGGTCCTGGAGGAACTGAAAACCCCGATTTCCAAAAACGTCAATACACTTACTTATTTTTCTTACCTACATTATACACAAAATAATTTCAAACTTATAACACCTGTATTATTATCAGGAACAATATCATTAAATAGAAAACCCAGGAGAGTAAGAAATCAAATATATAAATACCAAAAAAAAAGATTTAGAGTTTCAAAATACACACATAAAAAGTAATTCATTTCAACCAACATTATGTCAGAAAATGTAATTGAAGAATTTTTATATGCCCGCGCTTGCACACGCGCGCACACACACACACACACACACCCCTATGAATAAACTCAACCAAGAACTTTGCAGAACTCTCTGTACAGACCAGGGTTTCTCGGTCTTGGCATGATTGATATTTTGGACTGGTTAATTATTTGTTTTATGGTCTTCCCTGTTGTAAGATGTTTAGCAGCATCCTTAGCCTTTATTCACTAGATTTTAACTATATTCCAGTAGCACCTCCTTTCCCTACCCTCCCCGCAAAGTCATGACAATCAAAATCATCTCCAGACATTGCTAGATGCCCTGGGAAGCAAAACTGCCGGCAGTTGAGAATCACTGGTGTAGACTATATCATGAAAGAACACTCAGATGGAGAGAATGATCAATTTCTTTCATGTTAAGCTCAGTACTATGCAAATGTCAATACTCTTCGGTTTTGAAAAGTTTTATAAAATATTTTTAAGGAAAATAACAACCAACAAGAATAAACAAAGTATGTGGACATATAATTCACAAGGAAAGAGATATATTTATTAGCTAATAAATATATAAATGAATTTTCTAACTCATTAATAAGGAAAATAAAAACATAATTAAATAACTAGATAATATATCATTTAAAACATCAATGTTAGTAAATGTGCTTTGAAATAGATTTTCACCTTTCCTGCTGGTGGGAGTGTGTATTGTTGTTAGATTTTTCAGAGGGCAAATTGACAGTAACATCAAAACGTTTTAAAAATATGCATCCTATTTTACACAGTAATTTCACTCTTTCACAAATGTATTTATCCTTCACAATTAATTAGATTTAGATATGTGCAAAAATATTTGTAAACAAAGGTTTTTTTGTGATGTGATATTTAAAACAGCAAGAATTAGGAATACAAAAAATGTCCAAGAACAGGAGTTAGATAGAATAATTATGGAATCACCATTGAATACAATATTATTCCTCTATTATTAGACTATCTCTTTAATAATATGTGGTTATTACAACAAATACCTTTAATAAAGTGATGTGTGTGTATTTGTATATATAAATGTGAGAGGTTACGTTTCTCAGGAAGCAGACTCAGCAGTCTCAGAGATGGAATTTGGTATGTCGGATATTTCTTAAGAAGGGGCCTTGGGAACAACATCTGTAGAACAGAGAAAAAGGAAGCAGTTGTGAGCAAAAGAAGAAACCAAGCTATGACTTATACCCAATGATAATCTTTTTTTTTTTTTTGTATTTGTTTATTTATTTATTTATGGCTGTGTTGGGTCTTCGTTTCTGTGCGAGGGCTTTCTCTAGTTGCGGCAAGTGGGGGCCACTCTTCATCGCAGTGCGCGGGCCTCTCACTATCGTGGCCTCTCTTGTTGCGGAGCACAGGCTCCAGACGCGCAGGCTCAGTAATTGTGGCTCACGGGCCTAGTTGCTCCGCGGCATGTGGGATCTTCCCAGACCAGGGCTCGAACCCGTGTCCCCTGCATTGGCAGGCAGATTCTCAACCACTGCGCCACCAGGGAAGCCCCAATAATCTTTTTTTGATGCTCGGGGAGCTCTGGAGCTGAAATGACCATTGAACGTCCCAAAAGATGGACCAGGACTTTATACCCCTGCATCAATCAGCTATTGGATGTAGGCTTCCAAAGAAAGGCCATGACCTTGGATGGGGATGCTCTTCACACCTGAGGTGGTCCCTGAAGGGGCTGACAGCCCTGTGCTGAGGCTAATTCCAGAAGCTGGGAACACAAGCTTTCATGAAAGGGCCATCGAGAGGGCACATCACAGCATCCATCACAGAGCACATGTGTTTCGTCTCTGTGTGAGGAATAAAGCAACATCCTTCTTTCCTGTCCAAGTCCTGAACAACTTGAAAAATAAGATTAAAAGCTCCTCAGAATGAAGGCTAAAATATCACCTTATTACAAAAAAAGCCGCAGTTGAAGAAAGTGGCATGTGGTCTTTGTAACACTCCAAAATTAGACAGAGCTTCCCATTCGGTCTTCAGCAGAGTTGGGCTGGGATAAGCCTCCCACCGGGTACCCACCTCACTAAGACTTACCACATGGAGGAGTAGAACAAAAAGTGTGTTCCTTTGTAGACGACTGGGTCCCAAGAGAAGGAAAAGAGGAAGGGGCTGGACAACTCACGTGCCAGTTTCCACTTCTAAACCCTCCACTCTGATTTTTCCTCTTGGAGAATAGTGAGAACCAGTGTACAGAGAAACGAAGAAGCAGAGTGATCCCCTAACTGGCTTCCTCCACAATTTAGAAAATATCAACAATTCCGAAAAATCATTTACCTAGTAAGGATACACATGTGGGGAAAAAGATTGTAGGCAAACACAGAATACCAAAAATGTTATATCTGGGTTGTGCTATTGGGGCAATACAAATGTTCTTTTTAATATATACTTTTAAAATTTTATAAATGTCTTATATTGAAAATTTTATAAATGTCTTATATTCTTTCATGATCTGGAAAAAATTAATTAAAAAATTAAAGCCAGTTTGTTCACAACAAAACAGGTAGTATACAGATCATAGAGATGGTGAAGTAGGCGAAGATTGAACTATATAAATAGAGAAGAGAAGAAATAATATGGAGACAAGAATAGCAGGTGCAAGAGGTTGGGACATGAGTTGAAAAAATGGCAGTCAGGACTCTTGTTACTACTGAATGAAAGACAAGTACACAGAGTTAATCAGTACCAGCTACAGTGACTAGTGGGCTGTGTTAGGAAATGAGCTTCTTTAACTGACCCGTAGAAAGCAAAGTGCTTGGTAGCATGGCAGTTACTCTGGCTGTATCCCAGTTCAGATGCCAAAACTTCAAAAATGGCCCTCAGATCCACCAGACAAGTTGAGCCAGAGTTGAGATTCAGAATGCTCTGGACACTTACTTTATTTTTGTCCCTCTCTCCAACACTAGAATGTAAACATCATTGACAGGACTTGGTTTGCCATATAAACTGCTTTTTTCCCCCTGTACCTACAACAGAATTCATAATAGGTTATACAATGGTATTTTTTTAAATGCTAGGAAATGAGCTAGATATGACTGTGAAAAAGAACCCCAACTTAATCTGTAATTCTTAAATTATAGAGTTAAATAACCCAATTTTTGGATAGGCTTTGTAAAATAGGATTTTAGGGTAAAATGCCCACTTTACACCAAAATGTTTCTGTTAACATGGAATATAGTCTAAAAATGGAAGTTTTTGATAATGAACACATAGGCTAGTTTTTATAACATTGAAGCAGCCTCAATGAAAGGTTTTACGATTTCAAATTTAAAAAAGGGCAAGCATCATTGTCATTTTTTCTATATGAGTGGTCAGCACCGAATACGTAAACAAACACATTCACAACTCAAAAACATTTAAAACGTATTAACCAGATAACGCAGCTTTCTGCCCATGCCCTTGCTGTTAATCATTATGGCCATTGTCTTTTACGTTATTGCTAACATTTTATAGCCTTCTTATGAGGGAAGAATTTTATGATTTGCACTACTTTTTGGGGATAATGCAGCTTATGTCCACAGTGACAAGACCAGCATAAATCTACCTGATGCTTAGTTGTGGTTTGAGACAGTGGGTTTAAAGAATCTGTACATTTTTAATTTAGAATGCCTCTTCAATACAGTCCCCGTGAAACACAGAAACTATAGAAAAGTGATTTTCTTTGTTGTATACATTGATTCTTATGTGTCTTTCAGTTATAATAATAAATTTATTAAGTGCTTGCTATATGTTGGGCACTCTTATAAGCACTTTTTATATATTTTGTAAATCTTCATTGTGACACTATGAAAAAAAATGCCACACTTTCCCCCTTTTAATTGGTATAGAAACTGAGACAAAAGGGTTAGTAAGGTAACAAATGGTTTACACACTTCATCATTTATTCACTCATTTAACATTTAACAGGTGTTATTAAATGCCCTTTTATGCTAGGCTTTGTTCTGAGGTTTAGGAATAAAACTGTGGACAAGTGGACAAGTTTCCTGCTCTTGGAATGCTTAAATTCCTTTAAAAGATAGAGGCAATAAATAAAAACAAATATAAAATAAATAATTTCCAATACTGATATATGCTATGAAGAAAAATGCACATAGTTCTAAATACTTATTGAAGTATAGTTAATTCACAATAGTATATTAGTTTTAGGTGTACAGTGTAGTGATTCAATATTTTTATAGATTATACTCAATTTAAAGTTATAAAATATTGACTATATTCCCTGTGCTGTGCAATATATCCTTGTAGATTATTTTATACATAATAGTTTGTGCCTCTTAAGCCCTTCCTTACCCCTACCTTGCCCCTCTCCCTACTGGTCACCACTAGTTTATCCTCTGTATCTGTGAGTCTGCTTCCCTGGTGGCGCAGTGGTTAAGAATACGCCTGCCAATGCAGGGGACACGAGCTCGAGCCCTGGTCCGAGAAGATCCCACATGCCGTGGAGCAGCTAAGCCCGTGTGCCACAACTACTGAGCCTGCGCTCTACAGCCTGCAAGCCACAACTACCGCGCCCACATGCCACAACTATTGAAGCCGGCCCCACCACAATGAGAAGCCCATGCACTGCACCAAAGAGTAGCCCCTGCTCGCCGCAACTAGAGAAAGCCCACGCGCAGCAACAAAGACCCAACGTAGCCAAAAATAAATTAATTAATTAAAAAAAACAAAAACAAAAGCTAGTGGTTACCTACTGGTAACCACTAGTTTATTCTCTATATCTGTGAGTCTGTTTCTGTTTTGTTATATTCATTTCATTTGTTTCATTTCTTGGATTCCACATATAAATAATAACATACAGTATTTGTTTTTCTCTAACTTATTTCAGTAAGTATAGTACCCTCTAGGTCTATCCATGCTTTTGGTCCTTCCATGTTTTTGCAAATGGTGAGGATGTGGAGAAAAGGGAACACTAGTGCACTGTTGGTGGGAATGTAAATTGGTGCAACCACTATGGAAAACATTACAGAGTTTCCTCAAAACTGAAAATAGAACTAGACTGTGACTTTAGATAGGAGAGTCAAAGAAGGTTTGAATAAGTGAAAGTCTAGCTGAAGCTCAATGTGGAGATAGACCAGGCATAAGAAGATCTAGGGAAAGAGAGTTCCAGTCAGAGTGAGAAGTGAGTAGGAACAGAAAGAAGTCCAGCATACTTGGGGAATGGAGCAGGAGAGATAACAAAAAACAGATCGGTCAGGTAAATCCAGGTCCTCTGACTCTGGAACCTGCACTCTAATGTAATGGCTAACATTTAGGAGATTTTCAGCTGTAAAGTGTTCCCAGCTCATCAATGGACCACAAGAATTCTGACACTTAGGCCAAGGTAGTTGCTACTCCAAAATGTGAAATCTCTGAGAATTTTCCAGTGCTTATGTAAAACGTACATAAATTTTGCCTTCTATTCCCAATGCATCTTTGTTTGTTTTAACATGAGAATATACTCTCTTCCTCTTAGAAATTTTGAATTCTGGGAAGATGAGCTATATTTCTTCTGAGACTCTGCATGGAGCACTTCTGAGCACACCTGGTGTATACACAACATATCTTGAGAAACACGATTAACATAGCTCACGGTAGGTACTGGATAAATGATTAATGAACAGGTGAGTGAACACATTCAGCTTGTTCCTCCCCTCTGAGTGCATGGAGGTGTCACAACATAACCTTAAATATCTTGTCTGGAGGTGGTAAATCCTAGTGTTAAGTATATCTATGAGTTGTTTATTAGGTTTGAATTTTGATTCTAGAATTTGCTATCGTGCCACCTAGGGCAGATCATTTAATCTCTATGTGACTGAATTTTGTCAGCTGTAATAGCTGGGATAATAAAAATACTATGGTACCATCAAAGGATGAGGATTGGATATGATAATGTATTTAAGGAACTTAGCATGATGCCTAGGATATTAGGTCCTGTATAGGAACATGGAATATCCCACTGTTTGCCAATGACTAAAGAGGAGCTGCTTTCAGGGACATGTGGATGAAAATCTCAACACTGAGAACAGTGAAACTCAGAATATACTAACAGCTGGAAGTGGCATCAGAGGACAGTATTCAGCTGTAGTATCTTGGTACACTAGTGTCTGTTGCTTAGTAGGCTCTTGAATAATTACTGAATAAATACATCAGTAAGTGAAGGAATGATCAGTAGGGTGGTATGCCACATGTAATTAGCCAGTAAAATAGTTGATAATATAATTTTTAAATTAATTCATTTTTCTTATAGTTTATAAAGCATTCAATTTTGTCTTGACAAAAGTATTTCATGGCCAAATATCTTAAAGACATCATGGGTATTATAATTTAAAAATCTCTCAGAAGTCCTGTGATAAAGAATTTATCATCCAAAAGTATGCTGATAAACTGCTCTCTGGAAAATAATCTCCAATTTGCAGTCTTTGCAGATTTCGTGTTAATACTCCCACCTTGGCCTATTTCAAAATACCCATGTGACATTACTGAATGCAGAGATGGAAAGAGACAAGCGGATTTAGCTCTTACGAGTTGGTATGAACCAGCTCCAGCAAACTACTGCTTTGTCATATCAGAATTTTCTAAATTTGTATAGTTTCCCCACCTTTTGTCTAACAGCATGCCTGTTGGTAAAGTATGGAAATGTTTTATGGGGCATGTTTTTGTGAAAGTATGCCATAGGTTGTAATGTTCTCTTACTTTTATTCCCATACACTTTCTTGAATGAGCAGCAAATGGGGAAGGCTAGAGCTAGGGCATAGTTCCCGGAGATGGTGTTTAGGTACGTGAGCTTGTCCTGTCATGTGTGTCGTATGTAAAATGGACTGAGACCTGGTGGTGTGAGAGAAGGCCCATCTAATATGGTTCTATTCTTTGAAGGCCCAGAGATTCACTCATGTCAGTGCCCAGAAGGGGTCAACTCCTAAAAGTTTGACTAACTTGGGCTACTGAAGTTAGAATGCTACTGAGACAGACACAAAAATGACATGTTGACTATTCTTTTATGCTAGTCATGCCTGATGAGAAAGCAAATATGAACCAGAAACTAACTGACTTACTCTAAGAAAATAAAATAATAGGGACTGAAATAACTTGAAATCTATTGATTAAGCCATTTAATGGCCCTACAGGAATTAGATATATAATTTAACAGGATTGAGACAAGATCATCTGATGATCCCATTTCACTTTAGGGATGATCTTGCCAGTGACACTATTGGCTGAAGTTGCTTTTACCAATGTGACCAATAACAGGATCAACTCTGCCAGAATTTGCTTCTGTTGTCTTTTTTCAGTGATCCCATTGCTGACCACACCCCATCCCCAAACATCACTGCATTATTTATTTGTATCTTTTTATATATTTAATTAAGTTATAATTTAGCCCTAGGTGTTAGACTATTCTCTTTCAGAGTTTTTGAATATCTCTGCTCTGATCCACTATATTTTGTTCTTACTAGTTCACAGTCAGATAATAATCCTTCCCCTTAATTTCCTAGCTGTTGTGGGTACCACACCATAACTCTAAATTGCTACAAGTTTAGCAGCAAATATAATATTGGAATGAACTTAGGATTCAGGGTTTTATTTATTCTTCCAAAAATAGTGTTCACCTTTACTATTGCCATATTTTGGTGGAACACTGGTAATAAAATTATCGGCAAGACAGATATGATCCCAATCTTCATGAATTTATAAACCCACTAATTCTACAACATAGTAAGCTGTATGACTGTCTGGATAGGCAAATCACTTCATCTTTTGGATCTTCAGTTTCCTAGCATGTAAAATGAGTGTAGTAATATTTACCTTGTGGATTATGTTGGGGAAATATAATTAAAGACAAAAAATCTTCTCCCAACCTAAAAATTCTCTCTACAAAGTTAGTAGGGAAAGAGAACAGTTTTATTATTACACAAACATTAAACCAGGAAGTTTTGCACATCACAGGCAATCTGCTAGGAGACTGCAAAGACAGAAAGAAATCTCACCCTTTAATGTAGCCAAGCTGCTATGACTCGTTACATACCTGTGCTCGAGATAAAGAAAAATTTGTCCTCAAGTAAGAGGACTTGACAATACCATTTGCCACACATAGTTCATCCCAATATCACTTCATAGTTGGAGTGACTATCTGTATTAGTTAATTGGCTTTATCCAGAAGAAAAACAAACTTTTCATATCTTTATAATAGGAAGCAGTTATGCAACTTGGAGCAAGGGATCCATGAAGTTGGGTTCCTACCCTCCCACTGAAACGAAGAGGTAGGGGTGCTAACTCCCTTGATGTTTATATTTCAAAGAAATAGCTCCCATGTATTTGAGAAAGATATTCCTGGTCATAAAGCTGACAAAGAGCCTATCTAGTTTTTCAAAGAATTTATATGCATTTCAAAGCGAAGAGAAAGTACTTATAAGTTGAAGTTTTCTAAAGTAAACAGTCAGAAAAAGGAGAGAAGGATATCTTCCTTTATTTTCAATAGAGATAATTAAGCCTATTATTTTTAATTTTTATATGCCCTTTCACCTGTTATAAGAATTGAGTAATGTGTCTATAAATGTAAAAGCATTCTGTAAACTCTTAAATGTTTTACAAACTGAAAGTGTCATTTTAAATGGAGTAGACATTTCCTTGAATTAGAGACATCTTGAAGGCAGATGGGTGAAGCGCGATACTGCTAGAGAGGGCCCAAACCAGTCTGAACAAAGAGAGGAAAGTAGGAAGGAGGAGGCCTCTGCAGGTCATGGTCGAGTGCTTTGCATAATTAGAACAAATACTGTCTACTGGGAAAAAGTTTATGATATTATACCCAGAGTATGTTGGAATTTGTGTGTCATGAGAACGACATAGCCTTTTTTTGATAGGCAAAAGGCAAAAGGAAATATTTGTAATTTTCCTTACAGAGGAATGACATGAGATAACAACATGCAGGCAATTCAAATGATTAGCATTTGGATGGATTAAAATGTGATAGACTGGCTATTGAGAGTCCAGGTATTGACATCCAGTAGACCTGGACTTCCATCCGAGCTTCAATACTTACTAACAGGACAAACTTGGACAAGTTTCTCAATATCCTTACAGCTCGTTTTCCCTCTCACCTATAAAACTAGGATCATAGTACCCACTCAGTAGGATCACTGTAAGATTTAAAAGTGTTTAGTCAGTGTCTGGCATATAACAAATGCCAATAAGTGGTGACTGTCACAGCACCATCTTCATTATTAAGAAAAATAATAAATGAGTTGGGAAAGTTTTGGAATAATTCAATGATCCATGAAGAGCTGTTTAGAGTCTGGTTTGGTTTCTAGTTTTTTAGTCTGTATAGAAAAGTTGCAAGTATTGCAGGTGTGTTGAAAGTTAAATCAATAGAACATGGACAGCAATTTGGCGAAATAAATAGACAATATAAAGCCTTTGTTGTCTGTTTGAGATTGATTGCTTTAATGGGCCCAATTCTTCATCCCTTGTCATGGGACTTTGGAGTGCCTCCGATCGAGAGGCAGAGTGTATTTTCTCTCTATATCTCTGTGGCCAATGAGGTGTTAATAGGAGTGAGCCAACAGAGGTTTATAAAAGGAACTGCACGTTTCCACTAGTCTAGTCCACTTTTACCTCTGCTATTGCCATGAGAAGGACATGTCTGGGGCAGCCTGTGGCAGTTTGAGAGACATGTGGAGCAGAACCAAATAGCTCCAGTCACCTCAGCTGATAGCCAGACAACCTCTAGACCTGTGAGGAAACCCAGCCAAGATCAGGAGAGCTGATTCCAGATGCACAAGCTATCAACTGTCTGTTGTATATCATGGAGAGCTATGGTTATCTGTTACTCAATAACAGCTAACTGATACATCATCAAACAGGTATAACATCAAGCCATCATCAGAAAAAAAAAAAAAAAAAAGGAAATAACTGCCTCACAAGGTTGTTGTAAGGATTAAAACAAACAAATATACAAAGCACCTGCCATTAAAGTGGCACTTAGTAAGGGCTGGTTTTTGAGGCTGAAAAAGTCAACTTCCAATAAAGGTCTATAAACTTTTCACCATGCAATATATTTTGATGTTTGTGATTACTATTTATTAGATCCAACAAAAAAAATAGAAATGCTATATTAGAACCTTAATGATAGATTCATGTATGTTTATAATCCCAGAATAGACTTCCTTTTTGAATTTTTATGTATTGCTTTTAAAAGACCCATTTTATATGACAGACATTAAAATAAGTCTCTCTTTAAACAATGAACTGCTAAGATAAGACTTTATTTTTCCATTTTTTCCCCCATTAATACAATGGCCTTATTTTCCATTTACATAATGGACTCAAGCAGTCAATGATTGGTTAAATTGCTCATTCTGCCTCTTGCCTGCAAGGCTTTTGCTGTGAGCAAGCATCAAGCACAAAATTTGACTACCATGGAACACTGAACAGGTATTCTCCTTTTTAAACTTTGTGATCTCAATTTCCCGGACTTATCCAACAGAAAGCAGATGCAAATTAAGAGCTCGATTCACAAAAATAATAAGTAGCATTTACACTGGCTTCCTATGGAGATGGCTCAGAAAAGTATGGAAGGCACAGCTAACACTGCCAAATGAAATGTGTGTTCCTACAGTTTCATAAATATCCTTCTTGTTCTCTTCCAAATATTGACCTTTCTGTGCTGAATGAAAAGGTAAGTACAGGCTCAAACAGGCACAAACAGGTTGAATCATAACAGAAAACTGCCTCTCTTTAGAACATGCTTTGATGGGTTTTACTGTTTCTTTTTTTAGACACACTAAAGAAAGAGGAACAGATTTATTCAGTCTGACTTATGCCTGCTGTATAGTGCAATAAAGGGCCACGAAGCTGATATGTTTCTAGCCCTCTCAATATTACAGCAAAAGATCTCTAGCATTCTAGAGAAAGTTATTAAGAAAGAGGTTCTTTGGTTTTTGTTTGTGTGTATTGTGTGTGTTGTGTGTGTTTGTTTTATGTTTGTTTGTTCATTTGCTTTATTTTTGCTTTATGAGAGAAAGAAAAAACCTGGAAAAGATAAATGGCTCTGCTATATGTTGATGCATTTATAGCAATCATTAAAATAGTTGACAGCATATTTCACCTACATTAATTATAGAAGGTCTTCACACAGACTTTGGTTTTCTCTAGAAAGTTGTAACCTTTGGTGACAATAACAGAAAAGGACATAGAAAAGTGAATCCAAAATGTGACTTGTATTTAGGAAAATGGAAAATCAGCGTGAAGATTGATCACAGCATCAACCTCCACACTGAACTGAACTCTGTTTTAGATGATCATTTGGTCTGAACAATTTGTAGAACCATATCAAGTTTATTGAGGATTTTCACTAAAGAAATCTATGATCCACATATAACATAACTAGGTACTCAATAAGTGCTTAATGAAATGGAGTGAAGCTGGTCTAAGCAGATACTAAGGCGAAGAATTGGTAACTTGCATGTTAGATCAATATGGAGACAAAAAGTTGGATTCTTGGAAATAACCAGATATTTGGCATATAATAGAGAGAATAGCTGCTGATAGTTCATTTTTCTTGTAATTATTTTGGCAAGATAAGATCATCAGTAAGGAAATCTTGGCTATAAGGAAGGTGTCAACTTCCACCCCACCTCTTACATCTCAGATGTCTGCAGGCAGGTGGTGCCAAAATGGACTCATTTGTAAATGCAAAAAGCAGACATTGATACCTATGCTGACAAACTGCCCGAGAGCATTCTCTATTTATATTCAATCCTCCATCCCGGCCCTCATTTCCATAGCTCTCATATTCCAGGCTTAGAATGTTGCTGTTGTAGAGAACTGGCTGAAGCCAAATGGTCTATGTACATTTATTAGATTACTTGTGGTAGATTTTGGTAGCTGCTGCAGTTAGATAGACATGAGTGGTAGCTACTCCCTGACAACATCAATACTTGGATAGCAGGTTATTATAAAAGCGAGTGTCAGAGCAGATTCATCCACACTTGGAGATATTTTTTAGAAATGCTATTGGTTTAAAAAGCTGGAACAAATAACAGCTCAACAGCCCTACTCTGTACATTCAAAGATGCACCAGTTCTCTGTTCTTGAGGTGCTCTGAACATAACATGCTGTCTCTGGGTTCACTAGAGATGATGCAAAATATAGAAGCAGGATTCAGTTAGTCTTAAGTCATCATCCACTCTCCTGAAGAGTGAACGGTGGAGGTCTCGCTGGACTTCATATTTATGCCAGGGTGAGGAGTGTCTCCAAATATCTTAGACAAAGCATAGATCTTGAATACTACTAATTTGTCACCATTAAAAACCCATTCTTAATATTTATTAAGTTAATTAGCAAAGCCTCTGGTATTGATCGGAAATAAACATAGCTGACTCAGGTAAACAACCACCTCTGGAGCCGGGCCTTTCTGCTCTAGAATTCCTATGACCTGTGAATTCTTCAAATGACTACCTCTAGATTATAAATTCAAATACATTATACACACACACACACACACACACACCATATTGTCTGCAAATTTATAAATTGCATACATACAACAGATGTCAAAACCTTCTGGCTCTCTCAGCTTTCTTGAATCTTCACAGAGTTTTGAGCCTTCCTGTTTTGATTTTTGAATTTCTATTTGGGACCTGTTGTTTTACAGTTTAATTTTAGCAACCCTATTCCCCTCTCTTGCCTTTTCCCAAGGTTTTCTCTGTCTCTACCCACATAAAACCCTGTAGGCCATGCCTGCCCTCAGTCCTGTAGTAGAGGAGGATTGAAGAGAACAGTATTTCTAAATACTTCTAGAACGTTGAAGAGTAGAGTATGTGTGATTTGGAGTGGAGCAAGACGAAATGGTGCTGAATGAAAAAAAAATTCTTTCTGGTAGAATACAGTAAGTAGGAAGATCACATATAGGTTTTACATTCAGTTCTCTTTATATTTGAAATCTGACTTCACCATTTGCTGCCTGTATGGCCCTGTGCAAATTGCTTAACCTCTTTTAATCTTAGTTTCCTCATATGATAAATGGGGATAACTTTTATTTACATATATATATATATGTAATATATATAATAACATATATAATGTGCTTAGGTAGTGCCTGACATACCTTACTTCTATAAATGGTAGAGTGTCAGTGTTAATAAGTAATCTGTATTATTATTGTTGTGGTTGTTGACATTATTAATTGATATTGAGGATATTAATATTATTCTACAGACTAGATATGAAATTGTAAGAAATCATTGAGACTCATAAAATGAAAAAGTCCTCTTGTGGGCATATGAAAGGAATTACCTTGTGAATTAGGTGTAGATAGAACACTCTACTAGTGATTAGTATAAATTAGTTTGTATATACACAGATTACTCACTACTATTGGTATTTAAAACTATACCTGTATGCTATGATTGTCTTCAGTAGTGCTATCTTTCTTCCTGAAACACAATGAATATAGATTTATATGAGCCTATATAGTATACTATATTTTATGTGGGTGCTAACCCCAAAGAGAGGAATGCAAATGGGAATCTTTGTAGGGATCTGCATTATAATCCTAAAAGGAAAGTCATCAACTTCACAGTAGGCATTCTAGCACAATGGTTATGAGCTTTAAACTTTGATTAGGACAGAGCTAGACTGTAATCTGGCTCTACCTCTTACAAGCCATGAGATCTCACTTATAACAGCGATGGGAAGAACAGAAAAGTTTGAGGATAAAATGAGGTAATGTATAGAAAGCATTTATCCCAGTACCTGACACATAGTAAATGTTAATTTTATCCATTTGACAGAGAGAAAAACAAAAAACAAAATCTCTCAGATGTTCCACTGATGTGTGTTTCTGTGTGTGTGTGTATATATATATATATATATCATGCATGCTGGGGAAACTATGGAAGTCAACTTACAAAAATAATAACTGTAATGATAAATGCAAACATGTTTGCTTTTTCGTATGTGTTCCAATTACTGAGCTAAACACTCTTGTAATCTCCCAAAGAACAGTATGAAATAGGTACTATTATTTCCCTCATTTTTAGAGATGAAGACACTGAGACTTAAGAAGCTAAATAACTGCTCAAAGCTGCACAGCTCACTGAGATTTTGATTCAGGCTATCTGACTCGAGAAAGTAGATTTTTAGCCTCCAAGCTATAGCACCTCTTCTTCACAAGCCTTCCTAACCATTAAGTGACAGGTCACAACCACCAACAAATCCTGAAAACAGCTACTATTCAGGCCCTGAGACAATGTGTTATAACGCCACAGCTACTGTACACACTGCAGTCCAGACACTGCCCCGGACAGAAACAGGACAATCCTCAACCACCTTTCAAATGGATGGAAAGCCCTTCCGTCTTGCCTCTATTGTACTTTCTAGTCCTATCTCTCTCCACTTTATTTCTCACACTTTATTTCTCAGTCTAGGCTCCACACATACTAAATTGCTTTAATTTCCCCAAATGAGCCTGCCTTCACAGCTCTCAGGACTCTGCCCAAGACACACTGTCCACCCTTTTCTTCTCATCAGCACCCTGGTGTCCCGACTAGCCTACCTTGTGCCCTGTGCCTATACCGCCAGTGGTCTGACTATAGGAGCAGTGATTTTCTCTGCTAACCAAGCCTTGATGTTTGCCCCTCACGTTAGGAACACATTTCCTCTCAGTTACATTTCCCAACATTTTACATCTTTTAGAAATAGCACCTTATAAAGGAAGCAAGAACAGGAAGTGGCTGGTGGCTGCAAGCCTCTAAGAATTCTTGAACTTAAAACACTGAACTGAGTCAGGGTACTTCCATAGATCATGGGGTTTAGCATCAGTCTGTTTTTCTAAGTGTCTGAGTCCTGGCTGTACAATTGCTGGTATGCATCTGTCACAGTCAGTATTGAAAATCCTACAGCCAGAGATTGTGAGAAAAGGTAACATTTGAGGTTTATTCACATTTTCTTTACACTTATTCATTATTCATCTTGTGTGCCTGTCATCTTGGAAGCTACAAAGTTCTATTCACATGGCACCTGCTGACCAATGATCACTTTGAACGAATGGTCTAAAAGTAGCTAAGAAAAGAAGGACAAGAGAAAATAGAGCAGCAACTTATCCAGGACGCCAGAGCCTCATTGTGTGTATGTGTGTTTGAACATTTACCATTCAGTGTGACTTCAGCATTTCATGAGGGAAAGTGAGCAACAAAAGCAAAATGCAAAAGTGTCTTTTAACGTGAGCTTTAAAATTTTAATGTACAGAATGATTTATTTATCATTTAGAAAGATCTCCCAAGGGAGATATTTATCAATACTCATGTAGAATCTGCAAAGTGGTTTCACCTTTCTTTTAATTCTCCCACACCGTATGGCAGACAGGGCAGGGTCTATAACCCTTACTTTAGATGTGAGGGGGAAAAAGGAACAGGGAGGTTGAATGATTTACAAAATTGAACCTTTAAAACTTCATCTTCTAATTTCTCTGACATTCTTCAAATCTCTCTCCCTGTGCTCTCCAATATATCATTAGACATCAGAACTTGGGCTTCAAAGATCTGGTCTTTATTAGGAAGAAATAAGCCACTTGCCAATGGGTCTTACATTGTGGAAAATCATTCTCTCAGTCAGAAGATTATTTTGCCAGTCCTTCTCTCTGCTTCTCCCTTGTAAGGTTTTGTTCACAGTTGCAATTGTCCTTCTGTATAAAAAGATACAAGGCTTCATAAGTCAAGGGAGTGTAAATGGTAACAACATTCCCACTGGGTCTTGGCCTGCTTCCAGCCCCAGGAAGGATATCATTTTCAGTGTCATGTTTCCAACTTCCCTGGAAAGGTCTCACCTCTTTTCCCACACCCCAGCTCTCCCTAATCTTGCAGGCTTATGTCTGAATTGCCTCTGCTTGTCTCTGCCTTTTCAAAAAACCTAGGTGCTTATCTCAGATATACCATTACAAGCTCCTCATCTTTTCTACTTTTGTCACTGATACCAGCCTCTGCTGTCAGAGTTGATTATCAAGATGGTAATCTTTTCATATATAAATATGCCTCTGCTCTCTGAATGAGAAAAAGTTTGGATGCTGGCCTTGAAAGATGTTTTATTATGATCCTTTTTTTTTTTTTTTTCCCTAGGTATTTTATTCTTTTTGTTGCAATGGTAAATGGGAGTGTTTCCTTAATTTCTCTTTCAGATTTTTCATCATTAGTGTATAGGAATGCAAGAGATTTCTGTGCATTAATTTTGTATCCTGCAACTTTACCATATTCATTGATTAGCTCTAGCAGTTTTCTGGTGGCAGTTTTAGGATTCTCTATGTATAGTATCATGTCATCTGCAAACAGTGACAGTTTTACTTCTTCTTTTCCAATTTGTATTCCTTTTATTTCTTTTTCTTCTCTGATTGCCGTGGCTAGGACTTCCAGAACTATGTTGAATAATAGTGGTGAGAGTGGACATCCTTGTCTCGTTCCTGATCTTAGAGGAAATGCTTTCAGTTTTTCACCATTGAGAATGATGTTTGCTGTGGGTTTGTCATATATGGCCTTTATTATGTTGAGGTAGGTTCCCTCTATGCCCACTTTCTGGAGAGTTTTTATCAGAAATGGGTGTTGAATTTTGTCAAAAGCTTTTTCTGCATCTATTGAGATGATCATATGGTTTTTATTCTTCAATTTGTTAATATGGTTTATCACATTGATTGATTTGCGTATACTGAAGAATCCTTGCATCCCTGGGATAAATCCCACTTGATCGTGGTGTATGATCCTTTTAATGTGTTGTTGGATTCTGTTTGCTAGTATTTTGTTGAGGATTTTTGCATCTATATTCATCAGTGATATTGGTCTGTAATTTTCTTTTTTTGTAGTCTCTTTGTCTTGTTTTGGTATCAGAGTGAGGGTGGCCTCATAGAATGAGTTTGGGAGTGTTCCTTCCTCTGCAATTTTTTGGAAGAGTTTGAGAAGGATGGGTGTTAGCTCTTCTCTAAATGTTTGATAGAATTCACCTGTGAAGCCATCTGGTCCTGGACTTTTGTTTGTTGGAAGATTTTTAATCACAGTTTCAATTTCATTACTTGTGATTGGTCTGTTCATATTTTCTGTTTCTTCCTGGTTCAGTCTTGGAAGGTTATACCTTTCTAAGAATTTGTCCATTTCTTCCAGGTTGTCCATTTTATTGGCATAAAGTTGCTTGTAGTAGTCTCTTAGGATGCTTTGTATTTCTGCGGTGTCTGTTGTAACTTCTCCTTTTTCATTTCTGATTTTATTGATTTGAGTCCTCTCCCTCTTTTTCTTGATGAGTCTGGCTAATGGCTTATCAATTTTGTTTATCTTCTCAAAGAACCAGCTTTTAGTTTTATTGATCTTTGCTATTGTTTTCTTTGTTTCTATTTCATTTATTTCCGCTCTGATCTTTATGATTTCTTTCCTTCTGCTAAGTTTGGGTTTTGTTTATTCTTCTTTCTCTAGTTTCTTTAAGTGTAAGGTTAGATTGTTTACTTGAGATTTTTCTTGTTTCTTTAGGTAGGCTTGTATAGCTATAAAATTCCCTCTTAGAACTGCTTTTGCTGCATCCCATAGGTTTTGGGTTGTCGTGTTTTCATTGTCATTTGTCTCTAGGTATTTTTTTATTTCCTCTTTGATTTCTTCAGTGATCTCTTGGTTATTTAGTAACGTATTGTTTAGCCTCCATGTGTTTGTCTTTTTTACGTTTTTTTCCCTGTAATTCATTTCTAATCTCATAGCGTTGTGGTCAGAAAAGATGCTTGATATGATTTCAATTTTCTTAAATTTACTGAGGCTTGATTTGTGACCCAAGATGTGATCTATCCTGGAGAATGTTCCGTGCGCACTTGAGAAGAACGTGTAATCTGCTGTTTTTGGATGGAATGTCCTATATATATCAATTAAATCTATCTGGTCTATTGTGTCATTTAAAGCTTCTGTTTCCTTATTTATTTTCATTTTGGATGATCTGTCCATTGGTGTAAGTGAGGTGTTAAAGTCCCCCACTATTACTGTGTTACTGTCGATTTCCACTTTTATAGCTGTTAGCAGTTGCCTTATGTATTGAGGTGCTCCTATGTTGGGTGCATATATATTTATAATTGTTATATCTTCTTCTTGGATTGATCCCTGGATCATTATGTAGTGTCCTTCCTTGTCTCTTGTAACATTCTTTATTTTAAAGTCTATTTTATCTGATATGAGTATAGCTACTCCAGCTTTCTTTTGATTTCCATTTGCATGGAATCTCTTTTTCCATCCCCTCACTTTCAGTCTGTATGTGTCCCTAGGTCTAAAGTGGGTCTCTTGTAGACAGCATATATATGGGTCTTGTTTTTGTATCCATTCAGCCAGTCTATGTCTTTTGGTTGGGGCATTTAATCCATTCACGTTTAAGGTAATTATCGATATGTATGTTCCTATGACCATTTTCTTAATTGTTTTGGGTTTGTTTTTGTAGGTCCTTTTCTTCTCTTGTGTTTCCCACTTAGAGAAGTTCCTTTAGCATTTGTTGTAGAGCTGGTTTGGTGGTGCTGAATTCTCTTAGCTTTTGCTTGTCTGTAAAGCTTTTGATTTCTCCATCAAATCTAAATGAGATCCTTGCTGGGTAGAGTAATCTTGGTTGTAGGTTCTTCCCTTTCATCACTTTAAGTATATCACGCCACTCCCTTCTGGCTTGCAGAGTTTCTGCTGAGAAATCAGCTGTTAACCTTATGGGAGTTCCCTTGTATGTTATTTGTCGGTTTTCCCTTGCTGCTTTCAATAATTTTTCTTTGTCTTTAATTTTTGCCACTTTGATTACTATGTGTCTCGGCGTGTTTCTCCTTGGGTTTATTCTGTATGGGACTCTCTGTGCTTCCTGGACTTGGGTGGCTATTTCCTTTCCCATGTTAGGGAAGTTTTCGACTATAATCTCTTCAAATATTTTCTCTGGTCCTTTCTCTCTCTCTTCTCCTTCTGGGACCCCTATAATGCGAATGTTGTTGCGTTTAATGTTGTCCCAGAGGTCTCTTAGGCTGTCTTCATTTCTTTTCATTCTTTTTTCTTTGGTCTGTTCCGCAGCAGTGAATTCCACCATTCTGTCTTCCAGGTCACTTATCCGTTCTTCTGCCTCAGTTATTCTGCTATTGATTCCTTCTAGTGTAGTTTTCATTTCATTTATTGTATTGGTCATCTCTGTTTGTTTGTTCTTTAATTCTTCTAGGTCTTTGTTAATCATTTCTTGCATCTTCTCAATCTTTGCCTCCATTCTTTTTCCGAGGTCCTGGATCATCTTCACTATCATTATTCTGAATTCTTTTTCTGGAAGGTTGCCTATCTCCACTTCATTTAGTTGTTTTTCTGGGGTTTTTTCTTGTTCCTTCATCTGGTACATAGCCCTCTGCCTTTTCATCTTGTCTATCTTTCTGTAACTGTGGTTTTTGGTCCACAGGCTGCAGGATTTTAGTTCTTCTTGCTTCTGCTGTCTGCCTTCTGGTGGTTGAGGCTATCTAAGAGGCTTGATGGGAGGCTCTGGTGGTGGGTAGAGCTGACTGTTGCTGTGGCGGTCCTATTATGATCCTTATTTGCCAGCCTTGCTTCCTTTCAGGAACATAGAGGAATCATGTTGATGTTTACTGGAAATGCTGTAATCCCAGTAGGATTTGCATAATAGAATAAATTTCACTGTCATCACCTTAGACCCCCATAACTTTGTGCCAGTTCTATGACAATGACCTCCTAACTGGCCTTCCTGCCTCTTTTCCAAGAGTGTTTCTCAATATTGGCAAATAGAATTACCTTTTTGAAGTGCAAACCTTCTCATGCTGCTTTCCTATTTAAAACCCTTTCAGAGATTTCCACCAGCCTTTAGGATTAGAGTCCACATTCTGTAGAATTATCTACAAGCTTATCTTGTAGCGTTATCTCAAGCGTTCCACCATGTGGTCCCTACTTATCTCTTTAGTCTCACTCCTCTCCTTGCAGCCTTCCTTTCATCCATACTTCTTGCAATTTCCTAACCGCACTGGGCTCTCTCATGACCCTGGGGGTTTGCGTGTGTCATCTTACTGTTTAGGATACCTTTTTCTTGGCTGCCTGACCACCATTTCTTTATTCTGTAGGACTTACCAGGCATCATCATTTTTGACTACACAAACACCATGAGTCTGGAAGAATCCTTTGCCTGGGTTCAAACTACACCACGATTAGTTGAGAATGTGTAGTTTGAGGGCAGAGGCTCGGTATTATTCATGTCTGTACTTCAGTGCCTGGCACAAAGTGGGAACTCAACAATGATTATGGAACGAATTCTTGATGTTCTACCCTCAGTATATGAGTGTGCACAGTACCCTTTCTATAACTCCACAGTCAGAGATTGGGTTCTTGGTGTACTAATGTTCAGGCAGGATACCACCAAACTGGGAGTCAGGAGGTCCAGTTCTTATTACTGACTCTCCAAGCTACTGTCTGAGCCTCTATTTCATTCACGTACTTTAAAATGTATATTTGTTGAGTCACTACTAGGGGCTGACACAGTTCTAGGTGCTGAGGATGTAGTAGTGTCCAAAACAGGCAGAGTCCCTTTCTCATAGCATTCACATTGTATTTGAGAAGACAAAAACAAATGGATAGACATACAGTGTGCAAGCTATTGTAAAAGTTATAAAAAGTGAAACTGGGTACAGAGGTTAAAGAAGCAAGGAGGGGCTTCCCTGGTGGCGCAGTGGTTGAGAATCTGCCTGCCAGTGCAGAGGACAAGGGTTCGAGCCCTGGTCTGGGAAGATCCCACATGCCGCAGAGCAACTAGGCCCGTGAACCACAACTACTGAGCCTGCGCGTCTGGAGCCTGTGCTCTGCAACAAGAGAGGCCGCGACAGTGAGAGGCCCGCGCACCGCGATGAAGAGTGGCCCCACTCGCCGCAACTAGAGAAAGCCCTGGCACAGAAACGAAGACCCAACACAGCCAAAAATAAATAAATAAATTAAAAAAAAAAAAAAAGAAGCAAGGGGATACAATTTTCAAATAGGATGGTTAGAGGAGGCATTTCTGATAAGGTGGTATTTGAGCAGAGACCAGTGAGCATGTATATTTTTGGAGAAAGAGCATTCCAGGCAAAGGGAACAGCAAGGTCAAGGAGCCTGAGGCAAGATCATGCTTATCATGTTCTAGAAATAATAAGGGTCCCATTGTGGTAGGAGCACAGTGAAGAAGGGGCTAGTGGAAAAAGATGAGGTCAGAGTGGGCAGGGCCAAGTCATTCAGGGCCTGTAGCTAGTGGGGAGGTGTTTCCTTTCCACTCTGAGTTGCAGAAAACTCCACTGAAAGATTTTGAGCAGATTTGAGGCACAATCTGATTGCTCTATTAAAGCATTCTGACTCTTGTATGGAGTAAATACTGTTAGGGGGACAAGTGTGGAAGCAAAACAGTTAGGAACCACTGCTGATGACTCGGGCTGGGGCGGGAACCGGGAGAGCAGAGAAAAATAGTTAGGTTTCAGATACATTTTGAAGACAGATTTCATAGCATAGCTTTTTTTGCTGATGAATTGGATGTGAGATGTGTAAGAAATAGAATAATCTGTGATGATTTTAAAATTTCATGCCATTTACTGAGGTGAGGAACACTGTGAGAAAAGCAGATTTGGGGAGGGGAGAGAAGAATCAAAGGATCCGAGTTAGATGTAAATAGATATAGACATAGATACAAATATAGAGCTATAGATAAAGATGTAGATACAGATATATAAGTATATACGAGAGGAAATCTCGAGTCAGCAGTACGATAATTGAGCCTGGAGTGTAGGGGAGCTCGAAGTTTGAGATTAAAATCTGAAAATGACTGAAACACGGATAAAGCAGCCATGGAATTGCACGTGGCTGCCAAGGGAGTGAGTGGAGGCAGAGAAGACAAGCGTCCTGAGCGAGGTTTAGACGCGGGGCCATCAGAGCAGACTGAGACGGAGGGAGCTGTGCAATAAGAGTGAAACCAAGTGAAGCCGTAGTTTCAAGGAAAGACTGATGAGTTGTTTCAAAAGCTGCCTAATAGGTTGAAAACAATGAGGACTGTGACTTTACCCTAGAATCTAGTACTGTTCAGGGTATTAATATCCCTGACAGATGCGGTTTGGGGGAGTGGTGAGGACAAACCCGATAGAAGTGAGTTCATGAATAATTAAAGAGCAAGTAGACGCAGGGGATATAGACAACTCATTAGATGAGACTGGTGGGCTAAGTAATTTTCCAATTGCCTTTTCATCTCTAATTTCTATGATTTTAATAATCATATCCATGTTGTATACCTCAGTATTTACTTGGGTTGCCAATTCAGAACATTTGAGTTCAACCCAATATGCTGAGCATGGAATTATTTTGAATGCACTTTTTCTTTGGAGAATTCAGAAGGCACATTAGCTTTTTCAGAGCCTCAGGGCCACTTTTAGCTGCTTCAGTTATCGCTGTGCTGCAGAAGTGGTGAAGTGCCAGGTAATAGAATGCTGGGTAACAAAGAGCTCCTGGCAGGTATAGTCACCTTGTCTTTTGCTTCATCCTTCCATCTGTTCTGCATACCTTATCACTAATGCATCAGTCCATCCATCCATTCATCCATCCATCCATCCACCCTTCCTTCACTTATTCATCAAGCCTTGGTGATACTAAGACCTCAGAGTGTTCTCTCCTCTCTATCTGGGGACACAGATATGGAGTATCTCCTGACCCATAGGAGGGTCTCCCAGTACAGATTACACTGAGCAGGCCCTGCAAATGAGCAGGTCCAGAGCTGTAAAAGGAAGGGGAAATGAAGAGAAGCAGGGGCATTATAGTCCGAAGACTATTTTAATCATAATCTGATAATGAACCTTTGGTTGAAGCTATAAATATTTTGCTAAAGCATCAGATCCAAAAATGATTATGTGGAGAAGGTTCAGTGTGGTATACAGCCTGAGTCAGGAAAAGGGGTTTAGGATGAAGTCCTTGTGAGGGGTACTAGAAGTCTGCTTTTATGTTATGGAGGTTCATGGAACAGGAGCAGGACTGATTGTAAAATGTAATATGCAGTGCCAGAATAAAACATGTTGGAAGTAACTAAGATCCTGAAGTGCTCAGTTTTTTATTCTTTTATTTCCTCTTTTCCTATCCTCTCCTTTTTGAGTCTATCCTTTTTTTCTCTTACATAGCACAAAGAAAAAATTGATACAAACCATGACGATGAAATTCAGAATAAAACATTTCTTTTTTAAAGCATACAACTGAGCTTTAATACAAATTAAGCCATCCCTTTTAATTTAACTCAGTTTCTTAAGTTATATATCTAATTTTTTTTCAGAAGAAACTTATTTTCCCTAAGTGACATTCTTGACATGTTCTCAATGGGCAGAAAACATTGCGTTATATAATATTTTAAGTGTATCCTTCGGCCAGCAACATGGATAAACAATGAATATAAGATAGAAAATGAGAAAAATTGTCTACATTTTTTTGCTCTTTGCTACTTCAGCAGGACAAGGAAATAATGATTTAGGTTTATGTGGAGGGGCTCAGAATCAAAGCCAGCAAAGCAAAACAAAGTCAGGCTATCAGATGAAGAGGTACATAGCTACAGGAAGGAATAAACCTTCCCTGCCAGAGAAAGAAGATCCTGATACTCACAGCTGCCTCTTGATCAGACACTTGAGACAGCTGGAGCAGTGGAGCAGATGTGCCCAGAGATAGCAAATAGATGTGCTTGATAGGAGGAACATGGAGCAAGATAGCTTCAAGTTCTTGAAGAAAATAAGCTGCTGCGATCAATGGAACTGAAAAGCCTCGTTATGTGGGAAGCTTCTTATAGGATGTGGCTCTTCCTGAGGGAATTCTCTGCCCAGGCACATTCTGAATGTTAAAATTGATTTCTCATTTTGAAATAGGTTAAGATTTACCTCCTACCTTGAAAAAGAAGTTTTTAGTAGTTATGACAGAGAGAAAGAGAGAGAAAGACAAAAAGACAGGAAGGAGGGAAGGAAGGGAGGAAGGGAGGAAGGAAGGAAGGAAGAAAGGAAGGAAGGAAGGAAGGTAGGAAGGAAGGAAGAAAGGGAGGGAGGGAAGGAGGGAGGGAGGGAGGGAGGGAAGAAGGAAGGAAGGAAGGGAGGAAGGGAGGAAGGGAGGAAGGAAGGAAGGGAGGAAGGGAGGGAGGGAGGGAGGGAGGAAGGGAGGGAGGGAGAAAGATTCAACCCCAGAACCTGTCTCTGAATTAAAGGCGGGGTAGCTGTGCTTTGCTGATGGATCCTATGACTAATTACTGAAGGGTAAGACCTGCTAAATCCTAGAGTTCTTTCACCTTTCGCTGGGGTGCACAGTTCAATAGTGTGGATATACTAACTGAAGGACTGGAGTGCCAATCACTTTGAGAGAAAATAAGGCGCTCCCTGGTATAGGGGGCTGTTTTAGGGGACCCAAAACACTCTCCAGTTTTCTGTGACCCTGCCAAGTGGTGTCCTTAAGCCCCAAGTTTCATTTCAATGTTGTGGAATAGCATTTTTCAGCTCACTTGCCCTCATCTAAAAAACCCTGATAATTCTACTTAGTTCACAGTTTGTTAAGTAGATTAAGTAACACCTGCGTAACTGTAGTTAAACTGTTAACTTGCTATATAGCTTTTATTAATCTAACTCCATGTTGCCTACTAAGTTACTTGAGGACAGGGACATTCATCACTGAACCCCCAGCAGCTGGTACATTTCTGGTATCAAACAAGTGCTTCTTAAAGTGAAATGTGAGGAATTATTATTATTGTTACTCTTCTTATTATGGATCGTTTGCTGTGCTCCTGTACCCTCGTGTCCCTGCTTATGCCTAGTACCTGTTGTGCTATTATATTTTATCTACAAGCTCGCCCGAAGCCCTGAAGACATTATACTCTAGAGCTGGCACTGTCCAATATGTAGCCACTAGCCCTGCGTCTACAGAGCACTTGACATGTGTCTAGTGCAACTGAGAAACAGAAGTTTTGATTTTAATTGATTTAAATTTAAAAACTGACACTGAATTCAGTTATGGGAAAACTTTAAGTATGTTTGGGAATACTTGGATATGTGATTCTACCTTTTCTCTAAATTTTATGAAATCTAAATACAGATCAAGTATTTCTGGTGAAAATTGAGTATTTAATTGAGATGGGATAAAGTGTAAAATACACATCAGATTTTTAAGATTTAATATAAAAAAATGAAAATCTTATTAATGATTTTTCTGATGATCACATGTTGAAATGATAATAGTTTGGACACACTAGGTTAAATAAAATATAGTATTTAAATTAATTTCACCTGTTCCTTTTCTTTCCACGTCGAATTATGGCTGCCAGAAAATTTAGAATTGTTTATGTATCTTGCATTATATTTTCAGTGAACTGTGCTGATCAAGACAATCCCCACTGATGACCATTTATGTTCCAATTTTGATTAATACTCTGAACTTGAAACTAAATTTGATGATGATGACGGTGA
This sequence comes from Balaenoptera acutorostrata, assembly GCF_949987535.1. Taxonomy (NCBI): domain Eukaryota; kingdom Metazoa; phylum Chordata; class Mammalia; order Artiodactyla; family Balaenopteridae; genus Balaenoptera; species Balaenoptera acutorostrata. Next base: position 60,224,198 of record NC_080064.1, read on the forward strand.
TTGGAACAACAAAGACAGTATCTTAATCTAACTACTTACATGGAAATTTAGAGTTTATAAAACATCCTTAACTAGAACACTATATTAAATGCTATAAATCGCTGGAATGTGCTATGAAATTCATGGAAGCTCAGAGAAGCAAAGTGATTTACCCAAAGTTATTCTGTCCATTATTGGCAGGGCTGAGATCAGAACCCATGTGTCCTGATTCCAAAAGGCTTTTTCCATCCCCTCACTGACCTTCCCTTTTATTGTGTTGTTTGTGATTTTTTTCTAAAATACATCACTTAAATTATAAGTGTACTAAATATAATTAAATATGTGTATGATGTCTATTGAACTCAATCATTATACCAGGCAGAAGAGTGGCCAAGGGTTAGGATTCATAACTGGCCCTTGGTTAGACCATTTTTTCTGATGAACTTTTTTTCCCAAAAGATTATAACAATAAGGTTAGAATCCTGCCACTGGAATTTTTCATAACTCTCTGGAGTTAATTTTTCACTCAGGTACTGTTTCAGCACCCAGAATGATAGAGACCTGAGGCTTCCTTTCACTTTCCAAATATGTTGTTTGGCCATCAGTGTGTCTGTCTGCTAGTAGATGACTGTCTATTACAGAATTTAGTCTGAGACATACTTACGTGACTTGTTAATGTTTGGACTTTCTTGAGAAGGAGTACAAGGGGGAAGAATTTTTTTTGAGAGCCTTTCCACATCATATCTAGCATTAATGTAATGACCAGATTCTATAGCAGTAATCTGCTACATTAGCAGTAGCAACTGGTAAGAATGAAAAAAGTAAAGAATTGCTATAAATTAGCACAACATATGATCAAAGCAGATTCCTTTAACTTGTGTCGAATATCTTCTATGTGTTGGGAGATTTCATCATCTCATTTCATTTAAACATAAAACAGCCTCATGAGAATGATATCATTACCATTTTGTAAGTAGAGGCCCAGAGTACAAGTGGTAGGATGGGTTCAATCCTGGGTATATGACTGTGGCTTGATCTCTGTATTTTTCCTTCTGTCTAAAAAGTGGCAATTGTGGTGCAGTGCAGTAAACACTAGACTTTGAATTAGAATTGAATCCAAATTACAGTCATAATACTTAAGATTACATAATACTCAAGATTCAAAAATATTCATAATACTCAAGATTTAAGTTACAGATACAATATTCAATCCCTATGCAACATCATTGTACATTTGTTCACTCATTCATTCAACAAGTGATTGCTGATTGCCAAGTCATGTGTTAAATGCTTAGATGTTGTGAAGCTTAATGAGATGCATCTAAAAAAAAACTTTATAAAACAACAAATGCTTGAAAGTATTTTCTATTTATAAATTAGTAATGATTCAATAGTCTGTGGTGATGTGGAGAAATACTGCTGTCTAAAGTAATAGACAACCTCATCAACCACTTGGTTATCCAGGCCAGAATTCACTGTCATCCCCACATCACATTTCTAGCATTAAACTTTTGGACATCTGACCATTCCTCGTCATCCACATTGCTATTGTTTTGTTTAGGCACTATCTTCTTTAAAATAGACTTTACTTTTAAAAGCAGTTTAGGTTCACAGAACAAATTAGCAGAAAGTACAGAGATTTCCAATATATGCCCTGCCCTCACACATGCACAACTTCCCCATTATTGACATTCCCCACCAGAGTGATGCATTGGTCACAACTGAAGAACCTACACTGACACATCATTATCACCCAAAGTCCATAGTTTATGTTAGGATTCACTCTTGGTGTTGTATGAATACATTCTATGGGTTTGGACAAAAGTATAATGACATGTATCTACCATTATAATATTATACAGACTAGTTTAATTGCCCTAAAAATCCTCTGTGCTCTCCCTTTTCATTCCCTCTTTCTTACCAATGTCACGTAGTTGGAATTATGTAGAATGTAGTCATTTCAGATTGGCTTCTTTCACTTAGAAATATGCATTTAAGTTCCCTCTATGTCTTCTCATGGCTTGATAGCTCATTTCCTTTCAGCACTGAATCCATTGGCCAGATGTATCATAGTTTATTTATCCACTTACCTATTGAAGGGTATCTTGGTCGCTTCCAAGTTTGGGCATTTATAAATAAAGCTGCCATAACCATGTGCAGGTTTTTGTGTGAACATAAGTTTTTAACTCATTTGAGTTTATACCAAGGAGTGTGATTATTAGAGAGAGTATGTTTAGTTTTGTAAGAAACTGCCATACTTTCTTCCAAAGTTAACTACACCATTTTGCATTTCCACCAGCAATGAGTAATGGTTCCTGTTGCTCCAAAGCTTCACCAGCATTTGGTGTTGTCACTGTTTTGGATTTTTGCCATTCCAGTAGATATGTAGTGGTGTCTCATTATTGTTTTTAATTTGCAATTCCCAGATGATGTATGAAGTTGAGCATCTTCTCATATGCTTATTTTTCATCTGTATATCTTGTTTGGTGAGGTGTCTTTTAAGATCTTTTGCTTAATTTTTAATTTTTTTTATTTAATTTTTTTTGGCTGCATTGGGTCTTTGTTGCTGCGCAGGGGCTTTCTCTAGTGCAACGAGCAGGGGCTACTCCTTGTTGCGGTGCACGGGTTTCTCATTGCGGTGGCTTCTCTTGTTGTGGAGCACAGGCTCTAGGCGCGCGGGCTTCAGTAGTTGTGGCATGCAGGCTCAGTAATTGTGGCTCACAGGCTCTAGAGTGCAGGCTCAATAGTTGTGGCGCACGGGCTTAGTTGCTCCGCGGCATGTGGGATCTTTCTGGACCAGGGCTCAAACCCGTGTCCCCTGCATTGGCAGGTGGATTCTTAACCACTGCGCCACCAGGGAAGTCTCTCTTTTGCTTAATTTTTAATCATTCGTTTTCTTACTGTTGAGTTTTGAGATTTATTTGTATGTTTTGGATAACAGTCCTTTATCATATGTGTCTTTTGCAAATATTTTCTTCTTACCTATCCTGAAGGGGCAGTTATGATGATCTCTTAACTATCTCATTGACGTCAGCCTTAACTTGTTCTCCACACTGCTGTTAGACTCAGAACCCCGTAGTGTGGACTTTAAGATGATTATCTGCCCTTCTAGCTGCTTCCCACCATACCACTTCACCCCTGCACTCCAGATATACTCAACTGCTTTCAGTTTCCAAAACAAGCCAGCCTGATTGAAGTCTCCATGCCCCTGACCATGTTTCTGCCTGTACTCAAAATGCCCTTTTCCTGCTCCTTTACCAAATGAGATCTCACTGATCTTTCAAAAGTCATCTCATCAGCCTCTTCTTTTAGCTTGTATTTCTTAAACCTCTTACCTTAAATACTTAGGTTAAGTTGACCAATTCCTCATATCTCTTTGTTATCCTTAAATAAACATAAAATATGATGATACTAAAGCACTACCAATATCTAACTGTACTTATTTATTTACACAAGAAGTTGCCTCTACTAAACTGTGCGCTCCTTGGGATCGAAGGTTGTTTCATTTATACATCCCCAGTGCCTGGCACACAAGAAGATTCTCAGTACATATTTTCTAAGAAATTGAATAAATAATTATCTTATCATTGCTTAAAATCTTTTAACAGATGCCCTTTGTCTACAAAATAAAGCCTGAACTTACGTCAGTGGTATATCAGTCTCTTCCTCATAGAAGAGACTTAGTCTAGAGTCTTTGCTGTGTCTATACATTTATTCATGATCCCATTCTACTAAAATATAAGCAGTTCTTCCAGTGGGTGTTAGGGTTTCAGGCTTCAAGGCCATGATTCATCCAGGTTCACAGTTGAACTATTTCAGGGTCTGGTCAATCATGCCATCCTTGCTCTAAGGGCTCCCATAAAGAGCTTGTGGGAGCTCTTTGTTACCTATGGATCTAAAGAGAGTGGGTGTGCTGAAATGTAGGCCAACCTTTAAAGCAAAACCTAAAGTGTTCCCAGCCTGTTTTATATACCCCCGTCCTTGCCAATTCTGTCTCTCCCCAGCTGAAGTTCTCAAATGCTTTCCTGCCCACCATTCTTACATACTCCTAGACGTTCAGGTCTTTTTTGTGGACTCTTATGTTGCAGATACCACCCATTTTTACCACCTAGTCTTGACTACCATCCTCTGACTGCCTGCTAGGAAGCAGTGTATTTAAGCCACTTCATTCCTCAGGAAATGTGTAAGTGATAAGAAATGAGAAGCTGTGCTTTCCAAGAGAAAAAACTGGGAGTGAGCTTTCTGCAAATTCCTTACAGTTAGTGAGTTAACTTGACATTCCCCACTTTACGTGGGCTGAAGCTGGCACACAGCAATGCCAGCATTTCCTCCGCTGCTAGCATGTAATTAAATGCTTTGTGAAGCATTTGGGGACATTCAGTTATGTGAAAAACATCACAGAAATGAGGGTTGTCTTTGCCTTTGTTCTTTAATCTAAGGCATCTTGTTTCTTGCATTCATTCGTTATTCTTTTTTCAGATAATTATGGGTCCCCAAAAATGCTGAGTTGGACATTTGGATAGGAAGATTTTGTTTTTCAAATTGGAAAATCCCTAATAAAGAATTTCGAAATATTAGCTGCAAAGGGCATACCTTTCATCTTAAAGCAGAGCAACGGTTATTCCTTTTCCTGCCTCTCAAGTATTATCTGGTAGGTCAATAACAGACTGCAGTTTCAGGTCAACCTAATTTCAGCCAACTTTACCTTTCCAAGCGCCTCTCTGCCTACCTCCCTCCCGAGCCAATTATGGCAAAGTCAGAGGCTACATAAGAAGGTCTCTTGCTATCATGTGAGGGGCTTTGGACTGCATTATGCAGCTGATGGGCCCAGTGTCTAGTGTGCCATGGATAAACTCTTGGTTGAGCCCAAGAAGCTTCTGAGTCACAGGATTCTCTGCTCCACAACCTCTATACCACGTTAATACTTTTATTTCCAGAAGACAAGGCAGGTACGTTGGTTTCTTTGCCCACCCCATTTGCCTGATAACCTGAACTGCTCTGAAACTGTCTACCTCTTACCAGCCTATTGTTCGCCTCTCCTTAGTGGCGCTTTGACTTCCTGTCTAAGACTGTGAGATTCACTGCCTCATCCTGAGAGCACCATCCGCTGGATGATATTAGTTGCCCACCACCGGCACTGTTCACAGGCCATTGCTGTGCCTCACGCTCCAGGCTGGACGTTCCTCTTCCTCCTCCTTCCCCAGGCACAGAGCGCTGAGGTCTGTCCGAACCATGCCAGGCTTGCACGCCGACGGAGCCAGTCTCACAGAGCCAGGCCCTGTCTCCTGTAATTCTCCTCACTGTCCTTGTCGCCAAGGGCTAAGGATGCCATATTGTGAGGCCACTTCTGTTATGGCAGATCCTGACTTGGAATAGTCATCTACCTTTTATCACAGAAAAATATATTCCTTTGACATGTCATTTTCATCTTTGATATTAAAAATGCTAGCTGAACGCTCTTCACATTTGCAGACCTGGGCACATTTATCACTGTGCTCAATTTTAAAAAATCCTACTCATTATTTATTATCTTGTTGTTTGTTTTGTTAAAAAGAATATTGTCGATGGGTACACTCACATGCACTTCAAACATTTATTTATATATACAGCATATAAATACATGTGTATATTATACATATATATGAATCTACATTTTTTAAAAATCATAGAGGCAGAGCAGAAGAGCACTAATACTTCAGCCTTGAATATACAGCAATATTCTTTCATAAAAGCAATTCTAAATATTTGCTCAGTTAAAGGACTACAATATCAAGAGCCTGACTACATTCCAGGGTATATGAAATACAAAGTACAGCCAACAATGTTCTAGTAATTCAAAGAAAAAGAAGCAAAGGGAATAGCCGCTAGTGTGCCACTGGAGGCACAGAGAAAATTCGTAACAATGTTTAATTATGCTCTTTGTATCAACTCAGCCTAGATTATATAATAACAATGATGACGCCAACAAGCAGATGATTTCATCTAGAAATCATATTCTGCTCTTCTACTACCTGGGAGGTACAGTAGCTGTCTGCTTATATGAGAGGGCAAAGATGACTCTTCTATTTGCCAGTAATCCTATGCCTACTACATTCTGAAAAGTAGACTGGAAATTTTCAAAGGACACCTTAGGTTTTAGTTGTTATGCTAGATAGTACATTATGTGTCATTTGATTCAGCAAAGGGATGACATTGTTCTATAAACATACCTGAATTGCAGTTAAAGAGGGCAGATATTCAAAGTCACTATTTAATAGCATGCTTCCGAGTGAAATGACTATGGTGTCTTTATATATTATACACATACACACACACATTTTTGAAGTTTAATTGGCTGTTTTGGACTACAATATTAGAAATGCATATATTTAACTTCTCCAAATCTCAGTTTCTATGTGTATACTAAGGGAATAATAATGACCACTTACCAGCGTGGCTATTGTAAAGATTGAATGAAATAATGTATATGAAACACCTAATAAGAATGTAACAAATAACAATCATTCAATAAATGTTACCTACTTTCCCATTCTCTTTTTTTAAATAAATTTATTTATTTATTTATATTTTTAATTTTGGCTGCATTGGGTCTTCAATGCTGTGCGTGGGCTTTCTCTAGTTGTGGTGAGCGGGGGCTACTCTTCATTGCGGTGTGTGGGCTTCTCATTGCGGCGGCTCCTCTTGTTGCAGAGCACGGGCTCTAGGCCCATGGGCTTCAGTAGTTGTGGCACACAGGCTCAGTAGTTGTGGCACAAGGGCTCTAGAGCACAGGCTCAGTAGTTGTGACACACAGGCCCAGTAGTTGTGGTGCACAGGCTCTGGAGCACAGGCTCAGTAGTTGTGGCACACCGGCTCAGTAGTTGTGGCACGCAGGCTCAGTAGTTGTGGCACACAGGCCCAGTAGTTGTGGTACACAGGCTCTAGAGCACAGGCTCAGAAGTTGTGGCACACAGGCTCAGTAGTTGTGGCACACGGGCTCTAGAGCTCAGGCTCAGTAGTTGTGGCACACAGGCTCAGTAGTTGTGGCACGCAGGCTCAGTAGTTGTGGCTCACGGGCTCTAGAGCTCAGGCTCACTAGTTGTGGTGCACGGGCTTAGTTGCTCTGCAGCATGTGGGATCTTCCCGGACCAGGGCTGGAACCCGTGTCGCCTGCATTGGCAGGCGGATTCATAATCACTGCACCACCAGGGAAGTCCCTCTACTTTCACGTTCTCTTACACATGAAATTTGAGGTGATCTTCACAGTGGTCATTTCTACAAGCAGTGTTGTGCCCCCAAGAACAAGTCTGGTTTGGGTGGACATACCACTGTATTGATTTAGTCATCTGGATTAATCCTCCAGGCTGAATTGGTTTAACAATCCTGGCTGCTCTCACATTATCTGACATGGAAGGTCATACTACAATGATAATAATGGCTCCCACTTATTGATAATTATGCTCTGGGCATTATCTGTACACCTAAAAGTCTCTCTGAAAGGTGGGAATTTACTCCCCTCATTTTGCAAGTGAAAAAGTTTAGGCACCAATAGATTAGGAGACATATCCAAGACATACAGCTAGCAAGTGTCAAAGCTGGTAACTAAGCAGTTGTGCTGGCTCTCCAGTTTCTGTATTTCCACTGCACTGCATGTTTTCATCTCATCTGTCTACCTCACCAGTCTATAAGACAAGACCGATGTTATATTCATGTTATTATCTTTAATACATGACACAGTTCAAGGCATAGAGCAGATCCTAAATTATTTCATGAAAGAAGAAAAGACTATTTGGTCCGACTAATCATGTAATTCAATTCAGTTCAATAAATACTTCTAAAAGTTTATAAAATAGGCCTATTAAATTCTGGCTGTTGGAGAACTACAGTACTAAATAAGAAATATTATTGTAGTTGAAATTCCCTAAAATCAGTCTTGTTTTTATTCCCTAAGGAACTTGCAATATACTAGGGGACTCTATGTGTTTGACACTAAAGCACTGAAAGACTAGGTATAATGAACTAAGAGTGATGCAACATGCTTGAGTGTGCTCTTGGATTCTGCATCAGGTGGTCAGAGAAGTATCTATGGTGGGAATGGGGTGGTGATATCTAATTTGGACTTTGAAAGATGAGCAGAATTTCATTATGTGACAATAGAACAAATGGCATTTTGAGCAGAGGAAGATGTATCAGCAAAATAGAAAGAGTAGTTTGTATGCATAAAGGCTGTAATTTGAGATAAGTTAGGCTGAATTAAGGACCTTCTAAAAATCCAGACGTGACAAGCTTGCTTCCTTTGAACTCAAAGTAACCATAAAAAGGAGCATTTGTATATCATCTTTAAGGGTCAGAAACAGTAGCCAACTTTTATCTTTAAGAGTCAGAAACAGTAGCCCACTTTTATCAAAAAGTTTACCTGTATCTCTGCCCTTGCAAGGCATGGCAAGGAGAAGTCAGCTATCATCCTTGACTTCTAGAGAAGTAGTTAAGTGTAAGTGAAATTGAATAAAAATACCTTAAAAATAATAAAACTTAAAATAAATAAATAAAGCACTTAACCAAATCTAGGACTCAGGATACTTGCCAATTGTTAGTTTTTTTTTCCCCATAGCTATCCAATAAATCAACTAATTAAAAAAAAAGAAAGAAAAGCAACTCCAGCTGACCACACTCGTTTCCTTTCCTTTCCTTTCCCCATAGCACTTTACATCATCTGATGTTATGCGTCTACTTGTTTATTATCTGCCTTCCCACTAGAATGCAAGCATCATGAGGGCGAGACCATTTTTTTCTTTCAGCATCTAGAACAGTGCCTTAAACATAAGAAGTAGAATTGAGTGAGCACTGGTTGAATGAACGAAGGAAAGAAAGAAACAAAATTAAATGTAAGGAGCAGTAAAAGATGAGCCCAAGGAGAGGGGAAGGAGCGAGATCAAAGAAATCCTTGATGTGTTAATTGCCGTCACTGAAAAAGAGGTAACATGAAGCTGAAAGTAAAATGATCTGCTGTAAATAGAATTTGAATGCAGAATATTAGAAGGTCAGCAAATGGGGCTCTAAGAGGTGAAAATTACATATAAATTCAGACTAAGAAATAAGGTGATGTGATAAATTCAGAAAAAGATAAGATTAATACAAGACCAGGAGATAAATTTTTACTTTGTGGGTTAAACAAGTTAAGAACAAAGAGTACAGGTAAAACCAGCTCTCTGCAGAAGAGAAGAAAACGACTCCCAAAATAAAACAGAGAGCAGAGAGTTTGTGGGAATAGAATCCACAGACCAGCATGTGGTCCTAGGAAGACAAGACATATAAAGGAAAATATACAAATTCTGATCTAAGGAGTGTTAAAGTTTGCATACTATCTGTAGCTCTTACTGACTGTGTGACCTTGGGCAAGTCATGTAACCTCGCTGAGCCTCAGTTTCCACATCTGTATAATTTCTCTAATAATGCCCTGAAAGGCAGTATAGGTGTGTGGGCTCCAAAATCAGACTGCCTGGATTCAAATCTTAGCTCTAAAAGTTAACATCTGTAAACCTGAGTAAGACAATGTCCTTGCCTCAGATTTTTTATCTGTAAGATGTAAATAATTACCTATCTGCCGCAACATTCATAAAAATCATTTCTGGGGGTGAAAGGCAAAACTATCAAATCCTTTGAAGGCGACATTGAATAATATTATTACAACCTCAGGATTGGGAAGGATTTTTTCAACAAGAAAAAAATAATTTTAACTTATAAAGAGAGAGATTGATAAATTGGACTACATTAAAATTAATTGCAAAAGATACAGTAAAGAGAGTGAAAATAAAACCATAAACTGGGAGAAGATATCAGCATCTTATATGAAACATAAAATATTGATATTCAGGATATAGTGAAATAAAAGCCTCACAAATCAATAATAAAAAAGACAATCCAATAAACCAAGAGAGAAGAAACGGAGTTATTAACAACACATTCAACATACTGGTCCATCGAGATAATGTAGGAAAGGAGGGAGATGCATTTTTTATTTCTTAAGCTGGGTGGTGGATACTTAGGTGTTCGTTTTATCAATATTCATATTTTATACACTCCTTTGTAAAGATTATGTGTTCCTCAGTATATTTTTTAAAATAGAGACTGTAATAAGTACCTACTTCATAAGATTGCTATGAGGATAAACAAGTTATTTAGAACAGTGCCTGGAGTATAGTATTTAATGTGTTTATTATTATTATTATTATTATTATCTTAAAACATTAGAAGCATTGCAGGCACTTAATATAAGGTAGTTATTATTTTGAAGCTATTGTCCCATGAAAGAATATGTGAATGGAGAGAAAGTGGTCTGCGTGCAGACTAGAACAGAAGAAAACCATCCAAGAGAAGCTCTGAGGCTCTACTTGGCAGTATTGTCCTTACAAGTGGAGGTGGCTCATCACAATATTATATTATACTAGCTATTATACTAGCCTTTATGAAGCCTTGCCGTCATATCAAGTTCACATAAAAACACTACAGTTTCTCATACAGCTGTTCTCAGAGGAACAGAATGTGCAAATCAAACAGTATAAATATTCCGATCTTTGGTTAGTTTTATCACGTTTTATCTATTAATAGAGGAACATTCTATTTTATGTCTCAATTGCTTGTGAGCTCAGTTAGGGGAAGTTTTAGCTTTCTCAATTCTGAGAGCATCGATAAAATGGTGCTTCAAGACCAATGAAGCAGAAGACTGGTTCCAGGATTCTCATCCAGGCTCAGTTGTAAAACCTGGACTGAGCAGCCCAGCAGACAGACCCCTCTTAGATTTCAGTCCCTAACTACAAAAGATGGAAGAAAAAAAGAGAAAAATGTTTTGATAAGAGACTAGGTTAAGGGTTCTTGACAATGATACGGAATAGCAAATAGATGTTATCTCTAGAGATCATTTAAATATATTGAAATGGGCAGCTGGCAAACTGTTCTGAGTGAATTCTGAAGCATTGGTCACAGAGTGTTAAGACAGGTTAACCGGCGAGAAAAGGAAGGCATGTGATAGCAAGTGTGCCATGACTGATAGGCAAGTGCTGATCACACCAAGAGGGGAGTAATATTTTATGTGTTTGTTGTAGAAAGACACAAAATGTCAAGACGAAAACTACAGCTATTATTAAGAAAGGATGAGGACAAGACTTGGGAATATATGCTCCTTATAAATGCAAAAGGGAGAAGTTGCCCAGGGAATGTAGCGCTTGCTCTGTGTACAACTTAAAGCATGGAAATGTGGAGTAAATTCATCTAGGTGTCTAGGTTTAAAAATAAACAAAAGCGATCAGAGAAACCACACAGTAAAGTATTATTTGTATGTGAATACGATTAGAGACTCTGGATGTCAATATCTGTGCTCATAGGTTGGTCAGTATTATCAAAAGTGTGAAGTGATCACCAAGAAAATGGATAGAGTTTGTATAAATAGAGATTGTAATAAAGTGAGAGACATTGTGTTTTCTGGCCATAATATGACAGTACTTAAAATTAATTTCTCCAAAGCCAGAAAATTTGACAGAGATGAATAGAAGAAGGTCAAATTCCCCTTAGGGCAGATGAATTGTTCTTAATGATAAGCAGGTTGATAAATAAGAGAGAAGGCTCTCTCTCTTCTGAAAATATCCAAGAGTGGTGCTAAAGAAATATTTATTCTGACACTTGTTAAAATGGAAAGGCAGATTTTATTCAGAACTGTCTTGATAGTTATAGGGACTATTGCAGTGGGGTTTTGCAGTATGGAGAGATTAGGCTCAACTCCAAATACAGCAAGGGAAAGGGGGAACTTATAGCCAAGGAGCAGGGTAGGGGTCTGTAGATAGAAAACTACTAAGGAGAAACATCAGGGGTAAGGGGGGATTCTGGCTAAACTGATTGGACAGGATTTTTACTAAAACTGGTTCTTGAAGACATGCCAAGGATGGGGCCTAGTCAGGCTCAGAGGTGCCTATCTAGAGTTTGGTCAAGGAGAGAGTCGTTGTCAGTGATAACACGTGGTAATAAATGATATAAAGAAAGTTTTTAGGAGAAGGAATAAAGGCCCAAACTCAAAGCTTATATGTAGAGATTAAGGGAGTCCTCATATAGAATTTTTTAATGTGAATAAATTAGAGCAAAAGGTATACACACCACCAAGAGTACAGGAGGCAAGTATGAAAACTCCAAGTTGGTGAGGAGAGAAGATAGATGGATGATTGATAGATGACAGACAGCTAGCTAGATCGTAGCACAGCAAGGATGGACCCCCACTGGAAATTTGTTCTGGATGTCAAGACCAATAACCACACACACATACACACGCACACACCCCAAGAGAGTGTGAGAAGGCTTATTCCTTATTAATCAGACTTTTTGGAAGAACAGGGTGAGCATCCCGAGCTGGTTAACAAAAAGGACAGCGCAAGGAAGGAGACTGGCTTAGGCTTTCACTGTGGTTAGTGGTGGGGCTGAGGCCCACCTGCACCGAAGGAGGGTGCAGCCTTCCAGGCCTTCTAAGCAGTTTGCCCAGATGTGGTCGAAAGGGTAATGGGCTTCAGCTGTGAGCTGTGAACAGGAGTAAGATATTTTTGTGACTGTCGTAGGAAAGTATTGGAGAATTTGGGACAAAGGAGTTATGTGATATGATTTACATGTTCAGAAGCTTTATTCCTTTTCTGATATATTGAGAATGGAATGTAGGGAACAAGGACAAAAGCAGGGACATTAGTTGAAAGAATTATGCAGCAATTCAGGCCATTTTTACTTGGCAAGTAGCAGTGAAGCTGGTAGGAAGAGCTTACTTAGATTTGGGATATATTTTGAGAGTACCACTAACAAGACATGGTGACAGATTTCATTTAAAGAATGAGAAAAAAGAAAGGGGCCTGGACATTACTTAAGTGTAAGGCCTGGTCAACTGGGTGAATAGTGGCCCCATTGAATGACATGGGGAAGACAGCTGTGGGAGGCAGCCCCCAGAGGTGTGTTTGCACACAGGCTAGATTTCAGGTACCAGTGATATATCTAAGTGGAGGTGTCAATTAGCCATTTGGTTGTGCTAGAGATAATACACTCAGAGGTCCACATTTTAAAGCTATCATTGAGTGAAGACCAATCGAAAACTAAGAACAATTTGGCAACACATGTAAAAAGTCCTGTACTTCAATGTAATTTATTTCAGCAATGTTAATCAACAGACATCATGAATTTGTTCAAAAGAATAAAACCCTTAGGGTGAAGCTGAAATCTTGGCCCAGGTTCACTAGCCAAGAAGTGGGGAGAAACCCATTGTGATGTTGCCCAACCTGATTGAGATCACTGCTGAGTTCTCTAAAACATCTGAGAATGGGCTTCCAGCCAACCTTTGCCTGCACTTTTCATGGCATATGGGCTGAAGATATAATGAATGGCACAATGAAATAAGAGATGTCAATAATAGCAGAGGTAAGAGAGAGAGAGATTTTGTAAAGTGGAGGCAACAAGCCATACTTATCATTGACTACCTGATTTTTGAGTAGGATCTTGTTCACAGTCTGGGGAAAAAACTGGGAAGATATAGCTAAACCGTGAACCATAAACTTAAGGTAAAAACATGTAAAGTGTTCAATAAAGGAGTGGTCTGGAAAGAATTTAGATTTTGTGTTGTTTAGACAAACTAGAATTTCTCTCTTTATAAAAGGTTACATTATGCTCCTCAAGGGGGAGGTGATAGACTGATAGACTATGTGAGAACATTACGTTAAAGTGACCACACCTTCAAAGCTCTTAGCTATTTAGAGCAATAAGTTAACTAAGGAAGGGACATCATGTTCAGGTTGCCCTTGAAAATCTGGCTAGTAAACTCTCCTAGGAAATGTCGTCCACCTGCCTGCTTTCCTATGTGCATGCTGCCCTCACACGCTTCCAGAACTGTCTTCCAGGAGAACAAATCAGATTTTATTTCTCCCATTTCTCAAAATCTTAGTCAAGGTCCTACATTATCTGATTTTCACAACTGTTTTTCACACCAGGTGTTCCACTCACTATGTCTCATCTGTATTTTCCTCTTTTGTTCTCTTATGTTCTGCCTTAACCTTTGGGAAACATTTTCCTACAAAATCCTTCACATCCTTCAAGACCCAGTTTAAATGTCTTCTCCTATGAGAAACTTTCCTAGATTCTCTAAACTTAGTGAGTCTTTGCTTCCTCTGTTTCTATTCATTAAGTAACCTAGACTTTATAAACAAGTACTACAGTTATTATATATAATACCGTGTATAACATGTGGTTATACATTACAGTTGTTAGTGTCTAATTTCCCAGTTAGACTGTGAGCGCCCTTGGACTAGACACCACGTTTCATTCCATGTGTTGGTATTTCCACAGCCCTTAGCAGACTGCCATGGTCATTGTGTTCAAGAGAGGCTTGAAATCATGAACTTTAAAATGTTTTATGTCTGGTATAGGATTCAGTTAATCTTAATTCTTGATATTGATATTAGTAGCTTAAACACAATGAAAAAAATAGGGGCTGAGTTTTTGTTTTTTTTTTCCCTAAATCCATTTTTTCCATTATCTACCTATGGATTAAAGTGAAAGCCAGAAGTTTGGGGGAAGGCCTGGTCCTAAGTCTTTCCCATTTATGTGGCATACTCAAAGGATAAGCAGAACATAGGCACCTAGGCATGGGTCTGGGAATTTCTGAAGAAACTTTTGTTTTTCTCTTTGTTCCATAGTCAGGTTGCAAGATCTGAAAATTTTAGATTTGAATACAAAGGTAATTTCCAAGGTGCAGTGTACTAGATAACCTACCTAATGAGCATTTGTAAAGCTCTTAATGTCTCCGTGGAAAGGTGCTACGAAAGAACAAATAAATTTTCTTTACGGTTTCACTTAATTTCATTTCATTTATAGCTATTTGTTCCAAAGATAACAGGTTTTATCATTATTCTTACTCTCTGTGTTTAGCTTTATTAAAACAAACTGTTCTCCAGGAGGAAATTGTTTTAATGTGATTTTAGAACCCCATGTCACATAGAAATATAACAGAATAAATCTGGTAAAATATAATCCTTCATTTTTCAAAAGATAAATTAACTATCCTCTCATGTTTATTGGCACTTCTGAAATGATTAGCCACTTTGGAACATTTTGAACTTGCTGGTATTTAATATGTCCTTCAAGAAACCAGGCAGTAAATGGTCTTTTTAAGATAGACTTGGCAATTTCTCATTTTGTTTCTGTACATCACTGATACTATAAGCTACTGGCTGCAGGTTTGCCCCTCATTGTGCCTCATAGTGAAGGCAGCTTAGCTCCCGAAAAAGCTGCCTAAGAAGGAAAGGAAAGAGGAAGTTACAGAAATATTCATCGTGATGCGCAGTCTCTAGTTATTACTATGCTGTTACGGGCACATTGATTGTTATGGACTGAACTGTGTTCCCTCCAAATCATTCATGTTGCAGTCCTGACCCCCAGTATCTCAGCACATGACTGTAATTGGAGATAGGGCCGTTAAAGAGATAATTAATTAAAATGAGGCCATTAGAGTGGGTCCTAATCCAATCTGACTGATGACCTTACAGTAAGAGGGAATTTGGACACATAAAGAGACATCAGTGATACAAGCACACAGAGGAAAGCCCATGTGAAGAGCCAGTGAGAAGGGGGCCATCTGCAAGCCAAAGAGAGAGGCCTCAGGAGAAACCAAACCTGCCTACACTTTGATCTTGGACTTCTAGCTCCAGAACTGTGAGAAAATAAATTTCTGTTGCTTAAGACACTCAGTCTGTGGTATTTTGTTACAGCAGCCCTCACAAACTAACGTATTTATTCTCCACCGACATGGAGGACCATCGATCGGAGTAACACTCCTGTCTCAATCACTTCTTTTCATCTGATTGGTGATTTGGGGGATAAGAAACTGGGAATGCTTGACTTGACTCTACTCTCCCCGCTTCTCTCTTTTCAGACCTGCCCGCCTCCATAGAACATGTGCTCCAGTCTGAAGTTGGCCAGAGCAGCTACTGGATGTAAGCATCTCAGCTGTTCTCTCCTTTCTTTGTCTTTGGAAGCTGCCTGCCTACCGTGACCATGCATTCTATTCTCATTCATGCTACAAGTTTTCTAGTGGTAATCTCTGCCCCTGAAGCTCTTTTCTAGTACTTCCAATGCTTGGGTGTTCACACTTGTCTAATTCTGGGGTGCAGCTTTAAAAATTCCACTATTACCCCAAACCTAAGCCACGTTCTTAAGAGCTAACTATTTAAGTCCTTAAGTTCACCTTTTGTCTCCATCTGATACCATTTTTGTCTATTCACTTTGCTTCCATTTCATGTGACTTAGAAAGGGAAATAATTCATTTAAACATGTATGTTTGAAACTCAACATATAAGAAATTAAACATCAAGTTAGACTAACCATAGATTCTGCATCTGTTCATGATAAATAGTTTATTACAGACGAATTGATTCTTGTCTAAAAGCTAGGTGAGCCAGCAACTAAACTACTGATAGACACATTTTAACTCTTCTCAACTACAGATGACTGGTTGGCTGGTTTTGTTTAACTTGCCACCTACAAATCAAATTTCCAGTTTATGATGGCCTTATTATTTTCATTTCTTACCTATTCTCTGATTTTTGGATACTTTATTAGCATAATCCACTTTTCAAGAAGATGAACAGCAAGCTCAGAGAAAGGAAGGAGAGCTAATTTCTGCTAGGATGTTTGGTTTTAATAAAAAGGGAAATATTGGCTTAGCAGTGTTGTCATATTATTCAAGCTATAAAATTAATATAATAATGACATAATTAAAATTCACTGCATGTGTATTATATGCTAGTATGTATATATTATAGCAGAAATCTGCTAAGTACTGCACATGCATTGTCTCACTTAAACCTTATAACAATCACATGATGAAATGGAAGTACAGTTTTTAAATACCTTGCCCAGTGTCACCCAGTTGGCAAACAGTGGAGCTGAGAACTGAACTTGGGCTTTCTGACTCCAAAGCTGATATATTCATCACAAAAACTTGCTGCTTGCCCTATGCCAGGAATAGGCATTAAAAGCCACTCAGAACCTTTCAATAGTGGGAAGACACAGAATCAATTCAGGAGGTCAAGTGGAGAAGAAGACTAACTGATGAATCAGTGACTTATTTCAATTCACATAAAAATAATTGGAAGAGTTTGAAACATAATTCAAAAACATCTCTCATTTTTTCCCCAATAAGTCTACCAAAATTCCCTTCTTTCGTGAAATAAAAGAAAATGGTAATTTAGTCATTGCTATAATTGCCTTAAACAAATTGGTGGCTTTTAAATCATATTCTTTTTTTTGTTGTTGTTTATTTTTTGGCTGCGTTGGGTCTTTGTTGCGGCGAGCAGGGGCTACTCTTCGTTGCGGTGCGCAGGCTTCTCATTGCAGTGGCTTTTCTTGTTGCAGAGCACGGTCTCTAGGCACATGAGCTTCAGTAGTTGTGGCTCACGGGCTCTAGAGAGCAGACTCAGTAGTTGTGGCGCATGGGCTTAGTTGCTCCGTGGCATGTGGGATCTTCCCGGACCAGGGATTGAACCCACGTCCCCTGCATTGGCAGGCAGATTCTTATCCACTGTGCCACCAGGGAAGCCCTTAAATCACATTCTTATGGCTCTTGAGAGAAAAACAAAAAGTCCACGTGATTTTGCCAGCAACATACCTTTTAGTGTTTTAAGATTCCGAAGTAAACTGTCCTCAAAAACAAACACTAAAAATATATATTTAGCAAAACTAAACTTACACATGGGAGCTAACCTAAAAGTTACCTAGCACAAGTAATCAAAGGGCCTGTTTCTATTAAACTTGTTTTATAGAACAAAAATTCCCATTTGGTTCTTCTTTATTATAAATAAACTTCCTAAATATTAGCAGATTTCTTTAATTGCCATTGCAATCATGTTCTTCTCTATTAAAATCTAAATCTGGATCATGTGAAAATAGCAGTGTAAGTAGAGTGAGTCTTATTTCATGTGCTAGATGAGCTAAGTGTAGTTCTAGAAAATGCATATTCTCTGATGAGTTGGTCACTCCCAAAAATGACCTCAAATGCAATATGAAGATCCCCCAAACCACGTGCAGAGAAATTTAATGAGTATTAATGATACTCTACAGAGATGCTAGACTTGTTAGTGGTGAGCAAGAATGCTTAGACCATGCTAATATTAAAGCCTAACAGATTCCCTAAATGCCTTTCATGTTGATGTGAGATTCCTGTTTCCATGGCAACCTGCAGTGAGTTAAGAAGAGTACTGTTAAACTGTACCGCAGTTTTGCTTAGTATCTCTGAAAGAAAAATGTCAGAAGAAACCATTTCTCTATCCATGATTGTAATTAGAGATCCTCCACCTCCACCCACAAGCTTCTGTTGCTGCTCCTGAAGAAGAAATTAAAGGCAGTAAATCAGGAATCTGTTTAATGACCTACTGTGTTCTACATGAGCGTGAGCTGCAGACCATTTACTGGATCCAAGAATCACATTTGCAGCACATTAACGCTGGAAAATCTGTAGAAAGGGATCAAAACAGATAATGGTGCCAAATAATGTGCAGGGGAAATAATGAGGAAAGCATCTATGCCCTGATTCTTAGAGGCTGCTTTTAAATTTGTTCAAACGACTTCCTCTAGGGTAGTGCGTTACTGTCCTGTTTTTGAAGCTCTGCTATTCTTTGCATTTTGAAAGGAATGAAAATATAATGAACATTTCTGTTGTTCTTCAAGGAATCTAAATCAAAGCTCTGACAAGGGATATCCACCCACATGTTTGCTTCAGCTTTCCTAATTCATTCATTATCCTGCTCAAAGCTCAAGACCAAAAGATTCGCCCAGAATGACAGAGGCAGCATGTCCATTGGCAATTATCCCAGACCACTCAAGGGGGAAAATGCAACTGAAAATCAAAGATCCTGATACAGGGCATCTTTTATAGGAAATGGAGTGGTAGGAATGCAGAGTCAATTTTTAAAACCACATTTATTTTGTTATATCATTGAACACTGTAGCTAACATTTATTGCACACCTACTCTGCTTTAGGAATTATGTTTTATATGCATCATCTTATTAATTATCATAAAACTAAAAAAGATAGGAATTACTAATACTATCTCCAGTTTTAAAATGAGAAAATTACCTATGAGAAATGCCTAAGGTCACCCATATCCTACTAAAAAATTTAAAGTCATCAGAGATAGACTTTGAGTCTACCTACCTCCCCAGTAGGCATTCTTTTTTTGTTAAAAAATAGTAATACTAATAAAATAATAGTAATAATAATATCTATCGATCCAAATCTAGATGAAAAAATCAGTAGCTATATAAATACAAATATCTTCAGAGTCATGCCAGTAATTTAACCGAGTAAAGCAGGCTGATTGAGTGGAGAGGCAATAGAGACTGGTGTGGACTGTGGCCAGCTGGAGTTCACGTATCCCATGTAAAGGAGGCAGCTGCTGCTCAGCTCCCACTGCTGTTTGTCATGCTGAAACATAGGCTTACTGTGGCCAGATTTTCTGACTTTTCAAGACAATCCACTAATCACAATTTTCATGTGAAATCTACACATTTTAAAAAACGAGTACAAAATGAAGTGTGAGAACCAAGAAAAAGATCTACCCCAGGCTTCCTTATTGTTTTCTCCATGTTAGGAATTAATCAAACTTCTCTACAGAAATGAAAGTAATTTCAAGAGGAAACCCACCCCCCCCGAAAAAAAAATACCAAGGACAAAATTAACAAGGAAGTAGGAGTGGTAGAATTTTAGGCATTGGTGAGCCTTTCTGATAAATGTAGTGGAAAGAACAGTTGCATAAATAGCATCTAAAAGTAATGCCCAGTTGTGATTTTGATTTCACTTACTGAACTTCTCATAGAAACTTAATGCTTTCCCTTTTCTTCAATGTTGTATTTTTTTCATACGAAAGAATTGAAGGAGAACAGAATTCTATTTGCTCCTTAATTAAACGAAATAACATTTTTTAAAAAAGTTGTTCTATAATTTTCTTCTGTGTGATGGTACAAGTGGCAAGTTTAATTTCATTCAACTGAATGACAACAGTAAATGCACAGCAGAGATGAGTAATTTAGATTCTCAAAACTCCTGCTATTGAAGTTACCCAAGGTGTCAAGGGTAGGGAAATCTTTAAGGCATAAGCTCCCACAGCAGCAGTCCCTTGCAGACAGCAAGCAAGGATGAAGCTGAAGCTTACACTGGAAAATGTTTACTATTGAGTTTCTTAATACGTTTACTTTTGATGACAGAAGGTCAAGTTACATGACTATTTCTATATAAAGAAAAAAAAAGAATATAGTGCCTTGTTTCAGCTTAACTGACTCATTAAATAAACAGTAAAATTCTCTCTCAGGGGAGAATATGGATATACATGTTTAAAACATGTCTTGAGATTTTCTAAGGCAATGTTAATGTTAAATTAAATATCAATAAGTCATTTTGTTGGAATAATGATGTTAGACCATTTCCTCATAATTTTACTACAGTCATTAGCTGGCCAAATAAATGACCTTAAGTTACACAAAAGTGAGAATGATCATAAAAATAAATTTGAGTGCTCACAGTGGTCCAGCAACACATGTAATAATTCATAAATATGGCCCCCACGATGATAGTTCAGGGATTTTTTTCCCCTAACTTTACAAAGCTGTGAGAGACTATAAAGCAACCAAGGTCGACCAGCATTCTGGCATTAATAGCAGCCAATCAGACCTAATTGAACTCTTTAAATGCAAGCACACATGGATGGAAGTAAAAATTTGTTTTCTGGGAATCTGAATTTGAGGGTCAGAGCAGGAAATCAGAATAAATACCTGAATCTACATGTCCCTTCATTTGCATACTATATTTCCCATTATCCACTGTTACTTTATAAAAATGATGATAATGATTTTAGGCAATGATATATTTAGTTCTTATTAAGTACTAGGTATGGTGCTGTTCATATACAGTTTCTCATTTGATGCACACAGCAACTCTGAGAGATAGGGATTGTTATCTTTATGTCACAGAGTAGAAAACATGAGCCAAAGAGGTAAAGTAACTCAGTTAAGGGCATAGCTAGTAAGGACCAGAGCAAAGATATGAAGCCACCCTTTTTCATGCCAATGCCCTCACCACTCCAATGTTATAATCCTACTGTTACACTACTATGGCAGCACTGGGAATCCAGGACACAAGTGAATTTCTCTGGATGACAAAATGCAGGGTTCCAGAGAGCTGAATATGTTGAGCAAGCCATTTCGTCATTTGGGGTACAATCTCCAAATCTATAAAATAGGAATAATGCCTTTGCATTGCTAACTCCATGGAATTACTGTGACGATCAAAGGAGAAATTGTATGTGAGAGCAATTTGAGCAGTAGAGACTGTTAGCTAAAGTCTCTTGAGAATAAGCAGATATGGGAAAAGCTCTTTGCCCTCCCCATATTTGCCTAAAAGAAGGACATAAATTTGTAAAGGTGTCCCCTCTCTCCTCTGAATAAGGAAGGACAAAAGTTAATCATTGGAGACAAGTCTAAACCCTTATCAGCCCAGAGAAGACACTAAAGGAACCAACATAACAAACCTTGCTCAAACTAGCCCTTATCTACCATTAGTTTTTCCATATATTTGCCTTTCCACATTTGCTGCCCCTAGGAGCTACAAGCCCTTTTCCTTTGTCTTGTCACTTCTCTAAAATTTATTATTATTTTGTTAAGATGCTATACAAACTCAAGTTCTACCCACCCCTGTGAGTTACTCATCTCTGAGTGCCCCCCTGTGTATGCCTGTGATGCACATGCTAATACACTTCTGTTTGTTTTCCTCTTTGTCATCTGTCCTTTGTTAGTCTCATTTATAGGACCCCAGCCAAGGACCCTAAGATGGGGAGAGAGGAAAATGATTCTTTTCCTCCCCTACACTGAGATCCACTTAGAAAATTTTTGACTGAAAATAGCCCAGAATAGTGGCTACTCTGAATTTGATCCCATCCTTTATTTCTAGCCTCACTTCCCCAAACTGCGTCCCCACAGGGACAGCCTAACACACAACTTGTGCCCCAAGCACATTATACTTCCCACTCACCCCAGAACTCCAAGCTCTTCCGTACACCCAGACATTTGTATCCAATTTCCTCTGCCTAACATGCCATAATGTCTCTTCGTTGAACAATAAATTGCTACTCATTTTTCAAGATTGAGCCCAAGGGTCACTGCTTCGAAAAAGATTTCCAGAGCTTCCAGACAGAGTGATCTTCTACATGCCTCAAACTCTGTTCATGTCTCATATCACTTACCATGTCCTGTGTGTAGCAGGGTGTCCTATTTGAGTCCAAACTAAATCAGGCTGTGCACATTATTAGTGGGCTGGTGGCCACCATTTGCATGAATATTTTGCGTGAGACTTTTTATGTGTTTTGGCTAAAGGACAGAGAAAGGTTTGTTCTGTTGTGTTTTATCTGTTTGTTTCAAGCTCTTAAGAGACAGAAACAAAAATGGAAAATAATGAATCGTGTGTTCCTGCCTAGTCCTTTGGATACGTTGGCTTTTTTAGAGAAGGAAGAGTTACAGCTGGGGATACTGCTTTTCTGAGAGTCTCTGAGACTTTGAGTACCACTGGGCTATGCTACAGAATGCCCTACTGACTAAACCCTATTAAGTAACTCAGAATCAGAGCAAGGGCAATCTCCACACCCCACCATGGTCCAAGGGAGAGGAGTGGCTTAGGGCCACTGTCAACAGTGGCCCTAGTGAAGTTCCCATTAGCAATTTAAATTTTATTTATTTATTTATTTATGGCTGTGTTGGGTCTTAGCTCCTGTGTGAGGGGTTTCTCCAGTTGTGGCAAGTGGGGGCCACTCTTCATCGCAGTGCGCGGGCCTCTCACTATTGCGGCCTCTCTTGTCGCGGAGCACAGGCTCCAGACGCGCAGGCTCAGTAATTGTGGCTCACGGGCCCAGCCGCTCCACGGCACGTGGGATCTTCCCAGACCAGGGCTCGAACCCGTGTCCCCTGCACTGGCAGGCGGACTCCCAACCACTGCGCCACCAGGGAAGCCCCCCCATTAGCAATTTAATGAGAACAAGATGGTGTTCCTTCTCTCCTCCTGTGACTCTCCTAATCAGTGTGTCTACTGTAAAGTCCCTGTAGCTAATGGATCAGTTCATGTACCAGAAGAAGCATCCACTGGGTATTTCTAGAAATCTTTGGGGGTATTTTGCAAGAGGTGGAAAGGTCCCAAGTGAGCAGTTAGGGAAAAGAACAAGGCTGGGAGTCTTTAAGACACTGAATTACATATTCTCTAGAGCATTGGCCTAGCCTACAATTAGTAAACAAGCAATGTGATTACCATTCTAATTGTCTCCTTGTATGCCTATATATTCCCATATATTCTCCTTGCATGCCTATATATTCCTATAGGCTGTGCAATTCTTCTGATCAGGAACAATGTGTTGATAACCAAATTTAGTGCACCTCAGCCACTAGGAACTCCATGCATGACTTTTGAATAAAAGAGTGAATGGATATAGATTCAATCAAAACACAGAACAGATTGTTGCTTTGAGCAAGTATTGTTCACAACCACACATACTTTTTTTTTTAATGTAACAAATCCTTGTAAAGTCACCTAGAATCATGCAACTGCAAAGGGAAATTGGGAAAACTGTTAGACTTGAACTTATTACCAAGGCAAAGCAATGTAAGCTAATCTCCATTCATATTTTGTAGACCACACAAGGATTCTCTGCTGTTAAAAGGTGCTCCATCCTCAGAATAAGAATAGTATAGTGGTTCAAAGTACAACTTTACAGTCAAATTGCCTGGATTATATCTTTGATCTATCACTCTTGAGCTGTGTAAGCTTGGCTAAATATTTGTGTTCATGTGTTTCAATTCTCTCACTTGTATAATGGTAAAAATAATAAGACCTACCTTGTAGAACTGTAGTGAGTATTAAATAGTTATGATTAAAGTGTTGATGACAGTTCCTGGCACATGGTAAGCATTCATCAAATGTTAGCCTGAATGGATATTTATTAGCTGAACTCTATTTCACTTAGTATGGTCTTGGCTTGCCCGGAAATCTAGTAATTCCAGCCATGTACTCAGGCTTGGGTTTCCTATACTTCAGTTTCACTTTTGTAATATTGACACTAGGACTGGATGGACATACTGAAGGTTAGCAGTAATATGTGTTACATTTCTGGGGTGGGGAGGTGTTTTAAAGTACCTACCATGTATTGTAGCCACATACGTGGCCTTGTAAAAAAAATGTCAGTGCTTTTCCAAACTTTGTCTTTGGCCTTTTCTTTTCTTTTCCATTTTAATACTGCTCCTACCACTTACTGACCTCCTATGGAGAGACTGGTTTCCTGGTGATGCATGTACTCATACAGTTACAAGCCCACAAATTGACCCATCAGTAGGTGAGAACAACTCGTTCCAATCTGACCATTACTCTGTTCCAGAGAGTTGCAATTAGAATTCTAACAACTGCCATATGAGAGAACTCCTAGGGAAAAGGTTACAAAGAAGGGACATAGAGGTATTTAGGAAACAAGTGAAGTCAATTACAAAAGAGGATTTGTGTTTAGAAAATGGATATTAAGTCAGGAGAATGGTTTCTGTTTACTGGTATTGTGCCCATTTCTTCTGCAGGTAGCACGGGGTGCTGTTCTTCTGATGGATCATGTTTGAGTAATCGCAGTGTCAGCCCATTTAAAACACCTTGCTGTGAATCAGACTGAGGTGGCCACGAACTCAGCAGAAGTCACTGCATCCTGAAAAAGTCAGGCACAATAAACACAGGCTTTGTAGAAGATTAGGGAGGTGTAGAACCTAGATTTCAATGGAGGCAAAATGAGTGTGCCCAGGTTCACAAGTGAAATTGCTATGTTCATCAGTCACTTTTGTGTATTGCTTTTTCTCTACAGAGCATGAATGGTAAGAGATAGAATCCAGACTCCATTTTTGTTACAAGTCAGCCTCGTCTGCCATATTACTGAGACTGTAATTTATCTTTATCAATCTGTATTTACAGTGTTTTCATGAGTCACAGGATATAACAGGCTCTCATTATTATAGGTTTTATGGTGAGGCCATGTTGGAAGGGGCTCTAAAGAAAATTGAGAACATTTGGAAAGAGACGTTTGCCTTTTGCTGCATGACTAGTTTTCTTTCTCTCTGATTTCTGATCACTTGAATGTTTTCAAGACTTCATTGATTTGCCATTTCCATAAGGATAGAGTTGCGAGATAAAATAGAGGACCCTTAGTTAAATTTGAATTTCAGATAAACAAAGAATAGTTTTTAGTGTAAGCATACTGCATATATTGCAAATGTTGCATGGGACATACCTGTACTAAAAAATATTTGGTTTTTTATCTGAAATTCAAATTAAACTGGGGTCTTATAATTTTATTTACTTAATCTGGCAAACCTACCTTAGGGCAAAAATCTCAGCTCCATAGCCAAGCTCTACACAATGTTTCCTTAGTACGTAGATCTGCTTACTTGCTACTTTTTTTGCTCTGATCATATTGGATTTATTTCAGTTTATTAACTATGTTATTTGCTCTATCAGTGCCATGCCTTTGCATAGCTATTCTCTTTAGCCTAGAAATCTCCACTGCACCATCACTATTTCTTTGCCCAGCCCAACAACTTATATTTGTTCAAATCTTTAAAAGGTTCACCAGGAAAGCCAATATTGTATAGTCTTGCCCTTGTTAGGGTTTCAGTGGAGGCAATAAATAAAAACCCTTCCTCGATCTCTTGAGTTAAGAGCCAACTGAGAAATAAGATGCAGAAGACAGAGAGAAAGCAAAATTGACTGATGAATATAATTATAAATTTGCAGCCAGATGGACTTCTACAACTCTCCCTGAATTGGACTTAATCCCCCAATTTCAGGGGTTGTAAAGAGCAGGCCAGAGTGTTGCTCCCAAAGCAGAGGAAAAACAGAAGGACGGAACTGAGTCTCTTCTCCCAAACTGTTGTGTCAGACAAGTCACTCTTCCTCCCTTGGGGCTGGAGGGAAACTCAGAGCCTTCCATCTAAAACTTTCTTTTCCAGGAAGTTGAGTAGAAATTCTCTCCTTTCTCCATTCCCCTTTCCTTTGAAAAATTAAGAATATGGAATAAGTATCTGTCTCCAATGTCCCCAGCTTTTTATTTCTTGAACCCACTAAGTTTATTCATTAAGTCTATGGTCAACTATTGGTGTAGCTGGTTTACTAGTGGGAAGAGATTAGGATGGTAATGTTGTTACCTTCCTGAGGCCACCTCAGACACTCATCC
The DNA here is from genome assembly GCF_949987535.1 of Balaenoptera acutorostrata. Lineage (NCBI taxonomy): Eukaryota > Metazoa > Chordata > Mammalia > Artiodactyla > Balaenopteridae > Balaenoptera > Balaenoptera acutorostrata. The sequence continues at coordinate 60,250,460 of NC_080064.1, forward strand.
TTTAAAGTCCTGCTAGGCAACTGGTGGGCAATTTACCTTTTGCCTCCGAAAGGCTTTGAAATGGGCCAGAATCGAACTAATTTCTGAATCCTGGGTAGAAAATCCATCCTTTAGTTTTTCCTTCTGATTTACAAATAGACATGTCCTCTAAAAACAATCCTGAAGAAGTCCTAAATTTGAATAAAAACCATCTCTGATTATGAAGAACATGGATACAAAAGGAGGTCCAAAGATTATATTCCTTTTCCTTTACAAGTTAAGACCAAATAGAATGTAAAATTCTTTCATCACAATCACCCAATTTCTTATTCTGCTTAGTCTGACTCAGAGAGATCTCTGATGCTATTGTTGGGTAGAGTTGGGACTGAGTAGACTGCTTCTACTGAAAAGTATAGTTTCTAAATCATGTCAATGTGGAATTAATCCAACTTAAAACCGCTTATGTGCCATGTTTTTTCTAATATTTGGACATAAAAGAATATCACAGCATCAACCCCGCACTGCAAAATTTAAAAATTCAAGTCAGTCTCCAGCCTCTACAGAAATACTGTTCCCAGAACCCTATACTCTGTACAATCCAGACCCACATTGTTGCCAGAAATGAAAGCAGAAACGTAGTAGCTGAGGAAAAGAGGAGAGATACAGGGAAGTCTTGGTTTTAGCGATTTACCAGGATGCCTGTTAATTCATGTCAGTAATCTGAAGTCTACAGACTGTGAAATTAAGCTCTTATGAGAAAAAGCTCCCGTAAGTTTAATTGTAATGCTATGTTTGTCGTTTGTAAGGGGAGAGCAGGGGGGAAGGATCTACATATACACCATCTCAACTCTCAGAGAATAGCATTTGAGACATCCCTGCCTCCTTTAAAAAACATTATAACTGAGCACAAGTGGCAGCTTCAGTCACGAGATCTTACTAGACATGCCATTCTTCCCCATTTGGCATATGCAAAATCTCTTCTTTCTGCTTTCCCTCTAACCCTCTAGCATTCAGGGCTGTGTTGTGTGTTTTGTCGAGTGACATAGGCTCCACCCTTTTTTTGGTGAGAAGTCTTTGTCTTCTGTCATAGTGATCATTGCCACTGCTACTTGTGAAAGGTCTTGACACTTGAAGCCTCTTTTCTATATTTGTTTATACCGGAGAATCACCATACAGTTTCCCGCATTGTAAGTATTATTGATGCTTCTGAACCTGAGCTACACGGGCCTAGAGAGAACCGAAACACCTGCCGTCTGCTTCTCAGCACCTTGCCTTTCCAGGCTCCTTTAGAGAAGTAACCTGATCTTCTAAAAACTCAACTCTCTTTTTCTATCTTTTGCTCTTTTTTTTTTTTTAAACTTTGGGTTTATTTATTTATTTATTTATGGCTGTGTTGGGTCTTCGTTTCTGTGCGAGGGCTTTCTCTAGTTGCGGCAAGTGGGGGCCACTCCTCATCGCGGTGCGCGGGCCTCTCATTATCGCGGCCTCTCTTGTTGTGGAGCACAGGTTCCAGACGCACAGGCTCAGTAGTTGTGGCTCACGGGCCTAGTTGCTCCGCGGCACGTGGGAGACTCCCAGACCAGGGCTCGAACCCGTGTCCCCTGCATTGGCAGGCAGACTCTCAACCACTGCGCCACCAGGGAAGCCCTATCCTTTGCTCTTCATCATCCTTATTGATCTACAAATAACTATCATGTTCTTTAATTAGTTTTGATCTTTTCGAATTTTATTTCTTGTCACTGTTACTATTCTGATGGTAAGAAATAAACATATTTTAAAATTATCTTTCCCTTTCTGATTTGTTCAGCAAGTTTGACGTCTAAAAGCTGAGTAATCTAGGTACTTTCTTTCTTATTTTATTTTATTATTTTATTTTATTTTATTTTATTGGTGTGTAGTTGCTTTATACTGCTGTGTCAGTTTCTGCTGTACAACAAAGTGAATCATCCATACGTATACATATATTCCCTCTTTTTTGGATTTCCTTCCCATTTAGGTCACCACAGAGCACTGAGTAGAGTTCCCTGTGATATACAATAGGTTCTCATTAGTTATCTATTTTATACATAGTACTGTATATATGTCAAACCCAATTTCCCATTTCATCCCACCCTCCCCTTCCCCTCTTGGTATCCATACGTCTGTTCCCTACGTCTGTGTCTCTATTTCTGCTTTGCAAATAAGATCATCTATACCATTTTTCCAGATTCCACATGTATGTGTTAATATACGATATTTGTTTTTCTCTTTCTGACTTACTTCACTCTATATGACAGTCTCTAGGTCCATCCATGTCTCTGCAAATGACACAATTTCATTCCTTTTTATGGCTGAGTAATATTCCATTGTATTTATGTAGGTACGTTCTTTCTTAACTCATGAGTTTGGGAAAAATTCATGGAGTTTCTATGTCAATCCAAGGAGAAGCCAGATTCTCCATTCCTTTCAAAGTATTAATTAATTGTTAATTAATAAAGACTAACATGCTTCTGTGATCAATACCAAGGTATGAATCTCTGTAATCTAAAAACCATGGTCAAGGCTTAGGTAACCAATAAATCAGAGTACTAAGCAGAGACAACCTGTTAGTAAGGAAGATGACCCAGGAGCCTATAGATAACCTACATGAATCCTAGAGTTTAGCCATGATTTGTTCCCCACTTAGTCCTGAACCTTGATCTACATAGAGAAAAACAGAATTGGGAGTATATAACCTTGCATTTCTTCCCTATGCCTGGCACAAAACACATACCAGTGTTTGGTAGCCCTCACTGAGATTAGCTGTCTTTAGAGTTTAAAGAGTTAGTCTATAGTCTTCATTAAGAAATTCAGTAAATGCAGGAATAAAAATTATTCTGCCCAGCAAGACCTAAAAAAGCCAGTGTATTGAAGTACTGCCTATCTTAAGACACATATACTCTCTTTCCTCTATGATCTGATCCCTATGTGTCTTCTTAAATCACATCAAGGTCAGTCATAAAGGTCAGTCATAAAGGTCCCTGGTTATTGCAATACTCCAAGTGTTACCGTCTTCAGTAACCAAAGGCAAAGCCCCACACAGGTAAACTTCCTAGCTTTAGCACTGGCAAAAAATTTCAATACCTCCTCGGTTTAAGCCAAAAACCTCAATCTCTCTTTTTGCCAGTGGATTAATTTGGTTCTTAAATGCCAATTTCTTGCATCTACTCCTCAGATATTTGGCAAATGCTATAAGATGATGGGGTATAAGGGACATCAATAAACAGCATGTTTATTTTCTCTTCCAAGCTTAGAATCCATTGAGAAATTAGGCTCAGGACAAACGGATGGTTATCAAAATATCAGCTCATTTTTAGATCCATAAATCTGATTGGAGAATGTGGTTTAGCTCTGATACTGAAGTCTGAATGAAACCAACCCTCACCATTTCTAGCTTTCCCCCTGCAGGGCCAGAGTCCCTCTGCTGAACTATCTTCTTGGGGAAATGAAGATCCTGGGGTGCACAATCCCTTGAGGATCTTTATTCAAAAGAGAGAAACCAGAGGTTTGGAGCATGCTCAGATCCCCCCTACAACTCACCCTTCAGGCAGGCATTCTGTGGGTCAAAGAGACACGAGTGAGGGGTGAGGGGGCAGGGAGAAGATGGGAATGAGAGGAGTGGGGAATCCCTGGTCCCAACTTCCCTGCCTAAACCAAATCTCCCTGTTATGAGTGTTATAGCAACTCTCCTCATTTTATCTGTCTTCTGATATAGAACATCCTTGAAGGCAAGGATTCCTTTTGCCTTGATTGTCAATGTATTCTTGGCACCTGGTAAAGTGCTGGCACTCAGCAAATATTTGCTGACTGAATAAATGACTACATGGGCTCACTAGTGTGGAATTCTGGGATAGCACATTGCTCAACCAGCCTGTTTGCAGCAGCTGGCAATGGTATCACCCGGAGATCCAGATAGAAGATCCAGATTCCTTCTACTCTCTTTCCATAGCACAGGAATAACTAGCATGTCTCTGATATAAAGATATTCACTATGTCACTGTCCCCTGTGTGTCCTATTTCTGGCAATGCACAGTATCACTGAATAGCCCCAGGGACCCATCAGTCATTCTTCTCTTCTCACTCTATGCAGTGGCAACAGAATAATATTCTAGGCATCTGTCCCCTGAGACTACTGAGTAGTTCTCAGAAACGTAACCTCCTCATAGAATGACAGGTTAACTGGGTATCTTCAATTAAAGAACTTTGTATACAATGTTTATTTTATTTTTCCTAAGCTCTGTTTTAATGTAAAGTTGTAACTCAAAATCTTTCACATTGATGGCTGCATGGTCTAGAAACAAGTTTTTCGATAAGAATAAGCATTTTGAAGGGAAATGGTGTGATCACAAAGCCTCCCTCTTTGCTCTAATTTCATATGGATGTCCTGGCATCAAAAACATATGGGAAGAAAAATTGAATAATGAGGCTGCTATATATGGGAACTTCCTATATCCTTTTGAAGGACTGGAAGTGAAATCTTTAGAAGAAAAATTAAATAGATCAAACCTAAAGTAGGATGGAGGCCATTTGCTCTATCCTATCCAGCGGCTGGTATGATATAACTGAGGTTATAACTGAGGTGAGGAATGGACTGTCCTGCATAAAAATTACTGTCACTTATAATGTACTTAGTATATAAGTCAGACATGGTGCTTTATGCTTATTGCACATGATCTCAATTATTCATTATAACTGCGAAGCAAGTACTATTATCCTCACTGTATAGATGAGAAAACTGATGCTTAAAAAGGTAATACACCCAAGGTCACAAAGCCGGTATTATGCATTAGGATTGGAACATAAGTCTGTTTCTGGAGCCCATGCTTATTGCCAATAAACTATGATGCATCCTTTCAGAAGAGGAAAGGAAGTAAAGTGTGATTGGATTGGCTCTAGCTTAGGGTTTAAGGGGGAAAGCCAAAAGAAGGGTTCCCCAAAAATTCATACATTATCCTGTTTAGGTTACCTGGTAGGGGTGAATTCCAGTGGAAATAAAGAGTATGCAACAGCTTAAGGTTTTCTCTGCCATAAGACCCTCAAGGAACAAGACAGTGGAAAACTGTACAAATATTTGGATTAGAGTCTGATATTAAGGGGACTTGTAAGCATTGGATGAAATGAGAACCAAAAGCTCTAAGTAAGAATAATCCAAATAAAACTGTCCATTCTTTAGCAGATGTTCAGTGCAGGGGGCTCCTGCATCAGAGTCAGGACTTGGTCCTGTGAATCTTCCTTGGTGATCAAATGGCACTCCAACAGTGGGGTGGGTTGAGCAAGCTCAGCTGGTTTGAGAGGTTGTTGAGTTAAAAATATAAAGTGTCTCTGACATCCTGTAATAAGTACTATCTGCTAATGAAGTTATGTAAACACTGCCTAACAGCGTATCGAATTTCCACAAAATGAATGTTGTCCTTCTTTTTAACTTTTTTTTTTCTTTTTTGATATTCCTTAGCTCTTGAGAATATTTGGTGCACAGAGAACCATGCCTGTAGATTTTAAATACTTTTTCTGAGTTTCTCTTCTGAGTTGTAATTTAATTATTTATGTGACCATAAAAGACTGGATTCAGGTAAATGCATTTGACAACAACAACACCTAAAACAATAGGCCAACCAGGGATCTATCCAAAGGAGGCACAGAGCTGGCAAAAGGTTAGATTTCTTTTATACACTGTATGGCTTCTGAGAGGACCACATAGATTTTTTTTTTTTTTAAGTCGTCTTTGCAGCACCAGACTCAAGACAGGCATTAGCATAACTCCTGATCAAATTCAGAAATACTTTGTACAGTGTCTTGGAAAAGGGTCATGTAGATCTTTAAACAGTGAAAGCCTTGTTGGATGGGGAGATAACCACTTCCTCTAATAGCCACTTTGTTTTGAGGTTGGTCTAATCACTGAGGTTCTTCCTGACAATTCAAAGCATACTCATTGTAATTTAGGATAATGGAACTGAAAAAGACTCTAAATTCATTTGGCAAAACCCTCTTTTTTATAATAAGAAGTCCATTAATTCACTCTGCGAAGAAACACTGTGAATCCACCATGTGCCCAATGTTGTTGCAGGTACTAGGGGTACACAGTGAATACAGTGAATACTAGTGAGTACAGCAGACAGAAATCTCTAACTTATGGAGCACACCTCTTTTGAATTGGCTTGCTCAGTCATACAGTATCGGAGAGAAATGAAAAAAAAAAAAGACTTTCATTACCCTGTACTATACCTGTCACCCCCTTTATTTAGATTACACGCGCCTTCTTCATTACCCAGCTGTATCCTATGAGCCATCAAAACATTGTTTAAAGTCACCCATATTTTCCATGTTAGTCTTCTATATGTTCCCAGAGTCCTTTTTTATAACTGTGTAACAGTGTCTTTTATTGTTTTATGCTACCTTTATTTATATACTTAACTCTCCCAATAGACTATAAAGTCCTCAGTTAGAATTTATTCATGTTGTAGCCTCAGCATCATTCTGAGTGTTATAATTGAATGAATTAGTGAATTATTGTATATTATCTTTTCATTTATTTATTCACTCAACAAATATCTGCTGAGTGTCTATGCTTTGCCAATCGCTGCACCAACTACTGAAGATCCGTCATAAAAAAGATGCAAAGCTTATATCCTGATATTGAAAATGAGACACTGAACAACAAAGTTAAATAAGTAACTTAAATGTTAAGTAGGAAAGTAATAAATTTTATATGAAAAATGGATGAGTAAAAGTTTTCAGGAATGCCGGGGTGCAGAAAGCAGTTGTAGTTTGAATGCAGTAGTGAAGGCAGGTCTGAGTGGAAGGTGATGTTAGAGGAACGCCTTGAAGGAGATGAGGGTGCGAGCTGTGTGGCTATGGAGGGAACAGCCTTTTGGCAGAGGGAGAAGCCATTGCGCGGGTCCTCAGGGAGGAGGGGGCCTAGTGAGGTTCAAGGGCAGAAGACTGTTGATGTGGCTGGAATAGAGTAAGAGATGAACCATTCATAGGAGAGCAGGACAGAGAGGCAGCGAGGGCGTGGAGACTACCACAGCCTTGTGATGATTATAAGGACTAGCTCTTACTCTGCGAAACTGAGGAACCATGGGAGCATTTTGAGTGGAGGCATGATAGGATTTGACTTGGATGTTAATAGGATCTCTCTGGAGAGTCTATCGAGAAGAGTCTGCAGGAAGGCATGAGAGCTAGAAAAGAGACCGATTAGGAGGATATTGTAATAATCCAGTAGCTAAATGATTGTGTGAGATAGAAAAGAAGGCCCTAAGAAGTGGTTGAATTCGTGATATATAGAAGATAAAACCAACAGCATTTGCTATTTGGGGTGGCATGTGTTAGAGACAGAGACAGCAAGAGTGATTTTAAGATTTTAGGCCTGGGTGACTGAATGAATGGAGTTGCCATCAACTAAGATTTGGAATGTAATCAGTGGGGCGAACTGTGGAGGAGGGATGAGGAAGCAGCAGTTTTGGACATAAGTTTGAGATACTCATTTGGCATCCAAGTGGAGACATCATGTAGGCAGTTGGGTACAAACGAGGAAGCTCAAAGGAAAGTGTGGTAAGGGAGGAGATGATCCTCGTTGTCTGTGTGTGTGTGTGTGTGTGTGTGTGTGTGTGTGCATGTGTGTGTATAGTATCAGCACATAGGTAACATTAAAAGCCATGAGATGGGATGAGATTATCAAGGGGCAAGGTCCAAGCTGAAATAAAAGAGAGAGAATGAAGAAGAAAGGTCAGTGTTGTGGTGTTAAATAAAGAGGAATTGTGAAGTGGCTGTTTATGAGAATGCAGCAAAGGACAGAGTAAGGAAACATAGTATGAATTCCAGGCAGCATTAAGGGCACATCTGAAGTTCATGGTCATAAATCTAAAGTAAGACTAATCAGCATAGTTTATGTTTTTCTCCAGCCATGTTCAGTTGCATGGGTGCAGGTAGAGTGTAGGTGGAAAGTTGGATTTAACATTTTAGACAACATTAAATACATCCTGCATGAACTGTAGCTGTTTGGGAAAGTATATTGATAACTAGCATCAGACTTATTAAGAAGAGAATTCTCTATATGTCAGAGTGTATATTGGTTAGTCTTTTGGGTGCAGGAGGTAGGACTCCAAGTACATAGGTTAAAAGGATACAATTAAATATTCACAGAGAAAAAAAAGTACTCTGCATGAGAAATGACCAAGTTTTTATAATGGAGAAAGTAGGGAATGAAGAATGTGCTGGTGAAAGAGAGCAATATGGCAGAATTCCAGAGTCTGAGGAAAACATTACTAGGAAGAAATTTCTGGTGACCAGGCAGACAAGGAGATTTTATGAACAAAAATAACTAGCTTATAAGTCATCTTTAATATTTTATGTTGATCAAATCCAGTTACTCTAAACATTCAAAGAAGCCTGCCTTACACACAAAAGCCTGAGTGAATGAGAGGAAAAATCAAAGGAAAATCAGAGGTGAGAGAAGAGAACAGACACAGAAAATGAGATGAGTCAGAGCTCAAGAGAAGCAAGAACTTGGAACAAGAGCTACCAGGGAGGACATGAACCCAGAGGGATGTACAGAAATATTGGGAGGACCGTAGACATGACATAGACTTTGTGGGTTCAGCTTAATTTTGTATTAAATTTTTAAGAAATAGCAAGATATCATATGTTATTTCAGTTAAGTGAGGATAATAGCTACTGGTTTTTGAATGCCTACTTTGTGCCATATGTACCCACAGATGTGCCTACTATAAATAAAACTTATTTTTTTATTACAAGACCTTGCAAGATAGGTTTTATTAAATTTCCATGATATTAAAACATCTACTTGTTTATACCTTTTTATACTGATGCATGCATTGCATTTGATATAGGCTACAATTTTTGTGAAATGCTGCTATTAAATTGCTGGCATGCCTTATGTTTGATATCTTAAAATTAAGAAAATGTGGCAATTTAGTCACTATATGTGATAAGGCTAAAATTCAGAAAGGTTAATTAACTTTTCTAATTTCCCACAAATGACTGACTCAACGATTCAAAATCTAGGTCTCTGGGTCACCAAATCTCTGATTATTTCCTCATGTAAATTATGGTTATTTCTCCCACTATTTCAGAACCAGCCCTGATTCAGCCTAGCGAGCCTAATTCCGTCTGCATACCCAGGAATACATGTTCATGTCATGAAAGCAAAACATGTTCACGGGCTTCCCTGGTGGCGCAGTGGTTGAGAATCTGCCTGCCAATGCAGGGGACACGGGTTCGAGCTCTGGTCTGGGAGGATCCCACATGCCGCGGAGCAACTGGGCCCGTGAGCCACAACTACTGAGCCTGCGCGTCTGGAGCCTGTGCTCCGCAACGAGAGGTCGCGATAGTGAGAGGCCTGCGCACCGCGATGAAGAGTGGCCCCTGCTAGCTGCAACTAGAGAAAGCCCTCGCACAGAAACGAAGACCCAACAAAGCCAAAAATAAAAATAAATAAATAAATTAATTAATTAAAAAAAAAAAAAGTCTGCTGGCACCTGAATCAAGTCCCTCGCACTAAGGTATTACAGTTTAAAAAAAAAAAAAAAAATGTTCACACAGCAACAATTCCTCAGACTACAAAAATCTTGGTGTCAGCAGTGGCACAGAAAGTGTCTCGGTGGTAGAGACAAAAACAAGTAATGTAGCTATCTGATTTATCAGAGAAAGCGTAGGGGTCACAAACAATAAGATAAATTCTGAAGAAGGGAATAAATCTTGTTTTCTTAGTGAATCAGGGAAATGAAAAAAAAAAACCAACCAGAAGTAACTGCTGAATTTGAAACACTAGAAACAATCAGTTGACAAAAACAAATGATTCAATCAAAGTTGTTATTTCATGTGGTGGAACAAGTGTTTGCAAAACCATTAGTCTACTAGCAAGTCACTCATCATATAACCCCAACATACCTTTCAAGAAGATGTCCTTTTATGGGTCTAAGCTATTCCAACCAGCCTGGGATTCTTATGTTTTCCCAAAATGAACTATGTATTTCAAGTCCTAAGCTCAGGAACTGGTAGCCCAGTTCTGAAGCTGTAGCAGAAGAGGTCAGAAATTGACTAAAACTGGCATTAGATGGGTGGTGAAAACAGGAGGAATGGCTAAGTCACAGGAGAGAGAGAATTCTAAGCAGAGTTACATGTATCTATGCTATGAATATGAATATATATATGCTATGAATTATAGCAGTTAGCCAGGGGAAGGAAGTACCAAGTAATACAGCCAGAGACACTGGGGAAGAGCTATTACTGGAAATATTATGCCAAGGGAATAAAACAAAATTGTTAGCTGTATAAGGTCCGAGAAGGCAAATTCAGGGCAAGACTGAAATAAAGAGTTTCATGGTAAAACAGTGGCAAACGTGCGTAAGGTTATCTGAGATTTTTCTTTTTTAGCCATTTGCATTCTACCTCTTTTGCTACCATACATTTTTTTTTTTCCCCGTAAAGTGATCAACTTCATACTTACCTGGCAGGGGAGATACCATGATCATGAAGGTGATTTTCCCAGGGCGTGGCTTATCCATTGCACTCCGGATTTGCTGACCTCTTTGATTTCCCCAAATGTGGGAAACTTGACTGCATAATTTGAGGTAGTGGGGGACTGCATTTGCGCTTTCCCCTGATCTTTGCAAGGTTTTAAAAAAACAGACATTTTGTAGTTTTATGTATTTCTCTAGTGTATTTAGTGTTCCCTCCTTGTTACTAAAATTTTTCTGCTTGTTGCTCAGTCTGCACTTTCGTTTCCTTGCGGAAAAATGTAGGTGAGGTGCCCCTTCATGTCAGTTAAGCCTTCTTTTTATGTTGCCACGTAAAGTATATTTTGGGTTGTAACTTTGATGTTTTGTATATCTAGCTCTACTTTTTCTCTAGTCAGGGAATGTCTAAGCAAAGGACTGGTGGGCTGTTACTGGCACTCCTCTACCCAGAAGCAGCGAAACACAGAATTTCCCTTCTTGCTTTTACAGCCTTGAATAGCTATCAACTTCACCATGACAGTTTTCCTTTTAAACCCCACCCCACCAAATAAATACGTACATACATACAAACATACGTAAGTGATCAACTTCAGGAACCACTCAATACCTCCATGACTTGATGCCTTAGATAATCTACAGTTAAAATGGAGATCTGTTAAATTCCTAGCCATATTTCAGCAACCTTTGTCTAAAATGACAGAGCCCTAAATAGCTTCCTCCCAAATCACTGGTAAGGCCACCTGAATTCCCACCTCTGAGTACAATACCATCCTCAATTTACACTTCCACACACTTGACGTAAGCAGACTTTTGATTTTATAAACCTGATGGGTGTGAAAATGTGAAGTTGAACATCTTTTCTTTATGTGTATCTTTATGCCTTCTGTTCATATCTTCACCCTCTTATCTAATGGGTTGTCTTTTACGTACTGATTTGTAGATTTCTTTTTATATGTAATGAATGCTAATCTTGTTTTCTTACACGCATTGCAAATACCTTCTCCCAGTGTATGGTTTCTCTTTTAGCTTTGTTTATGGGGTCAACTTATTGATGCCTTCATTTGTGGTTTGTTACTTGGTTTCCCCACCTTATCTAAGAAAGCCTTTCCAATCAGGGCATAAATATAGTCTCCTGCATTCTCTTTTAAAAGTTTTTGTCTTTAATCAATCTGGAATTTACTTTTGTATATGGTGTGGGGTAGGATATCAATATTATTTTTTCTGTATATAAGCCAATTGTCCCAGTACAATTTAATTAATATCTCAATTTTTTACTGATTTCTAATGCTACCTATGACACTTACAATGTTCCATATTTTCATGAGTCTATTTTGCCTTCTGCAATATGATTAACTCTTTTTTTCTGACTTTCAAAGCCCTATGTAATCAAATCATATAGACCTCAGGTGTGTACCTTGTAGTACAACAACAGCACTAAACCCACTGAATCAAAGAATCTTAGAGCTTGAAGGTAATATGTTGTTTTTAAAAAATCTAGTTATATAATTTTATAGATAAGAAAACTCAAGCCCAGAGAAGCTAAATGAGTTGTCCAGGGTAATACAGCCAATCAGTGGTAGAGCCAGTTATAGAAATATGTTTACTCAACATCCACTGCAGTTCCCTATCCACAAAACTAGTGCTCAGCACATATTAGATTTACTTACTGTTTAAATCAAATGACAGCTTCAAATTAAATCAAATGGGAAAATGTGATTTGTTGAGTGCCTACCATGTATTAGACGTGGTACTATATTTCCCTAAAACTTGAGAGCAAATTGCCTTTGAACTTTGGCCCATGAGTTCTAGTCTGTGTGTTCTTTTCTCAACCTCTGTAACATGACTGATAATTCGAAGAATACTCTTAATCTGATAAGAAGGTTCTATTCAAAATTGAGTCCTACCCTGCTGAAATGCAATTTTCTCCAACATGCAGAAAAGTTTTGCAGAACCCCTGAATGATACTTACATGTGTATTACACAAGAACTATGAGAACAGAATTTCTCCTTAGAAATTCAAACTGCAACTGTCATCTACTTCTCTTGCTTCTGATTGCATATTCCACAAACATATTTTAAGAACCCACAATAACACAGATCACCCTCATGAATAACATTCTCATTCATTAGGGTCTTATAGGCTAATTGTGGAATTAAGCTCATTAAAAAAAAGCCACTTAGGAGGCTTCCCTGGTGGTACAGTGGTTGAGAATCTGCCTGCTAATGCAGGGGACACGGGTTCGAACCCTGGTCTGGGAAGATCCCACATGCCGCGGAGCAGCTGGGCCTGTGAGCCACAACTGCTGAGCCTGCGCGTCTGGAACCTGTGCTCCGCAACAGGAAAGGCCATGATAGTGAGAGGCCCGCGCACCACAATGAAGAGTGGCCCCTGCTTGCCGCAGCTAGAGGAAGTCCTCGCACAGAAACGAAGACCCAACACAGCCAAATAAATAAATAAATAAATAAATAAATAAATAAATAATAATTTAAAAAAAAAGCCACTTATAATTCAATTGTAGTAAGTGTCATTAAATAGATAAGAACAACAAAGTTATAGAAAAGCACAAAAAAGATCAGAACTGATCATTCTACATGGTACAGTCCAGGAAATCCTTATGAGTGGGAATACATGAAATGAACTAAAAGTACAGGAAGGGAAACAAGTATTTGTGTGCAGATATACATATTGATATGGAACATTATGGCACAAAAGTTAAAGAAAATTGAGATTTTGTGTTAGTTGGTAATGTGTCAAACTTTTCTTCCCAAGATCTCACATTGTGATAGTATCACTTAATATTTATTAAGCGGTCAATTATTTTACAGGCACAATGAAGGGCCAGGAAATACAGGAATGGACAAAATTGATTTGATTCCTGCTTCACAGATAGATATGTATACAGTTTATCATCCAAACGAGTACACTTTGAGATTGTAAAAGGATACTATTAATAATTACAGTGTGGCAACAGATGTGAATCAGGACTAGAATTTATGTCACCATATACAAAGGAAAATATCAGTGTGCGAAGTGATCATGCAATAGGGCTCATAACCCTTTTTGAGGTGTCATAGAAGACTGTGGAAATGAAATTTCTCCATAGAGTCAGAGTTTCATCAACATGCAACCTATGCTGTTACACAGAGTCCTGCACCTAGAAGGGCTCTGCAGTTGGTTTAAGGCTCTGCTGTTGCTCTCTTAAATTATGAAAATTTTTAAATCAGAGGTTTCACATTTTCATTTTGTACTGGGCTCCCCAAGTTATGTAGACAACACTATATGGAAAATACAATTTAATCTGATTTAGCAGGAAGACACTCAGAATGCCAGAGGACTCAGGAACCATGTGGTATGAGGCTGGTTGAAGAATCTGGAAATACTTAGCTGGATAAGAACTATCCAAGGATGAATTAATAACTGCCTTAACATAGTGAGAGTTCAGATGGCCTAGAGGAGAAGTAGGATTTTCCAGTGCAGTTCTAGAAAGGGAACAAGAACAACTTTCGAAAGTTATAGGAAAACTGAGACAGGGCAGAATTTCACTACAATGGAAGGCAAGACATCATACCTGTAAACTCCCTAGTATCAGGGGTATTAAAGTTAAGGCTTGGTGATAAGAAGTAATGATTATTGAAAATTAAATTTTGCATTCATTAAGCGGAGAAAGAATGAGATGATTACAATAGTCCAAACCAATCCTAAGATTTCATATTTATGAAATACATTGAAACTTCCTTGTCAATATGAACCATATATTAGAATTCCAGGAAGTAAAGCAGGGAACATGAAATATCATCTACCTCTGATTACCTGTATACTTTTTTGAACAGAGAAAATGAGGAAAAATGTAGAAGTCTAATAGTGTACTCACTTAAATTATCTCATTAACAAGTATACAAGTCATGCTGACCTTAATTGTGGTTAAGATTTCCAAGACATGACTTTAAAATTAGCAAATAATGGTAATAACTCAACATTCAACAAGTGAGGTCTAACTTAGTTATTTAAGCCTCACAAAGAACTTGTGAGTTAAGACTTGTTATACCATTTTATAGATGAGGAAACTGAAGCTCAAAGAGTTGAGGTTTTAGGCACATAACTAGTTAACAGAAGAGTAAGTAATCAGTCTATTTATTCACTGAGGAGCTATTTATTGAGTGCCTAGGATGTTCAGGCACTGCACTATGTGCTAAGAACACAAACATGAGCAAAATGGAATAGAGTTTACACTATAACAGAATAGCCAGGATGTAGTAAACTTTTTGCTTTATTACATTCTAAAGGAAACTCTCAGGCAACTTTTCTCATTGACAAACAATTGTTATTTTGGATAATTGGGATTTACATGTTTATTAAGCCTTTATGTCAAGTCTACATCAGCCTGGTGCTGTTATATCAGCAAGTGAATAGAACATATTCTCTGTCTTTTGAGAGGTCTAGCAGAGACAGACTTACATAAACAACTGACCACAAATACAAAGCAAAGCGGAATAAATAAATAAATAAATAAATAAAGTAGTAAGTAGATTTGTAAATATGGGAGAGGCTGAGAAGCAGGAGAGTTAAATGTGATGGGGTTATCAGGAAAGGTTTCATGGAGGTGAGCCTAGAACCACGACGTAGGGATAAAAGTTCAAAATGATGAGAACAAGTTTCAAGAGGACACCCTATGATGTCAACCCTCATACCCACAGCACTAACACAGTAAGTAGCATATATCCAGTTAACAAATAATAAGTATTTATTAAGTGAATGAATATTAAAAAATAATTTCTTGGTCTGTATTTAATATTGAACAAGGAGAAAGATAAAAGTCACAGAGTTATGAGTATCCATGGAACATATGGGTATTGAGCAGGCTGACGAGTATTCGTGGTGAGTGGAATGACCACGTTAATGAAAAAGTGCTTATGGAAGAGAGAGAAAATGATACTTAGAAAGACAAGTAGGAATCACATTGTGGAAAACCTTACTTTTTAGATGAAGCTTGAAGTAAACTCAGTAGGAAATGACAAGACTGTAACTTTTAGCATCTAGCACCTATCACAGTGTCTTAAACAATAGTACACAATATGTGTTTGCTGAATGAAAACATGTCTCCCCACAACTAGGACGCCTGCTGGCTGCTGGTGAGAGACCTCAACACCCAAGGAGACGGGAGGAACCCCAAAGCGAACCAGTAGGATGTGGGGGGACTCAGGGGGGAGGAAAAGTGGAGGCTGGACAGGACTGGCGCCCCTGAGGGGTGGCTGAAGGGGGGAGGGGTTCCCATGCACAGAGGAACCCTTGGGGGCTCGGATCGGGGGGAGCGCGCCCAGCGTTCCCCCTACCCAATCAGCTGGGGAATTCTGCCCGGCCCTTGGGCTGGGTCCTATGCTCTCAGAGGCCCCCTCTGGGCTGCGTTGGTCCTGGAAGCATAGGAGGGTGGCCAGGGGAGAACAGGAGAGGCAAGCAGGAGGGGGCCTCCAGGACCTGAAGAGCAGGAGAGGAATGGAGGGCGTTGGCACCACCCACTCGAGCCTGGGAAACCTACTGAGCTCCCAGGTGGGGTCCCCTGCCCTCTGAGACCAGAGGCGGGAGGCACGTCTGGGCCCCTTCTGTTCCGTTGAGCCTAAGCCCAACCCCCCCCCCCACCTCCCAGGTCCTTTTCCAGCCCTGTGGGTCCTAAGCATAGGCCCCTCCAACCACCCAAACCTCGCCCCTGCTTAGGACCTGTCTTCCACAGCCAAGGCCTTTTCCACCATTTTTCCTATTTCTTCCTCCTCTTTTTTACTATTGTGGTTTTGTTTAACCTTCCGGTTGTTGTTTCATCTATATTTTTATTTTTATATTCTTTCTAACATATTTGTTAGTTTCCTAGTCTAATTTTATTTTTCACTTTGTTATTGTTTTCTTTTCTTTTTTTTTCCACCCTGCATGGCTTGCAGAATCTTGGTTCATGAGCCGGGGGTTGGGCTGAAGCTCCTGTGGTGGGAGGTCCTAGTCCAAACCACTGGACTAACAGAGAACCTCAGAAGCCAGGGAATATTCGTTGGAGTGAGGTCTCCTGGAAGTCCTCATCTCGGCACCAAGACCCAACTCTACCCAACAGCCTACAAACTCCAGTGTTGGAAGCCTCAGGCCAAACAACCAGTAAGACAGGAAAATAATCCCACTCATTAAAAAAAAAAAAAAAAAAAAGAGACAGCAAGAAAATATGTCACAGATGAAGGAGCAAGGTAAAAACCGACAAGACCAAATAAATGAAGAGGAAATAGGCAATCTACCTGAAAAAGAATTCAGAGTAATGATAGTAAAGATGATCCGGAATCTCAGAAATAGAATGGTGGCACGGATTGAGAAACTAAAAGAAACGTTTAACGAAGATCTAGAAGAACTAAAGAACAAACAAACAGAGACGAACAACACAATAACTGAAATGAAAAATACACTAGAAGTCATCAATAACAGAATAACTGAGGCAGAAGAGTGAATAACTGAGCTGGAAGACAAAATGATGGAAATAATTGCCGAGGAGCAGAATAAAAAGAAAAGAATTGAAGACAATCTCAGAGACCACTGGGACAACACAAAACACACCAATATTTGAATTATAGGAGTCCCAGAAGAAGAAGAGGAAAAGAAAGGGTCTGAGAAAATATTTGAAGAGATTATAGTGGAAAACTTCCTGAACATGGGAAAGGAAATAGTCACCCAAGTCCAGGAAGCACAGAGAGTCCCATACAGGATAAACCCTAGGAGAAACACACCAAGACACATATTAGTCAAACTAACAAAAATTAAATTCAAAGAAAAAATATTAAAAGCAGTAAGAGAAAAACAAAAAACAACATAGAAAGGAATTCCCATAAGGTTATCAGCTGATTTTTCAGCAGCAACTCTGTAGGCCAGAAGGGAGTGGCAGGGTATACTTAAAGTGATGAAAGAGAAAAACCTATAACCAAGATTACTCTACCCAGCAGGGATCTCATTCAGATTCAACGAAGAAATCAAAAGCTTTTCAGACAAGCAAAACCGAAGAGAATTCAGCACCACCAAACCAGCTTTACAACAAATGCTAAAGAAACTTCTCTAGGTGGGAAACACAAGAAAAGAAAAAGACCCACAAAAACAAACCCAAAACAATTAAGAAAATGGTAATAGGAACATACATGTTGATAATAACCTTGAATGTCAATGGATTAAATGCCCCAACCAAAAGACACAGACTGGCTGAAGGCATACAAAAACAAGACCCATATATATGCTGTCTACAAGAGCCCCACTTCAGACCTAGGGACACATACAGACTGAAAGTGAAGGGATGGAAAAAAATATTCCATGCAAATGTAAATCAAAAGAAAACAGGAGTAGCAATGCTCGTATCAGATAAAATAGACTTTAAAATAAAGACCGTTACAAGAATTAAGGAGGGACACTACATAATGATCAAAGGATAAATCCAAGAAGAAGATATAACAATTATAAATATATATGCACCCAACATAGGAGTGCCTCAATACATATGGCAAATGCCAACAACCATGAAAAGGGAAATTGTCAGTAATACAATAATAGTGGGGGACTTTAACACCCCACTTACACCAATGGACAGATCATCCAAACAGAAAATAAATAAGGAAACCCAAGCCTTAAATGACACAATAGACCAGATAGATTTAATTGATATTTTAGAACATTCCACCCGAAAGTGGAAGAATACATTTTCTTCTCAAGTGCACATGGAACATTCTCCAGGATAGGTCACATCCTGGGTCACAAATCAAGCCTCAGAAAATTTAAGAAAATTGAAATCATATCAAGCATCTTTTCTGACCACAAACCTATGAGATTGGAAATCAATTACAGGAAAAAAACTGTAAAAAAGACAAAAACATGGAGGCTAAACAGTGTGCTACTAAATAACAAAAGATCACTGAAGAAATCAAAGGAGAAATTAAAAATATACACAGAAACAAATGACAACAAAAACACAATGACCCAAAACCTATGGGATGCAGATGCAGTAAAAGCCGTTCTAAGAGGGAAGTTTATAGCAGTTCAATCTCACCTCAGGAAACAGGAAAAATCTCAAATAAACAATCTAACCCTACACCTAAAGCAACTAGAGAAAGAAGAACAAAGAAAACCCATAGTCAGTAGAAGGAAAGAAATCATATAGATCAGAGCAAAAATAAATGAAATAGAAACGAAGAAAACAATAGCAAAGATCAGTAAAACTAAAAGCTGGTTCTTTGAGAAGATAAACAAAATTGATAAACCCTTAGCCAGTCTCTTCAAGAAAAAAAGGGAGAGGATGCAAATCAATAAAATTAGAATGAAAAAGGAGAAATCACAATGGACACTACAGAAATACAAAGGATTATTAGAGACTACTGCAAACAGCTATATGCCAATAAAATGGACAACCACAAAGAAATGGACAAATTCTTGGAAAGGAACAATTTTCCATGATTGAACCAGGAAGAATTAGAACATATAAATAGACCTACCACAGGTAATGAAATTGAAACTGTAATTAAAAATCTTCCAACAAACAAAAGTCCAAGACTAGATGGCTTCACAGGCAAATTCTATCAAATATTTAGAGAAGAGCTAACATGGATACTTCTCAAACTCTTCCAAAAAATTGCAGAGGGAGGAACACTCCCAAATTCATTCTACGAAGCCACCATCACCCTGATACCAAAACCAGAAAAAGATATCACAAAAAAAGAAAATTATAGACCAATATCACTGATGAACATAGATGCAAAAATCCTGAACAACATACTAGCAAAGAGAATCCAACAACATATTAAAAGGATCATACACCATGATCAAGTGGAATTTTTCCCAGGGATGCAAGGATTCTTCAATATATGCAAACCAATCAATGTGATACACCATATTAACCAAAAAAGGAATAAAAACCATATGATCATCTCAACAGATGCAGGAAAAGCTTTTAACAAAATTCAACACCCACTTATGATAAAAACTCTCCAGAAAATGGGCATAGAGGGAACCTACCTCAACATAATAGGGGTCATATATGACAAACCCACAGCAAAGATCATACTCAATGGTGAAAAACTGAAAGCATTTCCGCTAAGATCCAGAACAAGACAAGAATGTCCACTCTCGCCACTCTCATTCAACATAGTTTTGGAAGTCCTAACCACAGCAATCAGAGAAGAAAAAGAAATAAAAGGAATCCAAATCAGAAAAGAAGAAGTAAAACTGCCACTGTTTGCAGATGACATGATACTATACATAGAAAATCCTAAAGATGCCACCAGAAAACTACTAGAGCTAATCAATGAATTTGGTAAGGTGGCAGGATACAAAATTAATGTACAGAAATCTCTGGCATTCCTGTAAACCAACAATGAAAAATCAGAAAGAGAAATTAAGGAAACAATCCCATTTACCATCACAACAAAAAGAATAAAATATCTAGGAATAAACCTACCTAAGGGGGCAAAAGACTTGTACTCAGAAAACTATAAAACACTGATGAAAGAAATCAAAGATGACATAAACAGATGGAGAAATATACCATATTCTTGGATTGGAAGAATCAATATTGTGAAAATGACTATTCTGCCCAAAGCAATCTACAGAATCAATGCAATCCCTCTCAAACTACCAATGGCATTCTTCACAGAATTAGAACAAAAAATTTTGCAATTCGTATGGAAACACAAAAGACCCCGAATAGCCAAAGAAATCTTGAGAAAGAAAAACGGAGCTGGAGGAATCAGGCTCCCTGACTTCAAACTATACCACAGAGCTACAGTCATCAAGACAGTATGGTACTGGCACAAAAATAGAAATATAAATCAGTGGTACAGGATAGAAAGCCCAGAGTTAAACCCATGCACATATGCTCACCTAATTTACAACAAAGGAGGCAAGAACATACAATGGAGAAAAGACAGCCTCTTCACTCAGTGCTAGGAAAACTGGACAGCTACATGTAAAAGAATGAAATTAGAACACTACATAACACCATACACAAAAATAAACTCCAAATAGATTAAAGACCTAAATGTAAGACCAGACACTGTAAAACTCTTAGAGGGAAACATAGGAAAAACACCCTTTGACATAAACCACTGCAATTTGTTTTTTGACCCACCTCCTAGAGTAATGGAAATAAAAACAAAGATAAGCAAATGGGACCTAATTAAACTTCAAAGCTTTTGCACTCCAAAGGAAACCATAAACAAGACAAAAAGACAACTCTCAGAATGGGAGAAAATATTTGCAAATGAAAAATGGAGAAAGGATTAATGTCCAAAAATAACAAACAGCTCATGGAGCTCAATGTCAAAAAACAAACAATCCAATTAAAAAATGGGTGGAAGACCTAAATAGACATTTCACCAAAGAAGACATACAGATGGCCAAGAGGCACATGAAAAGATGCTCAACATCACTAATTATTAGAGAAATGCAAATCAAAACTACAATGAGGTATCACCTCACACCAGTCAGAATGGCCATTATCAAAATATCTAGAAACAATAAATTCTGGAGAGGGTGGGGTGAAAAGGGAACACTCCTGCATTCTTGGTGGGAATGTAAATTGATACAGCCACTATGGAGAACAGTATGGAGGTTCCTTAAAAACTAAAAATAGAACTACCATATGACCCAGCAATCCCACTACTGGGCATATACCCTGAGAAAACCATAATTCAAAAACAGACATGTACCACAATATTCACTGCAGCACTATTTACAATAGCCAGGACATGGAAGCAACCTGAATGTCCATCAACAGATAAAAGGATAAAGAAGATGTGGCACATGTATACAATGGAATATTACTCAGCCGTAAAAATAAACGAAATTGAGTTATTTGTAGTGAGGTGGATGGACCTAGAGTCTGGCATACAGAGTGAAGTAAGTCAGAAAGAGAAAAACAAATACCGTATGCTAACGCATATATATGGATCCTAAAAAAAAAAAAAAAAAGGTACTGATGAACCTAGTGGCAGGACAGGAATAAATACATAGACATAGAAAATGGACTTGAGGACACGGGGAGGAGGGGGGAGCTTGGGCAAAGTGAGAGTAGCATCAACATATATAAACTACCAAATGTAAAATAGTTAGCTAATGGGAAGCAGCAGCATAGCACAGGGAGATCAGCTCGGTGCTTTGCGACGACCTGGAGGGGTGGAATTGGGAGGGTGGGAGGGAGGCTCAAGAGGGATAGAATATGGGAACATATGTATGCATATGGCTAATTCAGTTTCGTGTACAACAGAAACTAACAGTATTGTGAAGCAAGTATACTCCAATTAAGATATATTTAAAAAAAAAGAAATAAGCAGAATATAAGTTAAAGTTTGAAATATGAGCAGGAGTTGGGGAAAAGGAAAAACAAAGTGTGCAAAGGGCTAGAAGTTAGAAAAGTTCAGTGAAATATTCAAAGAAGGCAACAGGAAGAGCTAAGCCTAAAGATGTAGAAAGGAAACAGATGAAATATAAAATCAGAATGCTGGGAAACTGAATGCCAGAATGCCAGTGGGGTGACAACAGCAGTAGGTTAACAGGAGAGCTAACTAAGACAGTGGCAAAGGTAGGGGGGCTCTTTGCAACTTCCATGTACTCAATGTTCAATAAATAATGCATGACAATAGGATTTTGGGACTAATTGCTTATGTAGGGTAAAGAAGAAAGAGAAGAGAAAATTGACTCTGAGTTTTAGAGTTTGAAGGGTTAGATTGATATTGACTATGTAATTTGAAATTGGAAATATGGTCATTGAGCAGATTTTGCAGTTCAATTAGTAAATTTAATTTCGGCCATAACTTGGTTAAGAAATCTGCCTGCCTTCTCTTTTGTCGTTGTCTAGAAGAGTGGAAATATATGTGGAGCTCAAACCTCATAGTGTTAAAGGAGAATTCTAGGAGAATCCTCTCCATCACACCACTAAGTAGCAATTTTTCCTTTTCATGGAAAACAAATGGAAGTAACAAATGGTGACTATTTTCTATTGCTCTTAAGTAGAGATTGTCAATATGTGATTGCCCTTTCCAAAAAGGTAGGCTGCTCCTCTTACATTAAAAGATTAAACGACCTCTTCAAATTTCATACTTAAAGCCATTTTACTTAGAAATCATGCATGTTTATCTTTGTATGTTTATGCCTAAATAGCTAACTGGTAGGAAAATATGTCCCTTTGAATACTGAATAAAGCCAAGCAAAATTATGCTTGGATGTTTCTTAATTTCTTCACAAGAAGGATAATGAAAGGAATCAGAACAAATCCTTCTCCCTTGAAGAAAGAGTTGCTCATAGGAGCTTGTTTACCAGCAAGGATCCTTCTTTATGCACTCTTTTCACTCAGCTAGCCCTGCCTGGACTTCTCAGAATATTGATAAATCCCACCTTTGGCAAAGAACTGAATGCAGTATTTCTCGGCATTTGTTTCATGGAGCATTAAAGGAAAGTGAAAACATGTCACTGGATTTGGTCTACTCATGTCCTGAAATATCTTTTTAATTACAACCAGAGACATCAAAGTATAGTATAGCTCAGAGAGGGAGGCTGCCACTATTTTGAGAACTATGAGAACATTTATAAAGACATAAAGCATTTGAGTTCAAGCATCATCTAGAAAAATGTAGCATATGAGTCCAGGGGAAAGAATAAAAGAGAGAGAAAGACAGAGACAGAAATGTGGGGGAGAAGAGGGAGAGAGCAAAAGGAAGAGGGAAGTAGGGAGAAATGAAGGGAAGGGGAGGAGACAGAAGAGAGAAAAGGCTGAGGTGAACACTCGAAACTCAATATTCTGAAGAAACGAAATTTTAGGAGTGAAGAAGAGAAAAGTGAAGCAAGTTCAATGAAATGTGATGAAGAATAGTTGAAAGGATGAAGACAGACATGAGACCACTGGATCTGGCCATGAGGCACTTTTTGGTAATTGATGGAACCACTTATACAAACATTTCAACTTGGATGCAGTGGAAAAGAAATCACTTTTAAAGAAGATCCTTACGATACTAGTGAAAAAAGTGAGATGAGATACAGAGTGTGTGTTTTGTCAGGTACCAGAGGTAAGCCCAGGTAAAAATCATGGATTGCAAATACATGAAACGTAGCTAATATTCAACTCACAAATCACTCAGTATATTGCACACAATTAGAACACAACACAGGTTAGTCAGAGTAGTGAAATTAGAAAAAGGGATAACAAACCACTCCAAGGAGAAGTTCAGGAAGAGGCATCTCAGCATGAGCAGTGGTCTTCAGTCCGACAACAGATCTTGAGACAAGCCTGAGTGGAAAGTCACCTTGTGCTCCAACAGGACCTCTGGCAGCGCCAACTAGACCAGCTCCCAGCAGCATCGAGTCAGGTCCTCCAGCAAGGAGCCTTCAAGTGTCTTGGCTCAGTGGTTTCATTTTAAGAAGTCTGCCAGCATGGCGTAATGGTTACACCCTAGGGGGTAATTATCTCTGTAATTGCTCCTATGTTCCAGTAAAGTCTTTCCTCTGACATTACCAAACCAATTCCTTATCTAAAGTAACACTCTTATTTATCACTCTAAGACACTTGCAGTCCTGTATCAGACATTTCAAAACAACTATTGTGGAGTTCACATTGGCCACTGTGACTCCATCTTGAATTACTCACCATAGCTTAAATCCTAGGAATTTCACACAAAATGAGTAGGAATCATAACACAAAAGAATCACACCATAACAGTGTGTGTGGGCTGGTGAAATATTTTAGATTTTTAAGAGAAAATCAGGTTTTTACACATCATAGCATATTCCTCTTAGCCTGATTTCTATCCTTAGCCTTAATAGCTGTGATACGGTCTGGTAGAAAGACAAAATTAGCCTCTGGTGGAGAGTCTGTTTCTCACTAGGTCCATCCCTCAATATTTTGAGTAGAGAACAGAAGTCAAATGCACAAGGTCAGTGCATTTTAGTCATTCAGGTTAATTCTTTTAATACAGATATATTGGCCAGATAGATGACACTTATGTACAGTCATTCTTCAAGTCTGGTTACTCCTTAATCCTAATTATGCCTGACCTAATTTAAAGTGAACAAAA
Source organism: Balaenoptera acutorostrata (assembly GCF_949987535.1). NCBI lineage: Eukaryota > Metazoa > Chordata > Mammalia > Artiodactyla > Balaenopteridae > Balaenoptera > Balaenoptera acutorostrata. Next base: position 60,274,996 of record NC_080064.1, read on the forward strand.
ATTCATTTTCAACAAAGTAAACAGGAACCGAAGAGCTTTTATTATTTGTTAGAACAAGCCTTGTTAAATAATGAGCATCTGCTCTCCATTCCAATTATTGTTTGTAGGTTTTAAGGGTCTAGGTTAAGTAGAGTTGTCAGATTTCACTTTGTTAGATAATGAAGTCAGAAAAATGATAATAACATCAGCTCAAATCTGTCACGCTTTGCAGTTTGCTAGTGCATCCATTTGCCCCTTTGATTCTGATAGTGCTGGGAAGTAAGTATGCCTGGCTCTTCATCTGTACAATGGGGATAAGAGTTATATCCTCCTTATAAAGTTGTGGTAAGTATTAAATTAGTTAATAAATGCAGGGAGCTTAAAATTATGCCAGGCACAAAGCAAAATATTAATAAATGTCAGCTGTTTTGTTGATCCTATTATTATGATTATTAACTTCAGTGTACTTTGTACAATTTGTATCACACCAAAAGAAGAGGGAGCAGAAAAGAGATGATGAGAGAGAGAGGGAGGGCAGGGAGATAAATGAAAAGAGGAAGAAGGGATTTATAGCAGACTTACAGGTGAGAGGATCTGCACCTTACCTATCTGAAAAGGCTATTCAGGATTGTGCCGTGTCAGTAAGTAAAGTGGATTGAAGCAGATACAATAAACTGGTATTGATTAGCTTTGTAAATATCCATTCTCTTGCAGTCAGTCATGGGAGATCATGTAGATTAGAAGGAAGTGTGAGGAGACACAGCGTCCCAGGGATTAAAATGAAAGACTAAGAACCAATGACTATCTGTATGACCCTGTGTGTGCTTGTAACTAATCTGTCAGGACCTAACCCACTTTCTCTAAAGTGTGAAGTTAAGTAACAGTTTCATATGTTTATCTTGTGGCAAGGGTACCAAAAGAAAAGTCAGAAAGGTATATGGAGTCCTTCACATAGGCTGACTACAACGATGAATAATCTCAACAAATTGTACTCTGCAGTGGTTTCAGTCGTTGTTTCTTTTGTTCTATATAGCCTGTGCTCAAGTCCTCACCATGCCACATCTGGATGATTGCATACCTTCTCACTTTTCAGTTTTTCACCTCCTCAGTCTATGTGCCATGTTATACACCAAATATACTCCTGATCAAGTTAATTCTATTGCTCAACAAACAATCAAGTCAATCACTATAGCATGGATTTCACAACCTGATATTAGAAACTTTCTTAAAGCTTATTCATTATGTCCTCATCTTTACAGAGCATTATTCATTATATCTTTGCCTTTACAAGGGTCATACAGACTAACTTCCCATTGTCATTTTACTGTTATTCACTGTGCGACTTGGAAAAATTGCTTAACCTCTCTCAGCTTCATTTTCCTGATTTTAGCAGTGATCGATTCTCAGTGGGGGTGGAGCAGTTGATTGTGCATCCCAGTGGACATTTGTCAATGTCCAGAGACATTTTTTATTTTTACAAATGGGGGAAGAGCGCTATTGGCGTCTAGTGAACAAAAGCCGAGGATACTACCAAATATCCTACAATGCACAGGACAGCTCCCCACTATAAAGAATTATCCATTCTCAAATGCCAGTTGTGTCAAGGTTGAGAACCTCTGCGTTATGGAGATCCTAAGCCTACTGACTCATGTCACTGTGACAGTTAAAAGTTAAGGGCCATACAATGCCTGGCATTCACAAATGTTCATTTTGATTGCCTGTCCAATCTTATTTCCTGCCTTTCCTGATTCCTATTTTTATTTATTTAACAAAACCTTCTTCAGTGCTTGCTAAGCGCCAAGCACTTTAAAAATATTAACCTATTTAACCCTCAGACTAGCCCTACCACTGTAAGTTCATGCTCCTTTTCCAGATGAGGAAACTGAGTCACAAGGAGGTGGAATATCTTGGCTAAAGCCATACAGCTTGCAAGTTGCACATGTGGCATTTAGACATTGGCAGTCTGACTCCAGAGTCTGTGTTCTAACTATGATGTCATGCTGCTTTCCTACATTCTACTGTCCTATGTACCAGTCACTTCAGGCTTCTGTTTAGTTCATGATATTGCAAGCATTTCCATACCACTGAACAAGAAATGATAAACTTTTTGAAAAGGGGACCACATTGTTGTTCCTCTTAGAATCCCTTGTAGCTAGCAAAGTGCTTAGCGTGAAGTAGGCTGTACATGAGTAAATGAGCCAACCCATCAATCTATCAGCCAGAGTTCTCTGTTGCAGTTTCCCTTTCAGTCACTAGTAAGGCAGGGTCAGGGGGATGTATTTGACCCTAGAGCAGAAGAAAGTCCACTGATCCTCCCAGGGGCTTTGTCTTTGTCTTTCATCATGACTTCTTTAGCCTGGGCCTCAATCACCTAAACTAACCAAAACCAACCCTTAGTGAATTTGTGGGGACTGAGCCTCCCAGAGGCTCCATGTGGCTTGATGAAAATGCTTTCGCAAAAATGGATGCATTTGTATGTCCATTATTTGGTGACTAGACAGACACTAACAGGAGAATATTTTGGTTCTTAACAAGCAAAAAACAAACAATCATGTATATTATCTTTTGAGAAAGTAGGTAGGAAAATTATTGAAGCTTTCTCTATTTTTTCATGACACAATTCTAACACATGAAAAGAAAAGCAAAATAACATCCTCCTTTTATGTGTAATGTTCCATCATAAATATTGTTTTAAGGCCCAGGATTTGGATTCAGAAGCCTCAAGTTTAAGTCCCAGGTCTGCTACTTCCTAACTGTGTGCCCTTGACCAAGCCAATTAACCTCTCTGTTTCTGTTTCTTCAACCTGAGAGAATATTAATGCACACACATGCAAACACACACACACACACCCCATTCATGGCTGTTGCAAGGGTCAAGTAAGATAAAGTATATAAAAGTACCTAGGAAAGTTTTATAAAAAACTGCTTGAATTTAGTTAATATTAGGAAATTAATGATCATCTTTGTAACCCTCAGAAAGGGGACAGGCTAAAAGAACGATTTGGGAGTGTTACCACAAAACACACCTATAGTAGCTTTAAAAAATTGACTGAAAAAATCTAGACAAGGCTGATGATAGCTGATAGGATACAAAAGCTTCATATTTGAGAAGAAGCCCAGTTTTTACTCACTGCTTTCATCTTTATCAAGATGTTAGCTTTAGGAGCCCTCATTTTAGGGAGGAAGGAACTCATTGATATGCTCGGTCCTCTCCTCCTGTTCCAAGTTGCCCTCACTTCCACCCTCATGACCATGGACTTCAACATATAAAGGAAACTCCATTGACCATTCTGCCTGCATGCAGGGTCTTGTCTTTGGCCACCCTTCACTGCTGATTCTATGATGTCCCTGGATGAAGACTTTGGTTGTGTAAACCATTTTCTTGTTGTCTCTGCATACATATAGCCTTACCCTTGACGAAGACTCTTTCCTTAACCAAACGTTAGTCAGGTTCCTCTGGACACTTTTTGACTTGGCCCTGTCCTTGGGCCTTGTCGCAAGAGCAAGAGTCTCACCAAATCAGTTCAGTGAGAATCCTCCACCCTATAAATCTGATCATCCCCTATGTTTGATCAAATTGCTCATTCCCCATCATTCCCCAGGTGATATCTGATCACCCTGACCTGCCTTCAGCAAGAATCCTGTCCAGTCTGTTTAATTAACCAGAATCCCCTCTCTTTACTTCTGATATTTCCTTTAGTTATTTCCGGTCCACAGACCACCCCCCACCGACCCGCTCCTTGCCTATACATTCCCATTTTTCCTTGTATACACAGTCTAGTCCAAGTCCTCTCCTCTACTGCAAAACCCCATTGCAATAGTCCCTTGAATGCAGTCTTCCTTACCATCTTTAACAAATACCGGAATAATTTTTAAGTTAACACTCTGAATTTGATTCCCTGAATCAGCTCCTTATAATAGTAATTAGGGTTCACAGTCATGTTTATGCTGCCACACACCACCCTTGGAGAAATACCTCTCCCCCAACGGCCGACCCCAGGTTCAGCTCAGTTCTGAGATCATGCAGGCTTATGCCAGCTCCCAGATTCAGCACCCAATGCATTGCACTCTTGCTAAAATTGTAATTCTGAATACATGTGCTTCTTTATTGCTGGTGCGAGAAAGTTAAATGCCCATCCTGGTAGTATGTATGGCACTCTCTGTGTACGTATTCTCATTTAGGAAAAGTCATGTACCCACATGAGAATCATGTGATAAAATCGACATACTGAGAAATCCTGCCATGACTCTTGCTTCTACCCAACAAGAATTTTAAAATAAAGTCTAGTTGAAGCCAAAGCAGTGCATATGGCAGATGCTTTGCAAATCCAGTGTTTCAAACTGGAATTTAAAAGGTCCATTGCCCTCATTTGGCATCAATTTCTAATATACTTCACCTAGGATATATGCAGATTTGACACCCAAATCCTAGCTACAACGCAGTCCCTAGTCTCAGCCATCCAGGGATAGGTTGCTGGAGAAGTAAAACAGCCAAGTGAATCAGACGGAGTCATTAGGACCACTGCCTGGCAGGATCACAAATGAAACGCTTTCACATTTGCAGCATTCTTGGCAATTGACTTGTACTTTTAAAAGTCATCCTAATACAGGGCTTCCCTGGTGGTGCAGTGGTTAAGAATCCGCCTGCCAATGCAGGGGACATAGGTTAGAGCCCTGGTCCGGGAAGATCCCACATGCCATGGAGCACCTAAGCCTGTGCACCACAACTACTGAGCCTACACTCTAGAGCATGCGTGCCACAACTACTGAGCTTGTGTGCTGCAACTACTGAAGCCCGAGTGCCTAGAGCCCATGCACCGCAACGAAGAGTAGCCCCCGCTCGCCGCAGCTAGAGAAAGCCTGTGTGCAGCAACAAAGACCCAACACAGCCAAAAATAAATAAAATAAATACATTTTAAAAAAAGTCATCCGAATACAAATTCAGTTCTTGAGCTCTCATTCCTTGAGTTTTTCTAACTTGTAGCAAAATGAGCCAAGAGAGGTTTCATAAAAAGTCCATTTTCAGACTCAAAGATGGTGAGCCATATCAAAGAGGTCTGTGTAGACACAGAGTAAGGCTTTGCTACTGCCAACTAATCAAAGAAAGGAGAGTAAAAGTGTGAATTTTAGGCAACTTTAAAAGAAATTAAAATAAATATATTCTGAATAGTACAGTAATTCAAACCTTGTGACAATAGCTTATTGTTTAATGAAGATTCCTGCTCTCACAAACAAGTGAGATTGAATTATGAGTAAAAGCACCAAACTGCACATAGTTCTCTGAAGAGATTGCTCTCCAAGCAGATTAAAAACTTTCGCTTTTAATCATATTAACCTAATACAATTTAAGGGAAACTATATAGCTATAGATAGAACAAAAATGAATCTCAGTATTTCTATTCCCAAACTTTAAAAATGCATAAACTCAGGTTTCTTATATAACCTTACATAATGTAATACAAAGAGAATTGAACTAGAGGTAGAAAAAACTGGGTCTTTTTCTCAGCTCTAAACATTGTTTCCAAGTCAATTGTTTCATTAATTTATTTATTCAATAACAATTATTTATCTAAAGTCTGTGCTGTAGGCTGTTTCAGACATTAGAGATAACAGTGGTAACAAACAAGCTCACGACATTATGGATCTTAATTGCAGCTGGATAAAATAGAACAACAACAAAAAGTTGTCATATATATAAAACACGAAAAGAATCATGAAAAGAATCATATGTATAATTTCACATGGTGATTAGTTACTTATTTAAAAAATTGCAGTGTATAGGCATAGAATATGAGGTGGTAGGGGCACGGGAAACCCAGATACAACTTGATATGGGGTGATTAGGAAAACTGTGTAAGTAGGTGACATTTGAGCTGAGCCTTGAGTGTGGAGAAAATTCCATAAGCCTCAGTCTCCTTATCTGAAAAATGAGAATAATGATAGTATAGCATATTCCATAAGATTATTTAAAGTATTAATGTCTTGCATTGAAGATACTTAGCAACTGAATGATGGCACAGGGTAAATGCTCAATGAATGAGAGCTATTAATGTTATTATGTTAGGCATCACAGTGATGATAAGTTTGGATATATTTAAATAATAATATAAATAGCAAATGCTCTCTAGAGAGGATGAAGTCAGGTGGCATATTTAATTAAGACACTAATTAGGTAGAATGATTACAACAAAGCAAGATAAAAACTATTAAAAAAATTAAAAGTTATATTGTCACCTATCACCATTGGATTACCACTCATAATCATATTAGATTGAAAAGAATGCGGCTTATTTATATAACACCTTTTATCTGAGCACCTTAGCATGCTTGGATCACATCTGGGGGGAAAAAAGCTATTAATCTCTGTTGATGTTTTATCAAAACAAGTTCCGTTGGTTCTCATGCTACAAGGTGGAATCAGAATTGCAAGTGAACTAGAGTCTTGTATCACATACAGAACATGATTTCCTTCCCCTTTTAGAACTCCAACAGCAGCGAGATGTTGTAGAGATGTTGTGAGAAGTATGTTTGAGAATGGCAGATCTCTTAGAAACAATCATTCCTCGCCACTTACCAACTGTGTAACCTTTAAGATGACACTTAACGTCTTGAAGGCTTAGTTTTCCTATCTGTAAAAGGAAGATGGCAATTCCTAATCACAGACTAGTTTTGATGTTTAAGTGATATAATAGATACAGAATCAACTAGCACGATATCGCCGATAAAGTGGTAAACAGAACAAATATTGTCCCTCTCTCACTGAATTAATCAAATGGGAAAACCAGACAAACAAATAAAGTCATGATTGAGCAAAACCATGGAAAATAAAATGATATAAAAATGATGACATAATAATGAAAATATGAAGAATGCCAAGAACTATTTTTTGTAGCAGTGCCTCTTTTGGAAATAAATTCAAAGAGGGCAGTAATCACCCTTCCTTAAGTTACTTGGTAGAGGGCCTGACACAACAAAAATGTCACACTTAAAAAATTGATTTGATAAAGGTGATTGATTATTGTTTTACAGTATAAGTAGGCAAGGAAAATATAGCTATAGGAAAATAAAAAGATAACTAAGGCAAAATGTCCACTCCATGCTTCAATGAGTCTAAAATCTAGTGGGAAATAAAAAGGAAGAAATACGCTCGGCCAAAGAACAGTATTCCTTCTTGTGGAAAGATCACCCTTTTAAACAGCTCCTAGGAGAACAAACAAAACAAAAAGGGATGCAAGTAAGAAAAAGAAAACCTGCTTTACAGTAGATCAATTTGTCAATCAAAGAGGTTACTGTGTTGTCAGAACCACATCCTTCCCCAGGGCCACAAGAAGAAGGCAGAATGCTACAACTGATTTGAAAGAGTCACAGATAAGTCAGCATTGCCCTAAAAGATGCTGACCCTCTGAACTTGGGGAGTCCAAATTTCAGAAGTTCATATCCGTTGTAAACCTGTAAAGTATTCCAATTCACTTGACAAGTTTAGACAGGACTCAATGAATTTACATAATTGCCATGTAAGTCTTAGGAGAGAATTTTTCTACTTGAAGAAAATAGGTCCTTGGCACCCAAGCCAAAAGTAAGACACCAGGTCCTCCTTGTATAAGAAAGTTAGAAAGATTTTGCTTACATTGCTCAACAAATGCATAACAAAGAGTAAAAGAGATCATACGGTCCTAAATGCTGTACACTTTTCTTACACATAGTAGGAGCTTAAAGATCATTATTGAATGATTGACCCTATTTAATGAGATTGTTTCAGGAGACCAGACAAAAGAGTACGTTCACACACTTTCTGGCAGCCTGTTTATTATCCTGCCACTGCAATTATGAAAACCAAAAAGAAGTGGCAGCTAGGAATGGGAATTGTTCTGGGTTTCTTTTAAACACGATAGATTTCACACATACATATAAATTGCGTTTTCTTCAAGCAAGTTTACTAGCTTCTGTCACTCAAATAACTGCCCTTCTCTCTTCAGAAAACTCAAGCTACCTGTCTTATTGGAAGTGGTAGTTTCCTTACAACATAATACAAAACATTTTGGTGAGGAGAAATGCCAGAAAGAAAAAAAAAACAAACAATTAATGAATATGGCAAATGCATCATTAACTTTCTATTCTTATGAAATAGAATATTCTTTCAATATTCTTATGATTGAAAGCTATGTAAAAAGACTTTTCCATCTTCTTTATTATTTTAATAAAATAGAGAGTCAGGAAGATATGTGAAACTGGAGTCCTGAGATTCTTTTCAATATTGATTTCACTCAAATATTATCCAGTGATGTGTCTTCTATTTTTTGAGGATGAATGAGATTGAGAGAAGTGGAGTGACTTAGTCAAGTTCACACATTAAGTCAAGGGTAGAGAAATCAGATATTCTGACTGTCAGCAACATGCCCTGCTCTCATGAACACACTGAATGCAATTACTGAATTTTTCCCAGACCTATCTGTGTAAGAGAAAAGTCACCGAAGCTGGTAATAACAGTGACAACAACATTTTTTTTTTAAGGCAAAGGAAAAGCTCTGTTTCAGAAAATGTCTTTGTGAATCTTAAAGGTACATAAGAACCTAAGGTACACAAACATCTTAAAGAACATAAGGCAGGTGGGATAGCATTAGCAGTTATCTGTCACTCCACTTCCAGCTGGTAGGGCGAAGGAGAGTGGTCTCCTGCTGTTAGCATCTTTGTGTTCCTTACACTTCCTTTGGCAGAGGAATGCTGTCAGCCCAAGATCATCTCTGGATACCATGAGTCCTGAAGTCAGATACATTTTGACAATTGTGGATGCTTATCCCAGAACCTTGAAGATACCAAGAGAATCTGGTAGGAGTTCCTGAAATAAATATTTAGACTTCTAAACTATAGATTGCAAAGGCTTTAAAATTATAACGATAATATCAAAAGAATCAACCTCCCTCCAGATGACAGCATGAAAAGATTTGAACACAGAATATTTCAAAGGAGCCATGTTCTCTGGTTTGGCATAATTTACATATAGTAAGTAAGCAACACCTGTCTTTATCTACATCAAAAATGCATATAGTATCTTAATTACTATAATAAGCTAATAACTTTGAAGAAAGGAAAGACAACATCTAGTAGTTTTTCCACTTTCTAGTCCTTGTTTGGATGATTTTTCCTGTTAAAACACACAAATTAATGTTCCCCAAAACATGCATTTGGAAATATGGAGCATCTTGGTGTAGAGGCAATGTAGTATAGTTGTCAGGCTTTGCAAACAAGTCAGCCTGAGTTGTACTCTGAATTGCACTGATTACTAGCTCTGTGTTATGTCACAGTCACTTACTCTTTGTGTTGGATATAGCTTATTTAATTGGCACTCCACATTTATTCCCACTTTCTACTAGGATGCCTCCCTTTACAGTAGATGCTGAAAGACTGAAAACTACATTTCCCAGATTCCCTTGTAGCCAGAATCTGGTGACAAATTAGGTTCACTAATTCAATTGCATTCAACAAGGTTTTGAAAGGTAGAGGAGGGACCACCTAGACCACATTCCCATTGCACTTAGTTTACTATGCTGCTTGAAAATATCATAGAAATGTGGGCATTTTCTGCAGCAGTGCACTAGTGTCTTGCTTTGTAAGTATCAAGAGGGAATCCTGATGGCTTCAAGGGCTTCCTGGTCCTTTCTCCCAGTTTCATGGCTTGCACCTCTAGCTGTGTTTTCTTATATTTAATAGCTTAGCAAAGACCTCCTGATCCCCCACGTTTCTCCAGGGAAATCAGTCCTGTCCTGTTATGTTTGTGGATGTTGTTCCCAGAGATCCTGCATAGAGACCACTCCTCCCACTTTTCAGTGATCTTGATAAGTACCTAAATCTATGTGTTGAACCTGTTTCTGTTTAAACTGTCTTAAGCCTGTTCGAAAGATATAACATCCCTGAAATGGAGTCATTTGCCTTCTATGACAGCAAACCAAGACTTAATTGCAGTTCCAACCCCTACCAGAAAGGTGACCTTTAAAATAATCAATCTGAAATTTTCTGATCAATGCTAGTGAGGTAATCTGCATGATAAGGACCCCTGCAATTCCCTTTCCCCCAAAGAAGATGTCCTGGCCTGAAACAATACTTTATTTTCTTTTGCTAATACCTTCTTACTCCACCTTCCTTCTCCTTATAAAAACGTTTCATTTGTACAACCTTCAGAGTGCCCTTCTATTTACTACATGGGATGCTTCCTAATTCATGAATCATTGAATAAAACCGATTAGATCTTCAAATTTACTCTGTTGAATTTTGTTTTTTAACAAATTGGTGGCAGCAGTGGGATCTGAAGCAAACTTCCTACGGCATTTGTGGAAAATGAGAAACAGAGATGACACTCCACAAATCCTTTTGAGTTCACTGCATTTCTTGCCGTTCCCAGAGGCAATTGGTAACTTCCTCATTCCTCTCAGTTTGAGCTCCCCTCTCTTTATGTTCAAGCTCCCAGTCTCATTGTTTTTTTTTTTTTACAGGGCAGATCAGCTTGTGCTGGTAACAATTCTGCCTGGAGCCCAACAGAGCTAGCAAATGGTTCTGCCTGGGGCCAAGTCCCTAGCCTTTTAGACCAAAATTCTTTGGATGAAAAACCTAAGCCCTTAATTCTGTCCTCAGACTCTGCATTGGGAACTGCTGTAGTTCCTCCATTTATTTGGAATTCTTTCCCAGATTCCACTCTGACAACTGCTGGTGGAAGCTTCAGTTCTCCATTTGTTTGGAGTCAGTCTGCAGTTCTCATTCTTAGAAAGCTGCTGGTACAATCCTTTTTCCAGTCTCTAGTTTTCTGTTTACTGCTTGTTTCTGTTAATATGTACATGAGGTAAAGTCATTGTTTATGGAAATCCTAGAAGGCAAAAAGTCACAAAAATTGATGGGCATGAGTCAGGCATTTAAAAGCTGTTAGAGTGCTTGTCACCTCAAGAAGATCCTGTGATAGGATAAGTTAGTCATGGAACAGGTTAGATTGACACTAGTCACCCACCAACTTCAAGAAAATTTCTGTGAAACAAGGTACACTGTAAAACACCCCATAATTCCCAACCCCATGGCATATCCCTTCTAGATATTAGTTTGGCTCCAAGAGAACCAAAGGCCTAGCTAAAAGAAGTGGAATCCTTTATACCCAAAAGTTGAGCATACCACATTCCAGCACACCTGCTCATTTTATGTTTGACAACTATAGTCTTGAAAGTTTCAGATATCTAATAAGATGGTAATATTTTACTAAAAATAATCTATAATTACAATGGCCATTATGTGGAACATTCCAATTAGACCATATCATTCATTTAAGAAATGCACTCGAGAGAAAGGGATCCCAAACTGGACGGATAGAATGGAATGCCTACTTTAACTGGTATGCAGAAGCTCATAAAAGGCTTCAAGATTCCAAAATAGCTTCATTAAAAGAGTCATTACAAAAAAAAAAAAAAAAAATAGAGTCATTACAAAAGGCTAATGAAAAATTAAAGACACTAGAGGTATCTATAACAAAGAGTGGCAGGACCAATGTGACTACTGATGCGACTCCTGCTGGCTCCTCCATCCTTTTTCACCTGCGTACTCATGATCCATTTCTAAAATCTCCCCTGTCCACCTGACTGGTCTATTTTTCAATCATGCAAACAAAAGAGAGATGAATCTGTGACAGACTTTAAAGCCCATTTAGAAGCTTTCTTTTTAAGGCATTTGGAGTTCCATACAGGAACTAAGGTCACCCAGCCTACTCTAGCTGCCCATTTGTAAATGGATTATTTCCTGAGATTAGTGGATAAAAAGGCAGAATGTAGGATGGGAGGCTACAAACCTGATTAAACTTGTGACTATAGCTGAGCCTTTTGAAAGGACTCTGAAGCAAGGTTTCAAACAGAAATCTTCCAAACAAATAGCTTTGCAGCTACAACAGCTCCAAGGCCAGAGACCCAAAATAACACCTGGGTCTCCTCCATTACACCTTCCTAGGGATTCATCATCCAAACACTGGCCCAGAAATTGATATCTCAATTATAATCAACTGAAGGACTGGAAAAGAGATTGTCCTCAAAGGCTCTATGCAAATTCAACATCAACTCAAGTGTTCCCATATGGGCTCCTCCCAATGTTGATTGGACTCTGAGGGATTTTCTAGTAAACTGCTAAGTTTATTACCTTAAACGGTAAAGGGGAAACTAAAAATTAAAATTAGTGGGGTTGTTCAGTACTGCCAGAAATATTTACTGTTTTCCAAGCTGAAAACTGACAAGATATTTGAAAGAATTTAATAACTTTATGATCAGAAATTTGGCCAAATTGGAAGCTAATATTCAGAGCCTGATAGGAATTTGTTTAGCTTCTCCCATAAGCTAAATGTGCCCAAAGAGAAAGAAAAACATTCAAAATAACCCAGCTGTCTTTGTTTCACAAATCAAATATGTACAGGACAAAAGTGTGGCTCTATAAGTTCAAAACTCACTTTCTTTTTTTCTTTGTCAATACACATTACCTTACCTATTCCTCGCAAACCACTTGAAGAGATCAGGACATTGGAAACAGAATTGTCCTGCACTTAACCTGTACCTTTGTGATGTAGATTTCCTACCCTCATTTCTCTATGACCTAAGAGCCATTCTTTGAAATGCAAACTTTAGGAAAGCAATTCTTATGGGAAAGGGGAAAGGCCATTTGACACTTAGGTCATCTGAAACAAAAAAAATTATGTCTTCTCCAAAAATATTTTTTTAAAAACCCCAAAAAACAACCTTAGTCATCGGAGCAGGTAACTTTAACTTATTCCATATGTCAGAAAAACAGTTTGGATCTAACAGTTCTTTTATGAACAAGTGAGTTTTGCATTATCATATCCACCTTAAGGTTAAATTTTTAGAATGGAAGCTCTGAAGTTTCTGTGTCTGTTTATATGTTCATGTTTGTGTGTATATATATATGTGTGTGTGTCTGTGTTTGTGTGTGTGTATTGTAGATGTCTGATGTTTTTCTACCTCTGAATCATATTGTAAGATAAAATAGTGAAACATTAATTATTAAACTAAGTTTATTTACTTTTGGCTTCCTATTGCAGGGAAACTAAAGATAAAATTGGATCTATTAGTAGACATGTTTTATGTCACACTGAGAAATTTTCTATGAAAAAGCACATTTTCCAGAAATTATAACAAGTATAAGTCTGCCAATACACAGAATGCTAATGTAGAAGAGAATTCATACTTGCTTACTTAGTTTTCACCAGAAATTAAAGGTTTCTAAGGGTTAAAAATTCTAATATATATAATTGAAACTACTAGAAATAATAAAGGAAACAACTCTGTATGCAAGGGAAACAGGATATGTTTTTGATTAAGAAAAGGCATGAGGTATGGAGATATATTCTTGTTAAGGGAAATGACAATAATTTTATCTAATCTAAAACTTTTGGTTGTTTCAGAGAGAGAGAATCTTGCCTTGCATAGTCAAGTTGGCTAAAAAAAAAAAAATGTGTTATTATAGGGTTTTTGGAAATAGGCTTTTATGTTATGTAAAATTAACTTTAATTTTCTTTTATCTTCTGAAAGGACAAGTTTTCTGGGATTGTTGATCAGCTCTTAATAAGAAATTGTAAACAAGTTCTTCTTTATCTTTTAAGCGATTGACCAAGAAAACAAAGGTTTTGTGTTTTATCAAAATAATTTTCTTTGTTTGCTGTCTTTATCAGGTCTTTGATTACTTAAGAAAACTGAGTCTTCTTAATATTAAAAGATCTAAGTTTTGCTAAAAGATGTTAAGTATTATGTCATCATAATCTGTGATACTATTTAGTCAAGTGTTTTAGAATATTTTGACATTTTTGACAAACTTTCCAAAATCATATTCTAAATGAAGTCTTCTGACCACAAACTAACTTTGAAATTTTTCAGAGGGTCTCTGGAACATTTCAAAAGATTGTTCAACTAATTAAGCTTATTTGATATGTTAAATTACCTGGAAAGCAATGCCAAATAAAAAGTAATACTAAAAACTATGGAGGTTTCTTAAAAAACTAAAAGTAGAGCTACCATATGATCCATCTATCCCACTTTTGAGCATATATCCAGAGAAAAACTTGGTTAGAAATTATACATGCACCTCAATGTTCATTGCAACACTGTTTACAATAACCAAGACATGGAAGCAACCTAAATGTCCATTAACAGATGAATGGATAAAGATATGGCACATACATACAATGGAATATTACTCAGCCATAAAAAAGAACAAAATAATGCCATTTGCAGCAATATGGATGGACCTGGAGATCATACATACATACATCCGTCTGAAGTAAGTCAGACAGAGGACAAATATTGTGTGATATCACTTATATGCGGAATTGAAAAAAAATGATACAAATGACCTTATCTACAAAACAGAAACAGACTCACAGATGTAGAGAATGAACTTATGGTTACTGGGGGGAAAGGTGGGGGAGGGAGGGATAGACTGGGAGTTTGGGATTGACATGCACACTGCTGTATTTAAAATAGATAGCTGGCGGGGACCTACTGTAGAGCACAGGGAACTCTGCTCAGTATTCTGTAATAACCTAAATGGGAAAAGAATTTGAAAAAGAATAGAAAAAAAAAAAGGTATTTAAAAATAAATGGCAACAACTTTAGGTAAGTGAGGTTATTGCATGGTAGGGGGTAGGCAAGACATTTGAAAGTTTATATATAATTGTTTTTATGGAACAGTTATCTGTACAATAAGATCAACAATTTACTTTATATTCCTTTCTTTACATTTTAAGTAAAAGAGCCTTTCATATTTGTTTGAGAATAAAAATGTTTTAAATTTTCAAAAAATAAAATAAAATAGAATAAAATAAATAAAATTAAAAGGAATCTCCCATGTTTGCTGTAGCATATGGGTAGTCCTTCCATATTGTTTTAACAGTGGCTCACAGGCAGTAATAGTTCTATCTTCTAGATATCTTCAGATTGCTATTTGACATCAAAGGCTTACTTTTTCATAGATATGAATTAATTCATGGATTTGAAGTTTCTTAGTCAGCTACATATTCAACAAATATGTATTGGATGCCTGTTATATACCAAACATTGTTCTAGGTTAGTTGTGATCTATCACACTTAAATATGTTCTAGTGTTTAGTATAATGTGTTACTGTTATATTATGTATTTAATAAATAGTTAATATAATATATTTTTTTAAAGTAATACTAGGCCTTCTTTATTTTGTATTGGCACAGGTATGTAAGTGTTCTAGAAACTGTGTGAAATTCCTAGAAATGTGATATGCCTTGGTATAATGTTATCACTTGTAATTCTAGCCATTGTCTTACAGCATATGATGTTCTCTGGGACCATGGTCAAAAATGGGCAACAAATAGGTGATCTTCTCACTGCTATTCTCTTACTTTCTGAAAAGTAATTTGATGACAAAAAATGAGGTTCACACTAAATGGACTGAATCTGAATATCAAGAAAATGCCCTAGCTGACTTTCATGCAAAGGCAGCAGCAACAGAAGCTATTAGGATTGTGGCAAATGTAGGCAAAATCTGTTCTGCTTTTGCAAAAATGGCCACTCAGTTGCCAGACTTTTGCCATCCTGATGTCCTTGTAACATGACAGTAGTCTGCTCCTAAATCAGAGAAATTAAGAGAAGTAAACATATCTATATATTAATGAACATTCAGGTCTGGGTTATGGGAACTACAAGACAGCTGCTTGGTTCTTTCTGGCTCCCTGGAAAACCCATTTTCTGGTTTTTGCATTCCTTTACCCACCATAGTGTATTTAAGAAAAACTATTTTTGTCCCTAGAGGCCTCAGACCTCCTCTCTCTGGACCCTCTGAACACCTGTAGCTGGACTTCATTCAACTCCCACTTAGTATGGGTTATCAATATGTTGTTGTTATTGTACGTATGGTTTCCAGATGGGTTAAAGCCTTCCCCTGCTACAAGGCCAATGTCCTCACAGTGGCAAAGAAAGTTAGAAAATGTTTTTTCTCATTCGTGATATATCTTCCACAGTCTCCAGTTACCAAGGCACCCACTTCACTGGGCAACTCATATGATCCTTAAAGATAACTTTGCAAACTTCCTTGAATTATCACCGTCCCTACCCTCAATCATCAGGCAAGGTCAAAAGAACTAATGGAAAAACTGGATAAAGCAGAACAAGAAGTAGTACTAACAGGAATTAAATGAACTGATGAGGATGATTATAATTTTTATGACTTTGTGTTTAAAATATTACAGGTTCTTAATTTTTTTCCAGATTTAAAGAAATCTTTTCTCTAAAGCTATCAACACTTTGGTAAGATATACCTTTCTGTAAAGAGGTAAAGCATTTACTTTTTCTTCCTACCTAGTTCCTCCAGAATTCAGAAACTCTCAGTGAGTATTCTTATTTTCATATTCCTTGTCAAACAAATCAGTTTTACTGTGATTATCTCTGGTAAAAAATGAAGATAACTGTGGAGAGAAAAATTATGTTTGCACCTTTGTAGATATTAGATTCTAGTCCTGTTAGTTGTCTTCGAGGTCTTATTATATACCTTAAACTGGACTGAATCCTGAATTCTTCTAATATATCCTCAAATATCTGACTACAACTCACCAAACTGATGTTTCCAATTTTCTCCCACCCTTCTGATTTGGACTGACTAAGAACTAAGACACTCCTGGAACTCCATTGGAAGGGACCTTACCAACTGTCCCTGACCACTGACACTTCTGTAAAACTAGAAGACCTTGAGCCTTGGGTGCACATCTCATAGCTTAAGAAGACCCCACCTGACACCTGGTCCTGTAGGAATGCTGGAGACCTCCGAATCAAATTGATGAGGAAGAGAAGCAGTTGACTGAGGTAGACTCCTTCCATCCAAGATGACAGATCAAGACTTCATACTTTTACTGAACATGAACCCCTTTCTTCTTGTCTTTCTTTCCTTTATTCTCACATTGGCCTGGAAAGACAATGCCCTCTCTTCACCTCCACATTCCCATGCTAATAGAGGTAAAATTTGTCCCCACTCACTAAGAGAGCTCACCACCAGCACCCATCTTTGTAAAGCATTTAGGATGACTATTTCAAGGTAGGAAATTCTCTTCCCACGTGCACTAAAAACCTGACTGACCCTTGGATATTCCCTGATTAGGAATACATACAAATGAGAATATGATCAGAAATCACTCCTTGACTCTTAGAGACATTGCAGATTCCATTGCTAAGAAAATTGCTGCCCAACAAACATCCATAGACTCTCTGGTTAAAGTTGTTCCTGATAATAGGATAGCCCTTGATTATCTTTTAGGTGAGCAAGGAGATGTCTGTGCGGTGGCCAACACCATGTGTTGTACCCAGATTGAAAAT
Organism: Balaenoptera acutorostrata; assembly: GCF_949987535.1. Classification (NCBI taxonomy): domain Eukaryota; kingdom Metazoa; phylum Chordata; class Mammalia; order Artiodactyla; family Balaenopteridae; genus Balaenoptera; species Balaenoptera acutorostrata. The sequence continues at coordinate 60,292,336 of NC_080064.1, forward strand.
TCTGGGGAAGTTCAAACTCAATTACATAAGATCATTAAGCAAGCCATTTGGCTTTAAAGAGTGACTCCTTCAACAGGGTCTTTCTTTAATTGGTTCAGGTCTTGGGGACCATATCTCTGAAGTACACTCCAAACATTTGGAATTATCATGCTTATACTCTTCCTGGCACATTGTATTTTATCAAAAGGTTTAAATGCATTTTTGTAGGTGCTGACCACTAGATATGATCTCCCTAAGACTGGAATGTCAGAAAAAAAACAAAGAGAGTAACTGACTTAAAGATTGTAAACGTGAAGCCCTGACCTGTGAATGTCACAGGGATTAAGCAAAAACATCATGACCTAGTGATACCACACAAAGGATCAGAAAAAGCTATAAGATATAGAGCAGTAGTGGAGAGGGGCTTTAATGCCTTCAATTCTGATCACATCTCTCAGTTAGGCAGAGAGTTTGATCAAAGGGGGGAATTGTTAAAAAGAAGTAACAAGCCCCAAATGGAGTCATTTGTCCCCTATGACAGTAAAACAAGACTTAACTGCAGTTTCAACCCCTTCCAGAAATGTGACCTTTAAAACAGTCAATCTGAAATTTCCTGATTAACAGGAGGTAATCTGTATGGCAAAGACCCCTGCCTTTCCCTACCCCCAAAAGAAGATGGCCTGGCCAGAAACAATTCTTTCTTTTCATTTGCTCATACCTTCTTGCTCCACCCTTGGAGCGACCCCTTGGAGTTGAACAACCCCTTGGAGTGCCCTTCTGTTTACTAGATGGGATGCTACCCAGTTTATGAATCAATGAATAAAGCCAATTAAATCTTCAAATTTACTCTGTTGAATTTTGTTTCTTTTTTAACAAGCCTTTATTCCTCATCTATAAATGGGGGCAAATTGGGCGTTTAATTAAAAAGGACGTCATGAGAATAAAGTCAGATGATTTATGTAAATATTTAACCCAAGGCCAGACACACAGTAAGCACTCAGTGTATATTAGATATTATTCTTTTAAATATCGAATTAATGCTGCTGTGCCCAATGACGTCTTCTCACTAAACCTTGGACACTCATTTAATAATGATAATAGGAACAGTTGAGAAAGATAAATTGAATAGGAACACTTGAGATAAAAGGAAACACTTCTAAGATCCGTATTAAAAACAAGGTTGTAAAACTGGCATTTTCCATAAAGAGAGATATGGGTGAGAGAATTGTCTGAAAAGAGAGGCACCAAGAAAGAAGAGATGTGTCCCTGGACAGCAAAGAAAACATTAGAAGTATGATATAAGAACAAGGGAGCAACCGAATGTGAATGCGGTGGAGGGATCTCTGAGGCCAACTCTAACACATTAAAATAATTAACTGTTGAAATTTAGGAAGAATACCCCGGTGAAGGGGTGAGGTGTTACAAACCAGAATGTAAAATTTTTGACACTAGGCAACAAAATGTCTTGGGATAAGACATTTCTTCTTCTTCCTTCAGTACCTGAAATGTCCACTGCTTTGTTCATTGCCCCTTGATTTAGAATTATTTTAGTGGTATTTATACTCTGACCTAAGGAAAATAAATTTAGGGGGTATTAATTTTAAAATTATATGAGGGAGTTAATTTTAAAAACCAGCAGAAATAAGAATTATTAGAGTAATTATAGCACAGTCCTAATCATTTTCCGCATCTTTTGGATGTGCTTTAAATTAGGCAATTGCTCCCCCACCTTTGTCAGGTTCAGTCAATCAAATTTACTGCATGTAAGTTTAAGTAGTATCTCTCTTATGCAAATTGGAGGTCACACCATAGGAGACAAAATTAGAAGAGGCTCTATAAAGAGACTTTAATGGAGGCTATTGATCAGCTCATTACTTGGCCTTCGGTTTTTAGACCTCATTAGCAGGAAATGACTTAACAGAAAGCCTCATTAGTATAGGAAATGTGCACTGGCATGAGAAATGTATGAAGGTAAAATCAGGTATTAGAATTCTTTAGACATGTATGAAGTATTCCCTGTGCTCTGGAAAAAGCAGAGGAAATGCCTCCCGAAAAGCAGCTCTCATTTCACATCCTGCAAAGATGTTATTGTAAACTCAGATCTAGACACAACTTTGAGAAGGAGTTCATCATTTCCTGTTCACCCCTTCAAACCTTAGGAATTTCAAAATGAATGTATAGAATGTATAACCCAATCAGAAGTAGAATCCAGATTTCCTGATGCCCTACTCAAATAATTTTTCTACTATATTATACTTTGTTACTTCCAATTAATATAATGTATGCCCTGAAGTGATTTATTTCTTTCTGAGTTACCTTGTAAGGCTGGGCACACATTCTAAGTTAATTGTTTTATTCTTAACATTGCATTTCATTATATCCTGGGGAGGTCTGGTTTCAGAGAGGTTCACATATCTTCATATAAATGTTGATCTCAACATGTAACTTTATTGTACACATCATAGATCAACTTTTAGAGAAATTCATAAGTCTTCATATGAGGTGTGAGAGTCATCATGGAAACTAGGATTTGAGAACTATAATTTACAAAGTTTAAACAGGAGATCTCAACTTCTCTCTGCCCACAGATATATTGGTGGGCTCTGAAAAGAAAAACTTTCTCATGAAACAAAGAAGAAAACCATGAGGAAGATGGGAAGATGGAGAGTAATATTTTTCTTATCTTATTCGGTCAAAAAATATCTTTGTTTTTAGGGAAAATAAATTAGAACTTCAATGTGATGGAGAAAATGCATGATTTGCATCCAAACAACCTAACTGAACTCATAAGGAAAGATTCTCAAGAAAGTTTGGCTTTTCTCCTGATATTATCAAAATTTCTGTAAGTGATATGTGGCCAAATCATTTCACTTCTCAGGTCTTTAGTGTTCCTTACCAGTAAAATGATGGCTCTGGTTTTCAAACTGGGCTCTGCAGAGCCCCGGCCTCCTCTTGAAGGTCTGCAAGTATAAGGAGGAAGGCACATGAGTAGGTCCTCAAGAAAAATAGAGAGCTGAGCTTTTGTCCCTCTTGAATTTCACTAATGGTTTTGTTTAAAGATAAAGGTTCACTACCAAAACAAAGTAAGCCCTGATTATTTGAGTGCATTTCTAGCTCTAAATGCTAAGATTCCAAATGGCTGACTTAATTGTCAGATCTGGCTTTTTGTAATTGGATTAAAATAATGTAGGGGAGGAAAATAATTTTTTTTCTTACATGTTTAAGTTCTTACTTGGATTCCTCATAAAAAGAGACAGATTAACAAGAGACAAGCATACAAATTTATTTAATATAAGTTTATGTGACACAGGAGCCTTCATAAGGAAATAAAGACCCAGAGAAATGGTTAAATTTGAGTGTTTTCATGCTAGGTTTGATGAATAATGGGAAGTCCTGAAAAGATGTGATAGGACAAAGGTGAGCTAAGTATAGTAAACTGGGGGAAACTTAGCAAGGCCTGTTTGTTCAGATTTCCTTCTTTGTCCCTTCATTTTCAAAGATAAGAATGTTCCTTTCTTCTGAGTATTGGGAGAGCACTTCTCACATGAGAGTTTTATGGCCTACTTCAAGGGAAGGTCAGAAAGTCCTCCCTGCATACACCATTTCTCAAATTCCTTCAGCTTGAAATATTTAACATGCTAAGTTGCCATATTTTGAAGTGGCTTATCCTGGAGTAACTTATCCTGAACCCCATCAGAGAAATTTGTGCCAGAAAAAGAAATAAAAAAATGTGACCAATGAAAATGAAACTGAGGGCTATACCCTGGTTAGTCCCACCAAGCATAATCTGCCTCACTTGCTTTTAGTCACTGGCTTTTAGTTGATTTTAAACTAAACTCCCACCTCATTATAGTAATGGTTGCTTAAGTTGTTTTTCAGGAACATTAAGCTAGTTCTTGCCCAGTTCAGACCTGCTGAGACCACCAACCGTTCAAGTGGGCCTGTGTGAGTGTCCCATGGGTAACCTTTTGACATCAGAGGGCCCCAAACTCCACCCTCAGAACATGCAAATGCCACCATTTTCTGAACTTGCATCCTATAGAGCCTTGAAGCTTGACTACCCTTGCACAGACCACTGATTACCTCACTTTTCTTACCTCCAACCACCTTTCCCCACACCTCAAACCACCCTGCCTCTTTTTCCCATAAATAGCCCTAACCCTTATCTTAGGGGAAGGAAATCTGGATTTGCTTTCCTGCCTCCTTGGTCGGCTGCCTTGTGAATTAGCCTTTTCTCTACTGTAAACCTCAGAGTTTCAGTGTTTGCCTTGCTGTGTGTCAGTTAAATGAACCTCATTTTGTGACAGAACTATAGAGGAAGGTACATGTTTTTTCCTATGAGAAAATGTCTTAGGTCTCATTTTATGCCTATGTTGTCTTGAGTTCATCCCAGTGTTGGTATAAAATCCTGGTAGAATCTGCAAACAGCAGATGTTGGACAAGTCCTCAGCATGCAGTTATACTTATTCAGCCAACAAATATTTCCCGAGTTCTTACCAGGAACTCTTACAATTCCAGGCCCCAGGATAAAAAAGAGTTATATAATCGTCATGTTCGTTGGCCTCTTAGAGCTTACAGTACCATGGGGGAGGCAGACAGTAAACAAATCTATACCCAGTAAAGATTTTCACTCTCCTTAAAAAAAATTATTGTAAAATAATTTTAGATTTACACAAAAGATGAAGAGAATTTGATGCCAAAAACTTGGCCTCTGTGCACCAGTGCTGAATCAAATCTTGGAGACAGAGTTTTGGGTGAAGTAGAAAAGAATAGCTTTATTGCTTTGCCAGGCAAAGGGGGACACAGCAGGCTCAGGCCTCAAAAACTGTGTGCCCTGACCTGGGAGGATTTGGTGAAGAGTTTTATAGCAATGGTTCAAGGTCAGAGTTGCTAATAACGATCAAGTTGTGTGCAGGGTCTGCACTCCTTTAATCTGGCTTCAGGTGTTTTCCTAATGAGCTTCTCTGGTTCCTTTAATCTGGCCTCAGGTGGTCTCCTGATGAGTTTCTTGAGGTTATCAGACTGACTTTCTCTCTGGCACATCTTCCATTTGGTGGGGGTTTTAGTTCTGCAGAAGAGCTCAGAGATATCGGTATGTGTATCCCTTGAGGCGGAACCAGGACCCTGCCCCAAGACGGCACTACTGTTTCTTGACTGCTCCTCTCTTGTCTCTGCATCCCCTCCCTTCGCTGATTAGCAACAGTTCAAATCTGCCCTTTGGAACTCAGGGAAGGTCATGGAGGCTGGAGTCTATTCCCTACAAACAAGAAATGGGGACATTGAAAGGCTTCTGTGTCCAGGAGCTCCGCAGGGTCCTGCTCAGTTTCAATAGTACAGAGAGTTCCCTAATGTCAACATTAACCATGGCATGTTTGTTAAAAGTAAGAAATTAACATTGGTAAATACTATTAACTGAACTAGAGATTTTATTTGGATTTTGCCAGTCTTTTTTATTAATGTCCTCTGTTTCAGTGTCTAATCTAGGATACTACATTGCATTTAATCATTATGTCTCCTTAGTCACCTTCAACCTGTGACAGTTTCTCCTTACTTCTCATGATCTTGATCCTTTTGGAAAATACGGGTAAGGAATTTTGTAGAATGTCCCTCAGTTTGAGTTTGTATGATGTTTTTCTCATGACTAGACTGGGGTTATGGGTTTGGGAGAAGAATACAAGGATAAAGTGCACTTTCATTACATTATACTAGGGGGTACATGCTCTCAGCATGACTTAATCATTGGTGATGTTAACCTTGGCCAAGAAATAGAGCCAGTTTTCTCCACTGCAAAGTTACTATTTTTACCTTCCTATACTCTTCATCAACAAGGAGTCACTGAGTCCAACCTACACTCAAGGGGAGGAGAATTAAGCTTCACCTCCTGGAGTGGAGGAGTCCATATTTATTATTTGGAATTCTTCTTTAAGCAAGCTGTCTCTTCATCCCATTTCCAATAAATAGTTTTGCAAATTATGATAAGTGCCCTATAGGAAAATAAAAGGGTGTTGTGAGAGAGATAACAGGAGAGATTTATTTAGAAGGCTCTCTAAGCAAGACATGAAACTTCAGGTCTCCTACACTGATGGCCCTAAAGACATGGAAGAAGCAAAGAGAAAATGATAGGAGAAAAATGTACCATTACTCTTTTGGTTTCCTCTCCTGTCCTACCACTCATGGCAGGAATTACAGATACTCGGGATAAGGGGTGCCAGGAGACAGCATCAAAAAATAAACAAACAAATAAAAGGACAAAATGAAAAACCTGCAAAACTCTATCTGGGACATGAACAGAATTCTTGTACTGCAATGATGACTACTATTGAAACACAGAGTATCTTGAAGGAATTCTTGAAGGAATAGCTAACTTGAGCAAAAGAAAAGAAAAAGGTCACAAGTTTATTTTGCTTCCCGAGACATTAGTTGAGAGATTACATCCCTTCCTCTTTTTCATGCTTATTAAACCCAGTTGTTGTATAAAAGACAAGAATTATAATATGCAGCATCACAGACTCTCAGACTGATGTACTTGAAGTATGTAAATGAGGAAAGTAATCAAGGCAAGGTTATGGGGGACAATAGACTGGAGTTAGCATGAAAAGAGTTAAGTAACAGGAGTCAGGATGAGTTCACATTCTAGCTTAAATCCGTGTAACCTCAGTTCATGGGCCAAATTAGAAACTGGCAGATATAAATGTCTGGCTTTAGAATCTTTCCTCAACAGGATGTGAAACTTCAAACCCCTTGTGACTTTGCAAACACTATCCTGAGATGAAATACAAAATGTAAGAAAACCAGTCTTTTAAATAAAATAATAAAAAAGACAACTGCATTATGAGATCAAGGAGAAAGTAGATTGATTAGTTAATTGAAACACTACTTCCAGCAGAAAAGTAGATGAAATGGGCAGATAAAAGCGCTTTCTAAGCTTCCATGCCCTTGTTTTGTATGTTTTAACTTTCTTTTCACAGCTCTCAATCCTATGCCCTATTTCAGAGCCTTTTTTCCACTCGTCTTGGGAACCTCAGGACACTGAGGAAATTTTGATGTTCAGACATTTTATTTTTAGGATATCATATTATATAATATCTTAGGCTGGTGTCATTCATTTCAAAAACTGCTGTTTTGAACAAGAACTGAGAAAAATGTATCCAGTAGATATGAACGTTTTACATTTAAACTGTCTTGAAAACACCTTATAAAAACTCAACAATCCCTCCTGAAAGCATTTTTCTTCTTTTATCCATTAACAAATACATATGTGACTCCAGGTTCATTTTCAAAGTCTAATCCTTGCACCTCTATTTCTGGCAATTTTTCCTCAGTTAATTAACTTTCCTGAGAGCACAGTTAGGCACAACATTGAAAAAGAGAACTCTTATTTATTTGGTTTCCCTGCTGTGTAAAGGATGTTATGACTCCAGTATACTTCGTCCTTTGAAAAACATCCTCTTGTTCTCCCATCAAGGATACCCATGAAAGCAACAGATAGAGAAAGGAAAGGAGAAAAGGTGCAAAGATAAAGAATAACGAAAGATGTTGTATATCTACTGAGGCTCAAATATCAATAGGGCTCTGCCACATGAAGGGCCTGCAGTTGTGTCTGCTCACCACTCACAGTGCTCTTTTCATCTTAAAGGAAAAACATTTGTGGGATGTCACTGACAAGATCAATGTCAATTTTGAAATTCTGCATGGAAAACAATAGTGAGCTTCTGACCAGCAATTACCATAAAGTCAAAGCATCTTACAGTTTTATGGTGAATTAGTAGAATTGTTTTTGCTATGGTATTTATTTGAAAAGCTTTTCATCAGCTCTACCAAGCAGTTGATTGGTGAATCTTGGTAATGTAGCCAGTCTGATGTTTAAACAGAATCCTGCAGAAGTGAAGTGGGGCAGCAATCCTAGAACGCTGCTGAAATGACCATGGATAAGCCAGCCTAGTCATTAGTTTTATTGCTAACAAAGAAGAACATCGTGCATATAATTATACGGATTGCAGAGCTGGCAAAGAGAGTTGGCACCAGGGAATTATATCCCTGCCACCATTTCTTCACAGGATCAGAAGTTGTCTATATGCCTTCAAAGGAACATGGGGTTGGGAACAACATAAGCATGTGTTCTCTTTTTGCTGTAGATTATTTTTTACCCCTAAGTAAACCTCTCTCTAGCCCGGGCCGGTTAAACTATTTTCAGAAGTCAGTGAACCCAATGAGTCAGTGACTTGACTTCTTATGATAACTGTAATGTCAATGCAATATAACTAGTAAAAAATAACTATATTAATGAGAATAGGAGATAATGAGAACTGAAGTTCAGAGAAGTTTGAATGATTCAAAGTTACAGAGCTAGTAGTGAGTGTGTGTGTGTGTGTGTGTGTTTCTGTGTCTGTGTCTGTGTATCTGCGTGTGTCTGTGTGTGTGTATAGAGGAGCTGGACCTAGAACTTAGGTCTTCTCGCCAGGCTGGTGTCTTCTACATATATCTTCATATCTTCAAAATTTTGAGGTTCAGTCACAGATGGCCTGTCTCTAAGTGCCACAAACAGACAAGAACACAGGACCAGATGAACCTACTACTTACTTGGGCCTGCTTGGGGAATTCTTACATTCTTATTCTGTAAGGCTCCTTTAGACATCAGCTTCTTAGCCATCCTTGAACCTCTCTTATTTCTCTTGTTCAGTTAAATGGGATAATATGCATAATTCACCAGCACAGTTCCTGACACAGCCAGACATTCTCCCTTATCCAGATGCATTCCCATTCCTCTCTGCATTTGTAGTAGAAGAACCCTCACTTTGGAATCCAAAGGACCCTTACGGACAATGATCTTGAGCCATTCAGATTTCTCCCTATAACATGAAGATTGTAACACCTGCCCTACCTTTCTGAAAAGGTTGATATAAAAATGAAAGCAAGGTAATGCATATGAAATTGTTTTGTTTATGAGTCATTAGCTGATTTTACTTCAAAGTTCCACGTCATTTTTATGAAGCATCATTACTCTAATCCATTGAGATTTCTTTCCTCTGGGAAATCTGACTTTGTCATTATCCTTGATTTTCTTTGGCAAATAATGATATTTATAGATGATAAAAATGTGTTTCCATATGTCCAATGCCCAGAGATTTATAAGCAAAGAAAAAAATGGTCCCTGTAAGCTTTGTCAATATGGGGATATTGGTGAGGTGAAATATCACCCTGCAGAATGAAGATAAATGACAGTTCCATGTGGCCTTATGGTTGGAGGCCTCCCAGTGACCAGCTCAGCTCACAGATGCAGCTGCAGCAAATAATAGCCAGGGAGTGACGAACATTGTGATTTCAGTCCATTATTACAGGGAGCCTGATATACATAAAATGTAGGTCAAAGCATTCTGTTTAATGCCATATTTATCTTCAGACTATGAATCACGAGAATGTAGTTCCAGCATTAAAGAAACAGAGGTGATAAATTAGTAGTCTCCAAAGTGCTGTTTAAATGACTACATTCAATTTCTATCTCCTCATTGAGATATAAATTCCACAAGGGAGAGGACCATGTTTATTTTGTTTTCTGTCATCTCTCAGGGCTTGGTACAGTGCCTGCCTCGTGTAGGTCCTCAATCAGATGTATGTAAAATGTTTGATTCATTAGTTACTTGATTGAGACCTATATTGTTTCACTTATTTATTTACAACTGTTTTTCCTTGCTAAACTAGCCCTCCCCATGGGGCAGGATTATATTGTATTCATCTTCATTCACCCTCTATCTCGAAAGGTGCTTATTCAGTGAATAAGTAGATATAAGAAGGATGCTATAAATATAAGAAGTTGCTGCCAGATGTTGCTTTCTGCTCTGGGTCTTAAGCATAGGTAAGAAGAGAATACAAAATTTATAATGGAAACAGTTGTTTTCCAGGATTAAACCAGCAAGAGGAACTGATCAACGAAACAAGGCAGAAACTGTTATGGATAGAAGAAGTTACAGGAAAGACAAGAAAATTAATGGGGTGTTCTGGGGTAGACTAATTGGCACAGAAGACCAAAGGTAACTCTGGAACAAGAAGGGAAGAAATAGGAATGGAGGAAATTCATGAAGTCAAAGAAGTTAACAGAGAATGGTAAATACAGCACGTTGCTTTTTAAATGTCAGAACACAAAGAAAAACTTAGAGCTAAGTTATGGGTTTCAACTGTAAGAATGTAAAAGAAACAGCATAGAGACAATTGTTAGAGGGTTAGCGATATGTTTAGATGTAATTATGTGAAGAATATGGCAGTTTTGATTGTGAAAAGCTGTGGTTAGGAATATAGGGAACTGTTTTTTTAAGCTCTGTAAGTAAATTCAGATTGTTGGCGATAATCCAACAGCTGCTGTGCATGGAATTTAGTGTTTACATCTTGAAAACTAACACATTATATTTGGCCTTTAGTCAAAAATGAGGTAACAAATGATTTTTCAGAGAGATTATATAAATTTTACTATCATATTTTTCACAAATACTATTCACCATTTGAAATTCTGAGGGAAAAATCAGGAAGTAGTCTTTTATATGCACTTTTCTTTATACATCTCATTCTTTCATACAAAGATGGATTTTGATAGTTTATCTGTTACCAAAATATGCTTCCTACAATTTATGAAAATAAGAGTTTTAAAGGTGAAAAAAATAGTTGAACAATATTTTGTATTCCTCAAAATGATTGATTCCTTGAATTAAATTTTCATTCATCCTGAATTTTAAAAAGAACTTGTTCGGGTGTCTATATACACCCTCTATCATCTGACAGATGTCAGCAGTATCAAGGTTGTCATGAGATGGCAATGGTTTAAACACTTTACATCTAACTGGACACTTTGGAAAGTTAAATAGCAGAATAACCCAGAAATATAAAAATGGAAAAATAAACTATGATTTTACTTTAATATTATATTTTAGGAAAAAATAATAAAAATATGAATACCAAATTATTCAATATGGAAAACAAATTCATTTTAAGAATCCTAATACACCCAAGGGCTATGGCTTTTTGAGGAGAGACCAACTAATGAACTTATATTGGTGCCTCTCAGGACTGCTATCTCTCTTTCAAGTCATCACTTCCTCTTGAAATAATATTATTAATATTTGTGCTGACTAATGAAGAGATATATCTCTCTTTTATCTACCTACAAATAAAAAGTGAATTTAATGATTTAAAAATAAGTCTATGGAGTATTTGTATCCCAAGGATTCAGTAAATGTTTCAAAAATCTCTATAAACATGCATTTATGCATAAGTAAATAATTTGCATTTAAATCTTAAAATTTCTTTTATGGGAAATACATGTGCTAAATTGAGAGTTAAGAGAATGAAGACCTTTTCCCAGTTTTGTCACTAACTAGCTCTGCATTATGAGCAAGTCATTTAGCTGTTTGGCTCTCAGTATATAAAATGAGGAGAAAGTGGTAAATATCCCTTAAGCATATTAAATAAATGAACTTCTATGACAACATTAACTACTGAAAAATATTCATATAAACTGAATAGATAAAGTGAAGAATATCATCAACCATTATGGATGGAGTGCTGGTGGTTAAAGCCAATAATCCTTTGGAAAGTAATTAAGTATACCCAGTGGGTTATAGTGATTGTTCTTACACTACGGTTAACATGTGAGCAAAAATGGCCCCACTTTAGTTAAGTGAAAGATGTATTATGAGTTTGTACAAAGATTAAACTCTGGAAATTAATAAACTATCAAAAACATTTTAATAAGCTTTGATGATGGGTATTAGTTCTATTTCTAATTAATGTCCTCAGTAACTAGCTATTTAAGTCTGAAGTATCTAGGGACTTCCCTGGTGGTCCAGTGGTTAAGACTCTGTGCTTCCACTGCAGGGAGCACAGGTTCAATCCCTGGTCAGGGAACTAAGATCCTGCATGCTGCACAGCCAAAACAAACAAACAAACAAAAAAAAACAAAGATGGCATGAAATATCTATATAGTCACTTGAGGTAATAGTGCCAATCTTATTAGCAGTTCAAATGTATATTAACATCTTTATCTAGCTAGTTAACAAGAGATTGATTCTCATATTTGGGGACATTTGTCACCTGGTTAATGTTAAAATTAGGAGGATAATATTGATTTTGATTTAGGTTTACCAATTATAGTCCGCATGGTGAAGTTCAGGCCATAGCATTTGATTGGTCCTGGTGCATAATTGTGGCCAAAAAGCAGAGCTAAAATCAGTTATTTTATAAGTAAAGTTAGTATTTTTACTAGATGATTTCAACGTTTTGACTGCTTTATAAAGAGCATAATACCATAAATCAAATGACTGTTTTTTTTTGACCCATCACATTTCTAATGATGGCAGGGACAACTGTGAGTTTTCACTGCTTAACTTTTATTTGAAGCAGGTAACTATTGTGTCAGTGAAAATAAGAACATAATTTGGATCTAAATTGTCTATTTACTTATGTGCATAAATGAAATCAAAATATTTCGAAGAAAAGAGTTGATCCTACTGGTGAGTTTTCAGACAACTTTCAAAATGGATGTTTATCATTATCTCCCATGATCTGTTAAGGCACATGAGTCTTTATATAAGTGGTAGCAAAAAAATACTTGTGTATCAAGACCTTGCCAGTTACTTACTAAACAAATTTGAGCTGGCTATAACCCAGTATTTTTCCAACGTTCATTTGAGAGATATAATGTACAGGAATAATTATATGCAGAGCAAACAGTCCATCCACCTTCTCCGATATTCTAAAATATCAAGCCAGATCAGTGGAGAGGTAAACATACATACTATATTATAAAGGCTACAGCTACTCCCAAATTATTTTGTAAATTGTCTTCTGATTTGATGACACCAAGAGCTTACACTGAAATTTAGTAACAGATAGTCTTATGAAATTCAGTTTAGTTCAACAAATTATTGAACACCCACTATGTGCTAACCACTGGGCTAAGGACCAGGGGTATGACAGTGAACCAAACAGAGATGTCTTCAGTCCTATGGAGCCTGGTGATGTATACAGGTGTATATTGATGCATACAACTCAGAGAGGAAAGTGCTGTGGTGGGAGCAGTGCAAGGTGCCCTAGGAGCCAAGTGGAGGAGCTTGGAACTCATTCTGGAGGCTTCAGAAAGGCTTACTAGAGAAAGCAATATCCCAACTGAAGATCTGAAGGATGAGTAAAAGTTAGTCAAGGAAAAGGACAGTTTTGTGCATCATTATTAAATCTTTGTCTTAAGGATGTTACCAAAGATATTGTTCTTTATCTCAGAATGCTGTTTTTAAAAAGCAACCTTAGAGTAATTCATGTCTGACTTTAATACCATGACTGTTTGGTTTCCTTTGAACAATTCATTTTTCCTCTTATGGATGAAGTTAAACTACTTATTGGCTGTTAAGAGTTCAGATCAAATGGTTAGGTCATTTCCGGATGCATGTTTTGCCAAATGTCTAGTACCTACCTATGTCCCTACCTTTCTTTTTCTTTCATTTTTCAACCAGTTTATTTCATGTAAATAATTTTTCTGTTTACTAATGCAGTGCATGTTCACTGTAGAAAATTTGAAAAGGGCAATATCAACAAAAAAATTAGAGGTGAAAATAAATCACCCATAAATAACCTCGAGACAATCTCCAAATAAGAATCCATATCTAAATGCTTAGACAGAGAAAGACAAGGGTATGGTTTTGTAAATCGAACTACACTACATTTTAACCAGATATTCTCTTATCAATAAATATCTTGCTATATCTTTAAATATTCTTGGCAAAAACGTTTCAGTGGTTATACAACAACTTATCCTCTGGACATATAATTTATCCATCTAATAGTATTTTTTTTTCAGACATCTATGTTTCTTCCAAATTTTACCCTAATACACAACTCAAATTTTCACTTGAGGAATATTTTATCAATACATACCTCCACTTTTGTTTTATTTTCTTTAGTTTTTGTTTTCAATCCTTCACATGATATATTTGTTCAAAATTATCAGTCTGTGTCAATCCACAATGTGAAAAATTGTATTACTATAAATTGAGATGAGATTAGTCTACTAAGAGCTGGCAATTGGGCCAGGTACCTAGGAATTTCTGAAACTGCCTTATTTATTTAGTCTTTCCTTATAGATATTTGACAACTTGGTCTATAATATGTATATCTTTCAACCTACTTTTTAAAATTTTTATTTCATATATAGAATTTTAAAGTGTCAAAATTGTTTCTGTAATATATTTAAACCCACAAAAATTTTTCTTTGTGTTCATATCTTTGGTTATATTCTTGGCAAAGTACTTCACCATATCAAGATCTATAATTGATATGTATTATGTATATATATACATATATATATATATCTCACTTATTTATTTTTCCTTTGGTTCTCCCTACTCTTCTTTTCTTTTTTTATTTTACATATCCACTTATACATTGCTTTAAATTATTTCTGAAACAAGACAGTACATAAATACATATTGTATTTCTTAAGATCCATAAAAACACTGAAATCTGAAAAACAATTAACGTATAATAAAAAAGATCAATAAGAATATTTAAAATTACAGTTCTCTTTATAATTCTATATAAATATTAACTTAGTGGCTTATAAATTGAGTCTTATTGTAAGAGCTGTGTAAGTTTCATTAAGTTAAGTGTACCTTGTGGCATCCAAGATATATAACATGCAAATATACTTTGAAATTGAAAACGTATTTTCACCTAGACATTAATTTATGATCTTCATTAAGAGAGAGTGACAAAATTTTATTTAAGCCAAGATAAGCATAATCTTCATAGCAAAGATGATATTTACAAATGTGTGCATTGCTAGCCCTTACTGTAGATATATGTCAGCATTCAGTATTTTTCTACGATGTACATAAGAAACCTAGGGAGAAATGAAAAGATCAGTAGAATGGCAGATTGAGTCAATCTTTTAATTGTTAACTACCAGGAATGCTGAAGTTATGTTTTTCTTATTTTAAGTGGGAGTTCAGTCTCTTGAGATGACACCAAAGCCAAAAATCCTGCTTCTTCTCAGTGTTTTTGTTTGTTTGTTTTAAAATATATATATATATCTCCTGAACTGGACCAAATGGATTATACACTTACATTTAAAAGTCTCCAATTGGTTAATGCCTATGCTTATAATTTTTGGTGCTATAAATTGAGTTATTTGATGTTACTGAAAATTAACTTAGCCATTACAGTGGGTAGGAGTTTGCTATAGAGAAAAGAATATGAGTTATAGAGTTAGAAAGAGCTGAGTACACTCTCAGTTAGATAGCTTGCTAGATCTGTAGCTTTAAAAATTTATTCAAGCTCTCTGTTACAGATTTTAACCTATCTAACAAATAGGAGTAATAGTTACCTTACCAAGGCTTACTTTAATGATTAAATTAAATAAATTAAGTAATAATATATAATTTTAAAGCCCCAAGCACCCAGCCCAGAGTACAGTAGGTGCTAAATGGTTACTCATTTATTTTTTTTAAGTACTAAACTTTATTATTAATTTATATATATATATATATATATATATATATATATATATATATATATGAGAAAGGGAAATAAACTTCGGTTTAGCATTGATATTTTAAGCATCTCTGGACAAATCAGTTGACAGTAAGAATTGATTAAATACTTCTGGTTCAAAGTAGTAGAATAAAATTAGCATTATCTCACATTTTCTTCTCAAATAACACCCAAAATTATCAAGAAAAATAAAAACTGGAAACATAAACATATCCTGTAATAAAATTATGAGCTGTCTTATGGCTATAATCAATAACATATGTGGAAGCATTACCACAAGCAATGACCATCAAAAAAAGTGAAAGAGGATTAAAAACAAAATGTCAATCCAGGAACTGTACTCATATACCCCAAAGAATTGAAAGCAGGGACTCAAACAGATACTTGTACACCAATGTTCATAGCAGCATTATTCATAATAGCTAAAAGGTGGAAATAACCCAAGTGTCCATCAGTACTTGAATGAATAAAGAAAATGTGGTGTAACATACAATATAATATTATTCAATCATAAGAAGGAATGAAATTCTGATACATGCTGCAATGTGGATGAACCTTGAAAACATTGCGCTAAGTGAAATAAGCTAGACAAAAAAGGAAAAATATTGTATGATTCTACCTATATGAGGTATCTAGAATAGGCAAATTTATAGAGAAAGAAAGAGAATAGATGTTACCAGCAGCTGAGGGGAGGGGGAATTGGTGAGTTCTCCCTAAGAATTTTGTACTCAGCCAAATATAATTCAAATGTGAAGGCACAAATATTTTCAACATGTAAGAAACAAGAAATCAGTGATGTTATTCTCATGACCTTTTCTTAAAAATAAAAGCACTATAGAACAAATTTCTATAACCAAGGATGGCAGGGACATTATAGCAGAAGAACTGGTAGTGAACACTAAATATTTGACAGTGGGTCTAATATTAAATAAATTAAGTAATATGCTTGTAAAGTGGAATGTGAGTAGTTTAAGCTGAGACAATACAGAAATTATATTTTTCAGAAAGAGAAACTAAATGTGGAAGGAATAGAGATGATGAGAGGGAATATAAGCCTGCTGACTTCCTCATATTTATTAACAAAAGGTCCAGAGATACTATGTGAAGTTGATAAATCAATAAGTAGAGGTAAAAATAATGTATCAGTCAGGGTCTCAGCAGGAGGCAGATGACATACTTGAATGGGATAATTGAGAAGAGTTGACAAGTGGATTTTTTTTTTTTTAATGCTGGCAAAGTTAAAGGAAACCAGCTAGAAATGGTAAAATTCCCAGGAGCTAGCAACAGTGAGGAGCTCTTACTACAGACGTGAAGGTAAGGGAGAACCTATTATATAGTATAGGGTCACTCAATGGGGGTTTCCATTGACTGATGCACTTGGAAGCCAGAAGGTAACAGAAACTTTTGATTCAGCCCATACCGTATGTGTCAGCCTTTCAGGTCACAGAATAGAATGGAGAATTACAGATAGTGATTCTTGAGAAATAAGTGGAGAATATCCAGTACAAACGTACTTAATTAAAAAAAGAAAAATGCTAAGAAAAATAAGATAATCTGCAAAGAGAAAAGGGAAGAGAGGAAAGGGAAGAGAGTGGAAAGGAGAGGAAGATAGAATTATGATGTCATTTGTTAAGGTGAGAAATCAATAGATACTATCTAAAGAAGTAGAAAATCAAGGTATTATACAGAAATATACATTTTTTTAATCAGAAATATACATTTAAAGTTAACCATTAGAAGCAAAAAGAAACATTGAACAATAACAGAAGATACAAGTACCCTAAACAAAGCAAAAAGATTACATATGACTTGATCCTAATACAAAATCTAGATCTGTTATATTCAAGAAACAATGTAAAATTGAAAACACACATACCAACACATAAACATGCACATAGGCACAGAGAGAGAGAGTTGGGGGTGGAGAAAGTTATACGGGGTAAATGTAGACAAAAGGAAAGAGGATCACTACCATAATTTTAGACAAGGTTGAATTCAGGAGAAAATAAACATTAAATGAGAAAAGAGTCACTTTGTAATTATAAGACCTCAATTCACAAATAAGCTATGAGTATTAATATCTAAGTGCTAACTAAGATCTTATTAATAAAGCATTAATTATGAAAGTTACAAGAAGAAATAAAACCAAAATCCAGTAGTTCTAAAATTCATCTTTCTCATTCCGTGGCTAATCAAGTAGACCAAAGCTATGCTGTAAAATACTTAGTGTGTTAACAAGTTACTTTGTATTTACTATATATGTTCACTTAAGACAAGAAGAAGAAATTAATGTTTAAAAAAATAAAAATGCTACTAGTATTGCATTTTATTATTGTTTTTGCATTACTTTTTGATTAACTTAAGAACACACAACTTTAAATTTTCTTATTCAAAATTCTATGCCTTTCTGTTTCTCTAAATCTTTTGGCTTCCCTCAGTAACAATTACTTTTTAGTATAGATTGTCCTATATATTTTAAAATATATTTTCCTGTATTTATTTTTAATTATTTTATTGGTATTGTGAATAGACATATTTTTTCATTATATCTTTTAAATGCTTCTTTTTTCTGTATATGTAAAAGCTATTGATTTCTTTATGTTATTTTGGTATGCAGACTGAATTTTCTCATTTATAGAAAATTTTCAACTGACCCTCTCTGGCCAAAGGGACATACACTTTTTACTATTGTTAAGTACAATTGTGTTTTATCTTCACATTTTTATTTTTTAATCATTAATTTCTTTCTCTTATCTTACATGGAATTGTTCAGCTTGTGAAAATTCATTGATCCAGTTGTGATTTTGTACATTTTTCTGTACTTGTCATTCTTCACTTTAAAACATGAAGTCATGTTTTTCACCTATGAAAATGGCAGAAATATTAAAAGTATTTTGTATTTTAAAAATTTTATTTATTTATTTATTTATGTCTGTGTTGGGTCTTCGTTTCTGTGTGAGGGCTTTCTTTAGTTGCGGCAAGTGGAGGCCACTCTTCATCGCGGTGCGCGGGCCTCTCACTATCGCGGCCTCTTTTGTTGTGGAGCACAGGCTCCAGATGCGCAGGCTCAGTAATTGTGGCTCACGGGCCCAGTTGCTCCGCGGCATGTGGGATCTTCCCAGACCAGGGCTCGAACCCGTGTGCCCTGCATCGGAAGGCAGATTTTCAACCACTGCGCCACCAGGGAAGCCCCTAAAAGTATTTTGACTAGTGAAGAAGAAGAAAATACTCTCTTGCAGTGATAGTAAGAATGTAAATTAGTGCAAACTCCATGAAAGACAATTTTTATTGCATCAAAAATCAAAACTACAAATGCACACATTCCTCCTCCCCACAAATCTACTCCAAAGAATATACTCTTCAGATACTCTCACACATGAACAAAATGATGTATGTTCAAAGTTATTCATTTCAGCATTGTTTGTACAAACGGTGTCCAACTTATAATGGTTTGACTTACAATTTTTTGACTTTACAACAGTGGAAAAATGATATGTATTCAGTAGAAACAGTACTTTGAATTTTGGTCATTTCTCAGGCTAGCCATCTCACGATGCTGGACAGCGGCAGTATGACAAAGCTTCCAGTCAGCCGTGCAGCCACAAGGGTAAAAACCGATACACTTACAACCATTCCGTACCCATACAACTATTCTGTTTTTCATTTTCAATACAGTATTCAATAAACTACATCAGATATTCAACACTTTATTATAAAATAAGCTTTGTGTTAGATGATTTTGCCCAAATGTAGGCTAATGTGTTTTGAGCACGTTTAAGGTAGGCAGGCCAAGGCATGACAGTAGGTTAAGCGTATTAAATGAATTCTTGACGTATAATATTTTCAGCTTACAATGAATTTGTTAGGATGTAATCTCATCCTAAATCAAGGAATATATGTATTAGTAAGAAATTGAGACAACCTCAAAGGCCATCAATAAACACCTGTTTAAATAAATTATGGCTACAACTATTCAATAGAAAATTTTTGAATTATAAAAAAAAAACATGGGGAAGAAGTTTATGCACTGATAAGGAGCAATTCCTAAAATATATATTGTTAAATTTCAAAAAAAATAGTAAGAAGTAGGAGGACTGAATGGTATCTTTTCATTTACTAGAAAAAGTTTGTATATACGTAGGGAAGGGTAGATTAAAAATATGTAACAGTTAATGCTGCTAGGCGAGGGAATGGGTAAAGAAAAACTAATAGTAGTAGTAGGAAGACTTTCTACAGTATACTTTTTTTTTGAATAGGTAAATGTATCACTTACTCAAAAATCAAATATAAGTTACATTAAAATGAAACATCAATTCATTAGGGAGGAAAATATACATATTCTACCACAGAATAATTGTGAAAAAAAAGGGAAGTGAATTTTCTTACCTGGATACTGTACCAATGCCATATTCTAAAGTCACACCTTATGTTATTAAGTGTGATATTTAATAAATCATTGAAGACATTCAGAGAAGGCAGTTTTATAGTTCCTCCTTGATAGGATACAGGATATCCTGTGAGTATATTTATTGGACTGTGTCACTGTCAATTTAAGATCATGTCTACTTCTTTATTCATTACATTGAAAAGAAAATAGATTACCTAACATACAGTCAGTTTACACTTGCCTTTCTGTTTTCCAGTTTTTTTTATAATTTAAAAAAATTACTGCAGAGACTTGTTCTTTAGGAGTAGCTGCGTTTGCAGGGTATGTTATATCTGGATGGAAAGTCAAAAAGTGCTTTAGTTCTAACTCTTCTCTTTGCTTATATTCTTGGATTAACAGCCTTTTGTTATTTCAGCAACATACAGATAGAGTTAATATGGTTGTAACCTAAAAGGTTTCGTTAGAATCAATTTTTTTTCCCCTAATTATAAAGCACGTGTGGAGATATTCAAGGAATATCTTCTGTTAGCATGGAAATATGTTCAACAGAAAGGCTAACAACTTTATTTCAATGATTTATTAATGTAATATATATTTTTCTCTCATTATTTGGCAATATGGTTTAATTTATATCCAGTGGTTAGTCAGGAAAACATTTTATCATTGATACCAAACATTAATATACTTTGGATATATAGTTTTTAAAATGGAGAATTAACTATAACTTTTATTCATTATTTTAAAACAGTGACATGTTTAGTTTTCATATAAATTTTATAACTACATCAAGAAACTGAATGAAGAATTATTTAAGAGTTTGAGAAAATCACTCCACTAAATGCAACCAATATTTATTGAGAATCTAATCTGTCTGCTAGAAACCAAAGGAGGTATAAAAGAACTATTGGGTCATAAAAACCCCTTGACTGGCTTCTAAGGACACAGAACAATAAGATCCAATCTCTACCTAGAAGAAACTTACTTTATTTTGGATGTGGGTTATTTAACTGTAAATATATGTAAAGATACATAAAAAATTAAACTTCATGTGAGTTGTATAGACAACAAATACTACATGAGAGTGCATTAGACACAAGGACGTATCAGTCAGGGAGGAAATTGGGAAGCTGACAGGACTACAGAGAATCCAGAAAGAATTTAGTTTTTTAAATAAAGTTTTTTTTCAATCCCATTCTATAGTTAAGTCTACTATGTTGTATACTATAGAGAATACATACAGTTGATAAAAAATATTTGTTGAATAAATAACTGAAGTAATTTTCTGCTTTTAAGTAAATTACCATCTGCTATGGACACAGCATTTTCATAATAAAAAATAAAAATAATAAGTACTATAATACATGAATAGATAGGCAGCAAATAAAGGACTTTTATAGTACTTAGCAATTAGTGAGGAGCAGTTTTTTATTATTTATTTTTATTATTTTATTTTATTTATTATATCACTTATATATTTTGTTTGTTTGTTGTATAAACATTTGTTATTGAAGTATAAATACCTGGAGGTAGTGGTATCTTGGAGCCAGCTCAATAACTCTGCTTTAAGTCATAGGGTCTTAAAATATACCATAGAAATCAACAAAGGCCAAAAATTAGGACTTACACCCTGCCTCCAGAACAAGTGATAAACACAGCACCATAAACACAGTTTAATGTAGCACCCCATTGCCTAGGGGGCAGATGAATATGCATTTCCTCAGGTAAAATTTGTAGTTTACTTGGAATACTTTGGGCATAATTTTGCCATCCTAAAATTGGATATTCTCCCAGCCATTTTGCCTGGTTAATTGGTGATGTATAAAGAAAACTACATTATCTAATTTGTACTAATAAGGTTCTTCAGAACTTCTTTGTGGGGTCCACATTTCTCAGAATAAAATGTGTTGTCCCTTAGGGGTTGCAGTTACCAAATGATTAGATAAGAATGGGTAGGAAAGAGACAGGAGGAGAAATTAGAATTAGAGAAATAATCCTAAAAAAATACCTTTCAACAACTCATTCATTTGAAATATAATTATTAAATACAAAACTGGGTACCAGACACTGTTCTAGTTACTGTCAATGCAGTGGTGAACTAAAATAAACATATTTGGTTCTCATGGAGCCAGTGGCCTTTCCAAGGTGGAGAGGCAGCTGTAAAATATTATGGTTTGTACATATCTTGTTTCTCTTACCAAAGGGGTAGACAGAGAGATACATTATTTTCCAATTTTATTTTAAGCAGAGAGAGGGACTTTCTTTCATGAGATAAAGTGTCTGTTGACCATCAGTTAGTTGCTGAAACCAGAATCATTATGATCTCTTATAATACCTCCCGGGTTCTGTCAATAAATGCTGTGAAAATCAAAGACTTTTTTTTAAGTTTATTTTTTTTCTTGTTCCTTATGAGTATTTAAGCTAAAAGTTGTGAGAGGTTTCACTGGGGACTACTGGACAGGCTAGTTTGCATTCATTGGGCATAACTCCACCATCCTAAAATTGGATACTCTCCAACTTGGAGTCTTCGCTTCTTTTTGTAAGAGAAAGCTTTATTTCAAGGGATGTTTACAACTTGAATTGCAATATTCATTCATTCAACCATTGGCTATTGAGCACCTACTGGGTGAATAATTCAGTCCTAAGCTCTAAATATTATATTTTGCCAGAGAACACTTACCAGTTGTTAAAAAAAAATGTGCCACACTTGACTATTCCTTTCTACTTTATTTATTAGTATGACTGTATTTTATTTATTTTGCTCAAGCATCATAATTTTCCCTGGAAAACTCTGGTTCTGCAGCAACATGAACCCCTACCCCACTATCTAAGGCAGAAGCATTTTGGATTCTATACAGACCCTGGAGCCACTTGAGGAAAAGTGTTCTTGAAAGATTGGTATCTTGATACCTTTTACTCACACCCTATGCCAAACTTTTCCTTCTAAAAAGATCGATAATATGATAGTCCCCTAAGATTGCTTCTGATCAAATGTCCCACTAAGTAACTGAAAGGTGCCTCAAATTCCTGTGATACTGGCAATAAAATAAACCAGAAAATTCCTTTGATTTGGTTGATAAAAGTAGATACTTTATTTGCTTACAGTTTCCCTCACACAAACATTGTAAACTGTGTAATCGGGACGGGGGCAGGGAGGGGTGGTATACTAGAATGTTATTCTACTGGCCTCATCAGTGACATAGGAATACTTTCAATTTTTAACATAGATTTTTCTTTTGAAATAAGATTTTTTGGTATTGTCCTCAACATTAAAGTAAATACTTTTCAAATTTGCAATTAGCAGTAATTTAATAGGAAAACCTGAGACCAACAATTAAATATCATTTAGGAAAATTAATATACTCATGGTACATTTAATATAACTATATAATTAATTTTTATACTGTAGCCATCAAAAACCAACGCAGTTTCCTTTATATATCCATTTTTAGTTAGAAACTTCTTACAACTCAATTGGCAGGTTATCCATTTTCAAATGTCAGATATTATTTGATTAAGCAATTTAATCACTTACTGGTGACATTTTATTTACAAATAAAGTTATGAGGATATGCACATATAACCACATACCATGATTTTAATGAATGCTATACTCAAAATCTTTTTATCAATGTTACAGTTCCAAAATTTTGTGTTGAATGATTGTTATCTCTATAGCATATATTTAACCTCTTTAATGTCAGCATGAATTGATTGATTGATTAATTAAATCATTCATTGAAAAGTATTTATTGCTGGCTTGACTATATGGCAGCATTGTGACAAGGCTACAGATGTTTGAAGGTTGCTGCTCTCAAAGATTTTCCATTTCAATGGGGAAAATAGCTATACAAACACATTATATTCAGAATAAAAAAAAGAAGGTTGCCACAGGAGCAGAGGAGAGAGAACAAATTTTAGTTTTTGGCATGGCAAAAGGCTTCATGGGATAAGTGATATTTAAGTCTTAAAAGTCAAGAAAGAGTGCCACACTGGGAGAAAAGTGCATCTCACACAGAGGGGGAAAAAGGGTATTCCATTCAGAAGGAAATATAAGTCCACAGTCATGGTTGAGTAGAAGAGTGTGGTGTGTTCCAGAAATTTCAAGCACTGTACTCAGTGTAACTGGATACAGAATGCATGTGAGCAGGACAGCTGAGCAAGGAGGGCTGTATGCAGGTGGAAGGAGCTTTGACCCACATCTACAGTATGGCAGGGAGGACACTAAAGAGTGTACAGTCTTCCCTTGGTATCCACAGCGAATTGGTTCCAGGACCACCCCTTCCTCCTTGAGATACCCAAATCCACAGATGCTCAAGTCCCTTACGTAAAATGGCACAGTATTCGCTTATAACCTATGCATATCCTCCCATATACTTTAAATCATCTCTACATTAGTTATAATGCCTAATACAGTGTAAATGTTATGTAAATGTTGTAAATAAAATGTAAATGTTATGTACATAGTTGCCAGAATGTGGCAAATTCAAGTTTTGCTTTTTGGAACTTTCTGGAAATTTAAAAAATATTTTTAATTGGCAGTTGGTTGAATCATGGAATCTGTGGGCAACTATATAATCCATAATGAAACCAAATTTCCCAGTTTGGCAGCAAAGAGTAGGATGAACTGAGAAGTTGGGTGAGATGAAGTGTAAGGAAGCTGGGCCCATTGCTGTTCTAAGTATGTTGTTGAAAGGCTCTGGGAGCCTGAACCACAGCAGTTGTGGTGAAATAAGGACAGGAACAGCAGTCTGAGAAGTATTTAGGAGGTCAATTTAAGATGAGTTCTAATTAGAAGATGAAGTAGATGTTGCATATGCACATGTATACCTATTCATCCAGTCATTTCACAAGCGTCTAGGAGCACGCTTTATGCAAAATACTGTGATGGATCAGTCATAGTTCCTGCTCTTAGCCAAATCACAACCCAGAAGTGGAAGAAAGGCATGTTTAAATACCTGAAAGGAAAGTTAAAATATGGCTAATGTCTCACTTGATACATAATGAGAAACTTGATATACAATATGTAAAAAGACCAAAACTGGATGCAGAGTGTTGTACATATTAGTAGCTCATTATTAAGTGAAATGGAAGATTTTTGTAAGATGTCAAACATTAGGGTATGACCCACAGGCTAATTCATTCCAGGAATGCTAGTTACTGAATTGAATTCAGGTACAGTTTAAAGGTTAAGTGAACATTTTCTATCTTCTAGGAGACGGTGTTATTAAACTTAAAAAAAAAAATATATATATATATATATATATATATATATATATATATATATATATATATATAAATCTCTCTACCTTGAGAGAGTTTAAAGTGACGGAGAAAATAGGAGGTATTCCAGATTGGGGAAGAAGTACAAGCAAATGAAAAGGTGAAAATGAGATGTTCTGTATGACCAGAATTAAAATTTAATTTTAGGGAGGAGTGGTTCTCAGGAAACATGGATCTTAGTGCTACGAAAGGCAGCTTATTTTAAGACATAATCTATTGACTAGTCAAAAGAAGAGGTAAGGGGAAAAATAAATGTTTATCAGAATTTAGAAACTACTTATCAAAAGGCAATAAAGTGAATGTTTTTAAAAGCACTGGATTAAACCACTTACTAGGTATTGTGAGTTGCTTAAGCTTTCTGTACCTAAATTTTATATGTAGAGGTGATAATAATAATACCTACCTTATAGGATTGTTAATAAGTTGATACGCATAAAGTACTCAGAACAGAGCCTGGCACATAGTAAGTGCTCTATAAGTGTTGGCTATTATTGTATACAATGTGATAGGCAGTTCTATATGGTTAAAAGCTCATAGCCCATGGCATATGGTGGGTTTTCAAGAAATATTTGCTTGGAAAAAATTAAGGACTACTGAAAAAAGGAAAATGTAAATTTGAATTCCTGCTCTATTATTTACTGTTTGTGTGACCCTGGACAAATGGGTTAGCTACTCTGCGCTTAATTCACTCATTAATTGATTAAATAAACACTTGTTGAATATCTATTCTGTGCCAGAAACAACAGCAAAGGAGACAGACTTGTTCTTTGTTTTTATAGTTTCCCTTTAGAGAGAGCGTCAACCACAAACATGTAAACAAATATGTAAAAATAAGAATTTCAGTTTGTGGTAAGCACCTCAGTTCCCTCATCTGCAAAAGGAATATAGCAATACTTCGTTTTTAAAGTCACTGCAATGATTATAAATAATGTGCATAAAAGCATTTGCATAGTTGCTGGCATAGGCTATAGGGGAGTATTGAATGACTCATTAGTGGTAGTATTAACAGTGTTCAAATAAATATAGCATGGTTTCAGCATTTCAGAAGTTGATGGTCTGGTGCGGTGATCAACAAACTACAGCCCTTGGGCTGGCTAACTGTTTTTGTTGTGTAAATAAAGTGTTATTGGAAAATGGCCATGCCCATTTGTTTACATAAGCAGTCTACAGCTGCTTTCTCACTAAAGAGGCAGAGTTGAATAATTGTGACAAAGACCATATGGTCCTTAAGCCATATTTACTTACACATTTACTATCTGGCCTTTAAGGAAGTTTTCTGACCCTGGTATAATATACCAGTTAGGTGATGTTACAAAAAATTGGCTCTAACATGTATGTGATGCACCCAATGATGAAGATCAATCTTTAATGTTGTGAAAAGGGAGAGATTGATTGCTTCTAATTGGGGTTATCCTAAGGAAGAAAGCATTTTAACCAGGGTTAGAGGGATAAATAAAAATTCAAGAGCTGGAAATGGCTGGGAAGAGGGCATTCCAGGCAAATTTCTATAAGGAGAAAAGGCTCAATAGAAGCATAGTATGTGATGAGTGCCACATTTTAGAAATTACTGGATAGGAGGCTAAAAGGCATGTTAGGAGATGAATGAGAAGTGTTTTGATAACCAGACCAATGTATTTGAACTTCATTTGGTAGGCAATTGAAAGTCACTGAAAATTTCTGAGCACGAAAATGATATAATCAGTATTTTAAAGATATTCATTTGTCAGTTGGTACACAAAATGAATTGAAGCAGAGATAATGAAAAAAGTCAGCCATCAGCAAGTGAATAAAAAATTTGCACAGGCATAAGATAATGAGGGCTAGCACTAGGATGATAGATGAAAAAGTAAAAGATGACCGCAAATATTGATGTAGTTACTGTGACAGAT
Organism: Balaenoptera acutorostrata; assembly: GCF_949987535.1. NCBI lineage: Eukaryota > Metazoa > Chordata > Mammalia > Artiodactyla > Balaenopteridae > Balaenoptera > Balaenoptera acutorostrata. Next base: position 60,319,399 of record NC_080064.1, read on the forward strand.
TGAGCATGCAGGGTGGAACTGGGGGGAAAGCATGAAAGCTGGTATATGCCATCAGTGTCAATGGTGTGAGAATGGATGAGAATGATGAACAATGTCAAAGGCAGCAGAGAAACCAAGATGAATGTGGACTGAGTAAAGATCAGTGGATTTGGGGATGTAGGCAGTCAATTGCCTCTAGCACAATGGTGGCAGATGTGAGATTATGACTTAAAGAGGTAGTGTACTTGAAAAACAAGAGAACAAAAAGTAGTAAGGTGGTGGTAGTAAAACCTGTCTCACCATCACTGAGGGCTTACTATGTGCTAGGTGATGTTTTAAGTACTTCAGTACACTATTTCACTTAAGTTGCATAATGTCTCTATCAGTAGTCATATTATTATCATTCCCATTTCACAGGTGAGGAAATTAAAACTTAGCATCATTAAATTGCCCCAAGCTTTCACAGTTAATACTAGAGTTTGAACTCATGTTGTATGACATCAACACTTTTTGCTTAACCACACAACTGCTCTGCATCTCACGGGAAAAATAAGTATGATGAACCAAAGCAATGGTGCTTTTAAATCTTGTTAATTATTGAAGTATTTTGTTGTCATTTGGTAAGGGTTACATGACTACTAGTTAGAATGAAGTCTTCATAGTTGCAGGGAAGGAGGTACCTAATTTCAAATGCAACAATTACTTAACAAAAACATACCATAATATTTTTGATATTTTAATTAGTTAGCTTTTTGGTAAGTGTTGAGAAGCAAGTAGGTTCTTAAGGCTGGCCTCATTTGAGGTAAAACAGCAGGACCCTAACTACTGTAAAGGTGGCTTCCAGCGCTCCAGCTTCCTGACAGCAGCCGAAGCAGCAGCTTTGCGTGGGCCAGTTCTGAGTCATTCCTATAGAAGTACAGCCTAGAGCCTGCCAGACCCAGCTCCAGCTCTCCCAGTGATTTTGAAAGCACCAAATTCCCTCTGTTAAATCCTTTTCTACTTAACCTAGCTGCAATGATTTCTGTTATGTGAACCCTAATCTATCCTATACAGTATTGAAGCAGTAAAATTAGCAAGCATGAGATTGACAACACTGAAGTTCCAGGGATTTCTCCAAAATTTCTCTTGTAAGCTTTCCCTGCCAAACAAGGGGTGTGAACAATCAGACAAGGGCTGGATTAAAGGAGGTGTTTTCTTAATTGTGGTTGTTTTCCAAATTAACAAATGGGTAGAGAAAAAGACCAGTGACCAATAGGTAAGATTCCTTAGGTTTGGGCTTCCCTGGTAGTGCAGTGGTTGAGAGTCTGCCTGCCAGTGCGGGGGACACGGGTTCGAGCCCTGGTCTGGGAGGATCCCACATGCTGCGGAGCAACTGGGCCCGTGAGCCACAACTACTGAGCCTGCGCGTCTGGAGCCTGTGCTCTGCAACAAGAGAGGCCGCGATAGTGAGAGGCCCACGCACCGCGATGAAGAGTGGCCCCCAGCTCGCCGCAACTGGAGAAAGCCCTCGCACAGAAACGAGCCAAAAATAAAGAAAGAAGCTTTCATTAAAAAAAAAAAAAAGGATTCCTTAGGTTTAAGATCTCTCTCTCTCTCTTTTTTCTTTTAATATTTATTTATTTATTTGGCTGCGCCAGGTCTTAGTTGCAGCATGCGGGATCTTCGTTGTGGCATGCAGAATCTTTTAGTTGTGGTATGTGGAATCTAGTTCCCTGACCAAGGATTGAACCTGGCTCCCTGCTTTGGGAGCGCAGGGTCTTAGCCACTGGACCACCAGGGAAGTTGAGGTTTAAGATCTTTGTTTTTGGAAATAGTTTACTGTCTTATGAAATTGACCAGAATCAAATAGTCCTGATGCCTTCTAGGATTTTAAGGAAACTGTTGCCAAAAAATCTGTCCAGTGGCAGCCTGTGACTGTTCTACCTACAGAAATCCTTGGGCTCCTGAAGCTTACCAATAGGAGCAAGGTGTGAACACTGTGTGATTCCAGAAGGGTAACCCCTTCAGAGCTTACCTGAGATAGTTGGAGATTTTCTTTGGCTTCTATTTTTGCTCTTGATTTCCAGTTGAATTATATTATCATCTGATAATGCAGTCTGTACTATTTCAAATTTGGAATTAAATGACTTTTTCTTTGAGATTAATATGTAGTCCATTTTTATAACTGTTCCGTGGTTGAGTTCCTTTCTTTAACTACATATATCTATAGATCTATATTCATCCAACTTTATTAATTCTTTTGTTAAAAACCCTCTATTCTTACTTGTACTATTTTCTATGCAATCTAACATGAGGGAAAAGAGATACATTTCTGTATTTATTATTATCTATCTATTCATGTGATTCTTGAAGATTTGGCTTTTGGTATTTTGGTGCTATAATATTCAAATATTCATGACAAACTATGTCCTCATTGTGGATTTGCAAGTTACAGTTATAAAGTGGTACTTTCTATATCATTCAATTTGCCTTGAATTTAATTTTGTCTCATGCTATTTAAAGTTTTAAATAGACACTAAGTTGGTCTGATTGAAAATCAAGAAATTTAAAAGATGGTTGATGGACAAAAAGAACCCCCCCCACTGGAATATGACTGCTACGTTCATATTGCTTCTACATATTTCTGAAGTGAAGGCCCAGGGAAGGAGAAAATCAATGTCTGCCAGTGACAATAATGAAGCTAATGAGAAAATAAACTTTAGCTTTCATCTTTCATAAAGTACATTAACAGATAACATTAAAGTCTGGGGAAAAAATTAAAATTCATTAAAAAAAAAGAACCCCTCACCCACAAGATAGTGTTATTTTTCCTGATCTTTCCTGGTAAATCTGTTTAATCTGAAATTCTTAGGTAGGAATATGGTCATATCATGCAGGGTTCATAAATTATTTGTATTTGTTTACATATTTTTGTCATTTATATGGGGATAATTTTAGGAATTAGAATTCTCTAAGTGTACTTTAATTCTCAATATTTAATTCCTTTAAAACCCTAGCTAAAACTTCATTAAGTACTTCTTTCATTAGTTAACATAATAGATTCAAGCTTTTTAATAGGGCTTTTATTGCAGTAAAAATGTGTTATTTTCCACCACACTTAAGATCCAAATAATAGGGACTTCCCTGGTGGTCCAGTGGTTAAGGCTCCACGCTCCCAAAGCAGGGGGCCAGGTTCAATCCTTGCTCAGGGAACTAGATCCCACAGGCCGCAACTAAAAGCCAGTGCAGCCAAATAAATAAATAAACTATTTAAAGAAAAAAGATCCAAATAACAGACTCGTCATAGCTTTTCTGACTGTATTCCTCAACGTCCTTGGGAATTTAAAAAATGCAATACCATCCACCATCAATGTTCTTAACAGTTCTTAAAGGTCTGAAATAACCACTGTAAAGTGAAAATACCTTGAAGGGCAGCTATTCCACAGTCTAAACCAATAGCTATGATTGGGCTTGTTTGACTGATCGATACTTATAGCCATCATTTAGATCAAATCTCAGACTCTCCTTTTTTGTATGTGTTATTGAACTTGACCTTTCTTTACATTAATCATGGCATGCTTAGCAATCAGATTAGAAGATTTTTTTGACATTTGAAAAATGTCCTTGTCTCTGAAGGGCACCCCACTGCGAGTACGATAGACCTACTTAATAGAAGCAAAGAGATGTGAAGCAGAGCTGAGAAAAAAATCTTATTTTACACTTACTTTTCTATTTTTCTATTTTCTCATGCATGTGTTTTTTTTAATTTGGCAAGTTTGTTGCTTGTCATAGCTACTAGCTGTTTTTAACAAGTTTTCAGTATTAGTTGTTTTGTAGTAGTTCCCCTATTCAACCTAGTAAAGTCTTAACAATTTTCAAAACCTGAAGATATAACCCCACCCCAGTGAGCCATTCCCCAAATACTTCAGATTGATTGATATCTCTTCCTTTAGAACACCTCTAGTATCTGAGTTTATGGTCAACCTCATGTTCAGGACATGTTCATTGGGTCTAACTTCTTTATCACTCATTTATAAGTCTAATCAGATCCCATCTATTGGTTTTACCTCTTGTTTCAGGTCCTTCTCCTCCTCTTTCAACACCATGTCACCCACCTATCTCTGTCTACTAGTAAACCGTCCCTGTCACCTACTTGGTTTGTTCTCCTTCTAAGTCCATGCCAGCCTCAATGAACAGCTGTTTAGGGTATTTTTTCTCCTTTAATCCTGATTATCATCACAAGGTTGGCTGTAAAGAGTCTAGAATGAGTCTGGCTATAGCAGTTACCCAGACACTCTCAGCATTTTATTTATTTATTTATTTATTTATTTATTTATTTATTTGGCTGCACTGGCTTTTAGTTGCAGCATGCAGGATCTTTGTTGCAGCATGTGGGATCTTCATTTGCAGCATGAGGGATCTTTAGTTGCAGCATGTGAACTCTTAGTTGTGGTATGTGGGATCTAGTTCTCTGACCAGTGGTTGAACCCAGGCCCCCTGCATTGGGAGCACAGTGTCTTAGACACTGGACTACCAGGGAAGTCTTCTCTCAGCATTTTTAAAAGTCTGCTGTTTAATGTGCAAAACTACTGGTTTCACCAAAGTTGTTCTGTGATACTACTTTTTAAAGTCTTTGCAGCTACATTAACCCTTGCTTCCTTCTTTATGTTCTTCATATCTGCCTCTCAAGACTTTACATTCCCACTGCAGAATTTTAGTCATACAATCCTTTGAGAGACTCTCTAGATCATAGGTCACAGTTCAAGGACCTTGGTGCTCAGATATTCTTTCAAACCACATTGGCTCTCCTGACCGTATTACCCAGCCTGGCCTCACCCATAATTTTTACTTTCCAAAAGAAAAAACAAAACAAATTTTATTTCTCTCTCACACATACACTTAAATTCACAACTGCACACAGAAACTGATTGTTGGAAGAGACTAAGGATTAATAAAGTACTTCTAGGATATTAAATATTGCTTCATATCCATGAATGTATTTTTAAAAAATTTAAAAAGTCATTTTTACATAACAATATGTAAAATTCTAATTCATCAGTTACCTATACAGACACAACCAAGAGTTATCTTGATTTACATATTTCTTATGCAGGTCCTGAAATTTTTTGCCCGTACCATGGCTGCCAAATGTCAACTTTATAAAGGCAAAAGTCATGTCTATTTATATTGTTTTCAATAGCATGAGAACAAGGATTATTGATGATTTTTTTTAAAATAAAGATTAAACTGTCAGGCCTATTGTCATGTTTAATCCCAGTGAGATTCAAAGGTGAGATTGATAATTTCTTGAGAAAATCTTTAAGTTAATCGGCTACACAAGACAACTTTGTCAATCAGTATCTGGATATAATTTGTCCCTGGATTTCTCTCTATACTAGCCATAGCCTCATAGGACCTAAAGTAAAATTAGAGAAAGCAGAGACTGTCTAGCTCACAGAAACTTGGAAAATTTTATTAACTATTAGAAGTTATAATAACCAATCCAAATTGAAATCAGAGAACGAGATTTCACCAAGTTCTTTGGGTTTCAATATCACAATTTTTCTCCAGTATTTCTCCGATTCTTATTCTTCCTACTACATCCACCAAACCAGAAGAGAAAATTCTAATATCTAGCTAGTCCTTGTCTTTGTTCTGAAATCATATGGTCCGTTTTCGGTATTCTAACAGCAAGTTCAACTGTGTGCCCTTGAAGATTTTACATATTATAAATTGAGAAAGCTAAGTTCCCCTCAAAGAACTATAAAATATTTTAGGCAAGAAATAAATGATAAATAGGATCAATATTTTATGTTTTTAATATTTATTTATTTATTTATTTTTTGGCTGCGTTTGGGTCTTCACTGCTGTGCACAGGATTTCTCTAGTTGCGGTGAGCATGGGCTACTCTTTGTATCGGTGCATGGGCGTCTCATTGCGGTGGCTTCTCTTGTTGTGGAGCACGGGCTCTAGGCGCATAGGCTTCAGTAGTTGTGGCATGTAGGCTCAGTAGTTGCAGCATGTGGGCCCTAGAGAGCGCAGGCTTCGGTAGTTGTGGTGCATGGGCTCAGTAGTTGTGGAGCACGGGTTCTAGGGTGCATGGGCTTTAGTAGTTGTGGCGCTCAGTCTCAGTAGTTGTGGCTCACGGGAATGCAGGCTCAGTAGTTGTGGCACACAGGCTTAGTTGCTCTGAGGCATGTGGGATCTTCCCGGATCAGGGCTCAAACCTGTGTCCCCTGCATTGGCAGGCGGGTTCTTAACCACTGCGCCACAACGGAAGTCCCAGGATCAGTATTTTAAAACAATTAGTCGGCATAACAGGAAAATTTATGGCTGTTACACATTGAGGAGATAATGGCACATCTTGGTTATAAATACAAAGAATTTTTTCCTGCCTATCTGCTTAGTATTGTTAGGAAAAAGTATCCAAAAACATATAAATAGCATATAAATAAGGCAAAAGAATGCTTGCATATCTTTTCAATGTCACACTGAAGCATTGTTTAACTGAATCACCTAACAGTTAATTCTTTAAGAGAATGTACCCTTGTTTGACATTGATATTTATTACTTATTAAGAGTTAAGACTGTGAAGTTACATGTGAACTTGGAGATTTCATATGGCAGAAGTGCAAATAATTTCTGTTGTAAGAACGTTAACCCTAAGTGTGAACAGTATAACATTTACCAGTTTTTTTTTAATCTAACCTAATAATTCTTCCTAAAATTCTTTTATCAAATATCCTATAAATATCTAGTTCTTAAAATGCCTTTTGAACTGCGTTGACTATCATACTGATCCTTCATCAATTAATAAGTCAAATAAATTTTAGACATACGTTCATTCTACATTTGCATGCGGGTCATGATTTGTACCATTTGGAAATAAGTTTTTGTTAGTACGTCACAATTCTGCTTGAATTCTAGACATCTTTTGCAGTTAAACTTAAGCATTTATGGCAAGTGCTTCTGCAAGCTTAACTCATTAATTCTGTGCAGTTTATGAAATGGAAGGATTCTCTAAAGTGAAGAAAAGAATACTCCTTCTGCGGGTGTATTTTGTTTTCGTTTAATTAGGCACTAATCTACCCTGATTTCCTGGGCTTCCCTGTAGAGGACTAATCTTCTCAGAGCAGGATGGAAGTAAGTAGCTGACACTGTCCTCTCAGGTTCAAACTGGATGTTCATTAATGTAGTTTCCAGGCTTCCTCTGACCACCAGCTTCCTGCTGGGCTTCCACCTACTTGCTGTTTCAAATACTGTTTTGTTAACATTTCTTGCCTAAGCAGATTCTTTGATTTTACTTTCTGGACGCTTATCTGTCACTGCATAAATACCTTACTATTGCTGGTGGTCAATTAACTGGGGTGCTAAAGGAAACTCAAAAGATCATAACACAGTTGTTAAATTCTATTATACTTTGTAAACAGAAAAGATTCAATAGAAAACAAAACCCTTCAAGGAAATAAACAACAGGTGAATACAGGCTTCTTGTGTGAAAATGGTTTTAGAAATAAGCAAATATATTTATTTTTCTACTTTCAAGATCAAAAAATTTGAGTGTAGACATCAAAGGGTCAATATCACTATTGCAAAAGTCCCCAGGGGTCAGAGAAAACACACTGCCAACATAATGCTGTGGGCACTTGATATGGCCACTGTGCAGACTTCAAAGAGTAAAGAGAGTCTGAAGGATGGTAAACCTGCTCTATTTGCAAGTTCTAAAAATGGTTTCTCAACCAGCATGTTAAAGCTGTAACAAACTTTTCAAAATCCAGTGTAATAATTTACACAGGATAGAAATACATCCTTTTCTGGTATGTTACCTGTGTGTTTTTCTCTTTGCATCACAAACTAAAAGCAATTAATAGTAGACATTTCTCGGCATTTTTCTTTTCCAGGAAAAAATTCCTATTGCTCTTATCTTCATTTCAATGCAGTGCTACAGCCATTTATCTTAAAAGTTAGCTAGTGTAACACAAAATGACTGAATAAAGCATTTTGACTTACTGGAGTAGTTAATTCTGTAAAACCAACTGCAAATTTGATGAAGCAAACTCACTGAGGTTTGGTAGGAAAATTGAGACAATTTTACTTTTTGTTTGTTTGTTTACAAAATTTATTGAATTACCATTGTTCAGGAACCAAAGATATGAACTGTATGTGACACTAAAATAATGAAATGAAACAGTTATATTTTATTTTTTATCAATCAAATCAATATTCTATAGACCAAAGACTTGATTGGCCAAGTTGAACTTTGTTTTTCCAGAATGTAATGAAACCATTTTATGTGTTGGTATGTATCTTAAAAATCCATAGGATGGAATTCCTGAATTTATTCAAGAGATCTGACTTTCCAGAATGCAGACATCTCTGAGGTAACAGCAGGAAATCCAGCATCTGCTACAGCAACTGGAGAAATCCCTTAGTTCCCAAACTACCTCTGTCTTAATTTCCTGTCCTCCCTTTTGTTAGCTTATTTAACCTGCAATTTTATGATTAAAGTACAATGTTTTCAGCTCACTGAAAATAACCTTATTCAACCTCTCTTCCCTTCACATGGGTCTTGGAGCCCTGGCGGATTTGCAACATCTTACAGGAATCTCTCTCCTTTTCTCTTTCTCTCTGAGTTTCAGCATTCTACACAGAATTTTACAAATTAAATATCTCATAACACAAAAGGGAACACAGTGCAACTACTGGAATGATATTTGGGTCAAATAGTTACCGAACCAAACTTGGGTCCACTTGCCTGCGTGCAGTAAAGCCAACCTACTGATACCAGGCTGTGGTGAAAGAAAGTGCAACGTTTATTGCAGGCACCAAGCAGAGAGTCCAGGGCAGCTAGTGCTTAAAAGACCCAAACTCCCTGAAGGCTTGCAAGGAAAGGTTTTTAAAGATAGGATGAGAGCGGGGGCTTGTGAGGTATGTGATCAGCTCGTGGACATTCTTCTGATTGGTTGGTGGTGAGGTAATCAGGAATCAACATCATCAACCTCCTGGTTCCAACTGGTCTGGGGTTTACATATGTGTTTGTAGGCAGCATATGGTTAACTGCTCCCACCTGGTGAAGTCGTTTCAGTATCTTCAAAACAACTCAAAGGACATGGTTCAGAATATTATCTATAGCCCTTGAAGAGGAACTAAAGGTCCTTGACTTTGTTTAATGGCTAAACTATTATTTTTTCTTGCTTGACTGTTCTCTTTTCTTACTGCATTTTCTCACTTCTCTGATTATATTTACTCTTTGGAACTCAGGGAAGGCCTAGGAGGCTACAGTTCTTCTGCAGACAAGAGGCAGGTGGAGAACATGGTGCTGAGGTGGTCTGTTCTGGGAAGGCCCCATAGGGTCCTGCTCGGTTACAAAAGGACCTGGGTCTAATTTTTTGGATCCAAAAAAAAAGAAAATTTCCATGAAGATGTTTGGTAAGGCTTTCCAACTAACCCTTCACAATGCCAGGCCTGATAAAGAGGAAGCCATAGACCTCCTTTTTAATTCCAAAGACTATACAACCAGAACAAAATCCACATTCTAGCTTTAGTGTGACTTTGATTATCTTAATTTTTATTCATTAAGCATTGATTTCTTGGTTTAATTCACACAGAGCAATCTTATTTTCCAAATTTCAAGGGTCTTATGGGAAGCATCACAGTGACTTTCATCTACTGACATCAGTGAAATCTTTATATCTCTTCCTTCGAAATTTCTCCCATTTCATTTTTGCTTAGCAAATCCTACTCCATCAAGCAATCACAAGATATTTATCAATTGAATTAATCAGAATTCTTTCAGATATGAATTGTAAAAATCCAATTCAAACTAGCTTGAGCAAAAAGAAAAGCATAAAGGAAATGTATAAATTCTGATGGTATACAGTCTGCTCTGTCTGACTTCTGGGATCCTTCTATAGTAGTTCCCTTTTCCTTTAGGTAAAGATGGTTATCAGGAAGTACTCAGATCATCAGGAATCTGTCTCTCTCGATTCTTCAGCTCTACTTCTCCCACAATTAGGCTCACACATCCTTGTAGTGGCCCATGACCATTTCAAACTTATATCATCCCAGCTTAGAAACCATGGTGACATAGCATGCTTCGTTCCCCATAATTCTAGCAAAAATCCTAGGTCTGACAATTATAGGAAGAGCGTGGGTTTGTTATGGAATGCAAGTTCCTGCACAGTGAGGCAAACAAAGTGAAATGTCAGAGTTTGGAGCAAGAGAAAGGTTAATTGCAGAGCCAAGCAAGGAAAATGGGTGGCTCATGTTCAAAAATCTCAAACTCCCTGATGGTTTCTGAGGAGAAATTTTTCTAGGCAAAATTTGGAGTGAGGGCTGCAGGGTGTGTGACATTCTTCTGATTGTTTGATGGTGAGGTAACAGGGCAGTGTTCCAGGACTCTCAATCATCAGCCTCTGGTTTTCAACCAGTCTGGGGTCTGAGCCTATAGTTACCATCTTCTACATGGGTGGAGGCCTTAGTTCCTATAAAAGAACTCAAAGATATGTTATGTATATTCCTTGAGGAGGAACCAGGACATTGTCCCATGGCTGCACTATTGTTTCTTGACTGTTCCTCATTAGGTTCTGCATTCCCTCACTTCCCTGATTAGCAACTGTTTGAATCTGCCTTTTGGAACATTCACTAACTGGAGCCTGGGGCAAGTATGTAGGAAAGGCAGTCAGGTGGGTAGGGTGTAGGTGAAGCAGGCACTGGTCGGGCAGGGGATGTACAAAGAGCAAGAGAACAGCCATCTTGAGTGGCCTGACCATACACAAGTGTTAAAGCCAGCTATACCATTATCACTTGAACTGAGGGAGTAGGGAAAAGGTATATTCAAATAAAACTCTCTATTCACTTAATAGAAGGAAGCACAGAAGGTTGGCTATAAAAGCAACAAATACAAAACACAATCAACCACTTGGATGGCACATGCACATACAAATGTACACACACACACACAAACACAAATCTCATCTCATTACCACAATTTAAATAATGCTCATAAGTAGTGTGAAATAAAATTCATATCTTATGGCAAGACAAGAAAAATTTAAATGAAAAAATCTTCTCTTTCCTTCGGCCTCCTCTTTCCCTCACTGTGCATTGTGTACCTGCATTATGCATCAACCAAGCCTTCCCCATTGGCAGAAATACCTGCTCAATCATAAACAGCAATATTCTCCTAGCATCAATAAGACAACTCCTTAAAGATAACATTCCTTCTTGATAAGAGTTCACATGGCACCTAGATCTGGATTATGTAAACTGTCAATAATATGTCATTTGATGTACAGCTTTCTGTCTCAAAAAACTTATATAACTGTGCCTTGACTTCTAACAAGTGGAACAGTTCTCAGAGATTTCTGAAATGTTCTTCCCAGGTTATAATCCTCAAATTTGGCTTGAATAAAATTTTCCATTTTTTCTCTGACAGTAGTACAATACAACTATTTCTCCTATAACTAAAAATGCATGCTCTCTCTTTTCATTAAGACATAACCAAAGACACATACAGTTACTGCATCTAATTCCCAATTCATAGTACTGAATGATGTGCATTACCCCATAAGGCCCTGATGTTGGATTTTATGTTCTGGAATCCCATATTCTATGAACCCTGAAGGGGATAACTGCCATAAAAATACCTATTTGAGAAAAAGAAAAGAGAATATTATGTAGACTGGTATGCAAAGGTGCATCCCTTTAGCTACCTACTACTGGTTGGTGAGCATTTAAGAGTAAACAGTTGTCTTAATGGTCAAATGATCAAAAGTCTCTGTTTTCTGCTCTGGAAAAAAAATCTCCCTTTAAAGTTTAGGTAGGAGGGCAGGTCTTTAACTAACAATGATGGATTAATTTGCCTTGCTTTGAACCAAGCCTCCCATTCAGAAGAGTTGGAGTAGCTGGAAACAATATTTTAAAATCAAATCTATTTTCATTTATCAGAATGCTACCAAGACACAAGGCTTGTGAGATAAAGAAAATCCAGAGAGGTGATCCAAAGTCCATACTGCTTTTCTCTGCCAGGCCTTGGCTGATTTATAGACAGTTGCTGAGAGGCTGAGAAAGCAGGGCTGTGAAGATGAGAAACACAGCAGAGATTTCAGCCATTTCACATGCTGAGGGAATAAACATTGATGAGAGTTTTGTTTCCCAGAGAATTAAAAAATATGAGGGGTGGATAATTAAAATTGCCTTTAGTAATTACAGGTGCCAAATATCAACTGCTATCATGTTGCAGTGTTCACATTGCATCAGCTTTAACTTTTATTTTTTCTCTTGTTTTTGGAATTAGATTTTGTGCGACCTATGGATCATAAGTTGCTTATCACCGTTTAGGTCTCTGAAAGACAGGGCCAAGAACTTTCAAGAGTATATATGAATTTGTTTGTTTGTTTTAAATTTATTTATTTTTGGTTGTGTTGGGTGTTCGTTGCTGTGAGCGGGCTTTCTCTAGTTGCAGTGAGCGGGGGCTACTCTTCGTTGCAGTTCGCGGGCTTCTCATTGCAGTGGCTTCTCTTGTTGCAGAGCACGGGCTCGAGGCACATGGGCTTCAGTAGTTGTGGCGCATGGGCTTCAGAAGTTGTGGCTTGTGGGCTCTAGAGCGCAGGCTCAGTAGTTGTGGCACACGGCCTTAGCTGCTTTGCGGCACGTGGGATCTTCCTGGACCAGGGCTCGAACCCGTAACCCCTGCACTGGCAGGCAGATTCTTAAACACTGTGCCACCAGGGAAGCCCTTTTTGTTTGTTTTGATTCTTGAAAATATTTTGCTGCTATGCATCTATTCACTCACTATTTGCTGATGGCAAAACAGAGGACTTAAGAGCACAGACATAGAGTAGACTGCCAGGGTGGAATCCCTGCTGTGTTATGTATTACCTGTGTGACCTTAGGCAAGTGAATTTGCCTGACTTTCAGTTTTCATATCTTTAAAGTGGGGATAAAAATAGTACTAACATGATAGGAGTTTCTTTGAGAAATAAATGAATTAAAATATACAAATAATTAAACAGTGCTTACCAACTAGTAAGAACTACATAAATGTTTCTTATCATCATCTCATCATCTTCTTTTTCTCCAATCGAGGGCCTTCTTTGACGCCAGGAAAACAGACTTTCGTTATTTGAGGCAAACCACTTTATTTTGTGCAGTCATATATTCCCTTCCAAGGAGCTTCCGTGGTGGGTTTTTATACACCTGCCAATTACTCTGGCCATAGTCCCTTTAGATAGTAGACTTGATCATGATGTGAGAAGCAGGACATGGTCAAACAGATTTGGCTGTCAAGATTACTGTGTGTTATTTTTCACTGAGAGTATTTCTGTCCATTAGTGACAAAGAATTCTTGATCCTATTCTTTTTTCTACTTCCACAATGCTACGAGTTTGTTGTAACTATATTCGAGGTAGCAGAACTGCTTCTGAGTTGTTCTGGCTACAACTTTTAGGGACACTAATAAGCTCAGGTCCATCCAAAAGATTGGCAGAGACCCAGAGAAATGTATATAGTGTACTGGGAAGATAAAGGTTTATTAATCCTTCTGAACTATAGAGCTAAAACAGTCCTGAAATAGGTAGACAGCTTTGCCAGCTGATGCAATGTTAATATTTTGATGTTACTGCAGGCTTTTGAGGTGTTTTTTTCCTCACTAATTTTGAGTGCCATCAAAGTCAAAACCACTTCTACAATTGTGATGATTCAGTGAAAAAAATTTTTTTTTCTGATTTGAATCACAAAATCTCTTTACAGCTCAAAATGATGAGTGACTGATTGTGCACTCTTATCCATGGAATGTCAATGACATGAAAATCCAAATATACTCTCATCCTTTTATACTTAACAACATTTAATCCTGATTATGTCAAGCTCTTAGACAACTACTTGCCAAGTGAAGAGCTGGAAGAAATTTAAAACCAGTGGATTGGACAAGTATTATTCCTTCATTGCAATTCATGAATTTCAGATGTCACTATCTTAATCAATCTAGAGATACTTTTCCATATCCATAAGTGACTAATAACGACTAAAGTAGTTTAAAGCTGATTTTGGTGAAGTTGGATTGATAAAGGACAGAGCATTTGACTTTAAGTCTTTAAAAATTACTGTATCACACAGGAGTATGGTGTCTATTTGGATATGGTGTATTAAGTGAAATGATGAGTCAATTTTCTCAATACTAATGATGAAGACTCTAGAACGAGTTAATACAATGCAACAAAATTCATTTCATGTTAGGTGCTAATCCAGAACAAAACACATTGTACTGTAACCATACACAAATGATACAGGAAGACAAGAGTACAGCCATTTTGGAAAAGGACCTGGGAATGGCCTTGGGCAAAACAGGCCTTGAAAGCTAAAGAACAAAGGCCCTGGGGGCCTGAGTCCCATAGACAAAAATCAGGCTCCCAGGGATAAAAGATTAACTCTCTCTGTTACACTAAGGAGTATACCTAGTTGCCACAAGACAAGAAGCTCAACTGTAAATTTTAACCTTATCTGTTCCTGTGTTTTCTTGCAGAAAATTCTCGTGCATTTCTTCCTCCTCTCAGAAGCCCTCCCTATTCCTGATTGCCACAGTGGAACCACCTGCTGCTGATCATAGACGTCTGACCATTTCTGGAAATTATCAGTGATCATGAGACAAACCCTCCCTTTTGTTATAAAAGCAACTTGCCCCTTCTACTTGGAGAGCTTGCACTTTTTTCCTGCATTCTCCCTTGTGCAGAAGCTATCTATCTCTTTTAATAAAAAGCTTCGCTTGCCTAAGAGTCTTGTGGAAACGATATTCATTTCTATGGTATTGCTGTCCAAGAATCTGGAAAGGGCCTGGTAACACAACTACATACAACACATTATTTATAACACGTAACAATACAATGTACTGCAAAACATTGTATTATAACTTGTATAAAGCCTTTAGAGCTGGAAACATACAATTCATTTCTCTATTTAAATTGCCTAGTCCAAGGCATTAATAATTTAGAAAGTATTTGGTAAATAGTTTTGAAAAAAATATATGAATTAATAAGCGTAAAGGAATTCTACAATATTCACATTTTTAATAGGTGAAGTTTCTGGTAATGAAATGGACACCAGTGTTTTCAGCACACCAATAATCCACATAATGCTTTGTTTATAGCTATGTTATCCTTTATTATAAATAATCAAATCACAGTTAGGTTCATAAAGTGCCTAATGTCTACCAATAATCAGCTACCTAAAGTTTAGGTCTGTGATGCTTTTCTAACTAATGGTTTATTTTTAAATTTCTGTCCTCTTTGGAGCTTAAAGCATCTGCATTGTGTTTGCTGAATGTGTCAGAGGGAAAATGTGTTTATATTTACTAAAATTTTTGGATATTATTTTCTTGAAATTAATATCCTTATTATTTTTATAACTTGAACTTTACATACTTGTAAATTTACAATTTACATATCCAATATTTTTAGTCATAATTGATTTCAATAACCTTTTATAAATATAAAATTAATATATGTTCAATTCCAAAAACTTGGAAAATACAGAGAAGCACAAAGGAAAAAAAAATCAACGATTCTACTAATTAAATGCCCCATTATAAGTATTTTGTTGTATATACAATTTGTATGTAAATCTTAATACATATGTTTGCCTTTATACATTATGATAATGTAAATGCTGTTTTGTAGCCATTTAGCTTTCTACTTACCATTTTACACAGCAATATTCTTTAACAACGTATTTTTAATGTATATAGTATTATACCATGGTTTAGTAAATTAATTTTCCATTGTTGGATGTTCAGGTTGCTGTCAAATTTTTAGCATTATTATATACACTATCCTGAACATCCTTATGTCTATTTTTGCACAAA
This sequence comes from Balaenoptera acutorostrata, assembly GCF_949987535.1. NCBI lineage: Eukaryota > Metazoa > Chordata > Mammalia > Artiodactyla > Balaenopteridae > Balaenoptera > Balaenoptera acutorostrata. The sequence continues at coordinate 60,335,216 of NC_080064.1, forward strand.
TATCTGGAAATTTTCTTTTTGGCAGAAATAACCATAAATGAACTGTTGTTTCAAAGGGTGTGTAATATTTTGACCATACTGAAACTAAAATATTATATTTTAGCTTCCATTGTCTTCTCCCAACTTGATGATAAAAAAGTCTTTCACTGACTTTTGAAAAAAATCATTCATTATAAATTGAATAAGCAATTTTTCTTATCTCACAAAGTTTTACAGTCTCTTATGAGTTATAATAAACTCCTCTGATATAAAACAATGTCAATGGTATAAAGAAATAATTAATATTGTGGTAACATTTAGAACTGATTGCTTACTAAGTGCCTGGAATTTTTCTTAGAACAGCAGGTTGTATAGTAAGTACTAACTCACCTAAACCTTGCAAGTCCTATGAGGTCAGTGCTCTTAATGAGCCCATTTCAAAACAGAAAACTGAGGCACAAAGAGGTTAAGTAAGTTGTCCATGGTCATGCAGCTAGTGAGTGACAGACTCGGGATACAAAGCTAAGCACTCTGGCTCCTGAGTCCACAGCATTAACCACCATGTTACACTTCCTCTGAAACAGCCATCGTGATGTGAATAACCTCTTCATTTGCTGATTGCTGATGGACACTGGGCATTCCCTAGAATATATTCAAATGACTCCATAAAATTCTGTCCAATTTTTACAAAGTCCTTCCTGACTTTTTTTAGATTAAAATATTTTCAGGTAGAAATAATAGCTATCTATGGCTCCTACTTGATACATAGATTGGTTTTGTGTGTACTGTGTTTAAAATATGGAAAATTGCACATCTTTCTCCTGGTGGGCTGGGGTATCAAGTATGATATTTGAAAAGAAGGAAAAATATGGTCTGACTTTTACCTCAGCAAAGGCATCGCTATTCTTCCTATTAAACCTGGTCAAATGTACTTATTCCTGGTGCCAAGCAGAGCCCTTGAGATCTAGCTCATGTGAAATCTCCAGCTTTGCAAAGGGCAGAGAAAGCTTAAAAATTACTTCTGAAAAGGAAACTAGATGCTCTATCCTGATATGCCTATTAGGCTAAATCCTAAAAGAAATGAGATTGTCCCATTCTCTCATACTACCTGAGACCTTGATTTATTAATTATCCTCACTCTCTTAAATAGTTTGCCAGTCCCGCCCTTAAGTTAAACAATGGAACACCATAGACTTTGGAACTATGAAGCTTGACACCATCAGTTAGGAATACTAAAAGGAATTAGAATAACAACACAGTTGTACATTGATTATTTCATAATCCATCTTGGAGATAGACAGCTCTATTATCCGCATTTTACAGATGAGGAAGTAGAGGCATAAAAACAGTGTGTAAGCTACTTCAGGACACATAGCAAGTGGGTGGCAATTCATAGACTTGAACCTAAGTCCTCAGACTCCAGGGCCCTTTTTCGTAATCACATTACTTGATCCTCTATAGCATGTGGGTGATAAGGATAATAATCACTATCTTACAGAATTTCTGTGAAAATTAATAGTATCACAATATCTGGAACATGATGTACAAATAACAAATGATTGGATTATTGTTGATGGTGCTTTTGTTGTTATCACCCCATTAAAAAATATACCTTCTATTCATGTGCAATATTACATACACCCCAATAATATGTGTATCCATAATAAAACAAATACCTGCTGTTATCCATTTTAAGAAATAAAATCTGTGTGAGCACTGCCTTTGAAGACACTGTACAATCATGTTACTCTCCCAACACCCCAGAAGAGTTATCTTACTCTGAATTTTTTGGCTTATTATTCTCTCTCTCTCTCTCTAAAGCAAGTTGTCATTTATTTAGTATCTGAGTTTTTGTCCCAGGATGGCTTTTCAATTATCTCATCGATAATACTGCTTGAGGAAAATGTCCATTGTGCCGTTTTTACCTCTAAATTTCTTGAGTGGGCATTCTGCGCTCACCTCCTTTTCCTCAGCTGGGTTTATTCATCTAGGCTTGCCTCTTATAGATGTAGGAACATGACAGCTAATGGGGAAGAGCAAGAAGCTAGAATCCTGGCTGTAAAGCCAACACTTTAAATATGGTGTCCATAACAGCAAGAAGAACTGGAATGGAAGAGATCCTGGTGTCACCTGGTATGGGCTTGTCAAAGTTTCAAAGATGTCTATGGTTAGCGGGGATATTTGCACCCAGGCACAGAGGACTGAAGACCAGAAGGTCTATTCAGTGAGACGAGGGTTCTAATCAGGCACTGGGGTTTTGGAGCTGGTCTGGTTTCAGAAGCAGAGCATGCACAGGAGCCTGACTGAGTGTGCAGACCCTGTCCGACTGGCACTGTCACGGCAGAATTTCTATCTCTCCAGGATATGGAGACCAATGAATGACTAGTCTTATGCCCGGAGCTCATCTAAGATCCACTGAATGCTGTAAAGGAAATAGGATTTATTCCAGATCCACATGCCAATGAGAATGTGGTCACTATAATGCTACCAGATTGGTTTTTTTCCCTAGATTGTCTAGCTGTTCTCAGCAATTGTCTGTCTTGGACTAAGCTTGAAACTTGAATGTTTTGAGTCTGATGCCAAGTAGAGCTGGTAAAGGAAACAATGCATATTCCTGTTCCTGCATCTTCAGTTTCTACTCCTCTCAATCCCTTCCACATATGGCGTTTAACTGTGTCATGTCACCAAATTCTGCCAAACTGTCTTTGTTCTTCAGCTCGTTCTCCTTCACTTCTTTAAAGTATTTGAGAGTGCCAGCCACTCTTTCTTTCTAAATCTCTCTTTCCGTTTTCTTCATTAAAAAATGTATGTCCTGGACTTCCCTGGTGGCTCAGTGGGTAAGTATCACCTGCCAATGCAGGGGACACAGGTTCGATCCCTGGTCTGGGAAGATCCCACATGCTGTGGAGCAACTAAGCCCATGAGCCACAACTACTGAGCTTGCACTCTAGAGCCCGCGAGCCACACCTACTGAGCCTGCGTGCCACAACCTCTGAAGCCCGCACGCCTAGAGTCCGTGCTCCACAACAAGAGAAGCCACTGCAATGAGAAGCCCGTGCACCGCAACAAAGAGTAGCCCCCATTTGCCACAACTAGAGAAAGCCCGCACGCAGCAACGAAGACCCAATGCAGCCAAAAATAAATTAAACAAAACAAACAAACAAAAATATATATGTCCTACTTCTGTTATCCCTCTGTATTTTACTTTTTGCTTTAATTTGCTGGTTGCCATTTGATTTTCTTTCCCCTAAATATAATTTTGAATGGATCTGTCTTTATATTTCTTTCCTTCTAATTTCTATATCCTCTTCTCTGACCATTTACCCATTCTTATAGTTCCAAACTACCCTCTAGTCTCTCTTTTGAATTATTGTTCTTTATTTCCAACTTGTCATGCACAACCCTACATGAATATCCTACATTAATTCCATCTCAGTATATCTAAAACTGATCTCATTATCTGTCCTTCCAAAACTTGCTCTTTCTTACATGTTCCCAATCCTTATGAACGGCATCTACAAAATCCCCAACACCAAGGCTCAAGATCTTAGTGCAGCAGTTCTCGAAAGGAAAGATATTCTCCTAATGGGGCATTTTGGACATTTCTGTGGCCTTTTGGGTTGGGGTTGTCATAAAAATTGAGGGTTACCAGTACAATTTCTTTTGTAGGGGATAGAGATGCTAAAAACCTGTAGATCAGGTTGCCCACATTCCCCCCAAAATTGTTTCACAGGTTGAATGAATTTTAAATGTCCCACTAGACATTCAGAAAGGTAAAAAAAACTTTTTTTTTGAAATTCCTTCATCCTTGAATCCAACTCTCTTTTACATTAAGCATACAGAATTTTTGGCAGTTTCAATATATAATGAATTTCCAGAAATTCATACACCATGTAAACTGTCCATTTCCCTAAATACTGCCAAGAGGTTTTCATCGTTACAGAAAATTATATCACTGTTGGCAACACAGCTCATGGTCTTTGAGTCTCCAATAATAACTACTCCGTAAGTCTGCTTTTTAGCTGTCATATTCATAGTTATTATTCATATGGGTGCAAAAATTTGTAGAATCACTTTATTCATTCTTCATTCATTCATCCATTTAAGGCATAACAACTTCCTTATGCTTTCCCAAGGTAGTCATGCTGTGGTTTATATACTGAAGTACATTTTGCTAAAATTGTTTTTCTTTAATTTCTCTTGTTATATGTCACATTTAAAGGATTATACTGATTTTGCTTAACAAATGGATGCAGATAATTTTTAGATATCTAGAAATTTTATTTCAGGATAAAGAAAGGGGAGTTGCTAGTATTATTTTTATATATGTGGACTTGAGAACTGTTGACTTATTCTCTAAATTCTTCCTTTCCCTCATCTACTAACATAAAAATATTTGCCAACTTCTATAAATTTTACTTCATAAATACTTAAATATTTTTTGTATATTACCACTGACTATATCTTAATTTATATAGTCTTAATCTGAATGATCAGTGACTTCTTCATTAATCTTCTTTCTTTGAAAGATGTTATAAAATGTTTTAACATATTGTATAAGTCAGACTGACTTAAATTCATATTTTATCTTTTCACTTATTAGCTGAATCTTAATTTTTTATATGAAAAATAACAATTCCTGCCTAGCAATAATGACGCTGTTAGAAATCAGTAGAGCAATATACAATATGTCTAATGCATAATAATAAATATTCATTTAATGTTAGTTTTCTCTCAGTTCTAGTACATATATATATTATGATGATCATAACATTCTAAACTGTATAATGTTATCTTGATTACAACATTAAATATTATGGTCAAACCATGTGACATGATGTTAGGCTTAGAAAATACAGCCAACATAATTGCAATATATCTTTTGATGTGTGCACCAAAGGCCCAGGTGTGTATGTACCCACAGAACAAGCAATTGAGAACTCCTTTAGTAATGGGTATTAAATGACTTCAGGAGATAAATTCTCATTACTTCTTCAATAATATTGCAGATACATCTGATGCTGGGTATGAAAAAAATTTTCTTTCCCATCTAAGCTGCCATTTCTACTGGATGTCAAGAAGTTACTTATTTTCAGCTTACATATTTTCTATGAACAGTATTTCCATTCAATTTCTGTTCACCTGAAATGGAAATATGAGGTAGTTATCAGGAAGCAGGACTTTTCCTGCCTCTTTATAAATGAAACATTTCTGAAAATTAATGTGGTACACTAAGTTAACAGCAGTAATTTGAATGCCGGCATGGCTGCTACTTTAAGGAATAGGGAACATAAGTTGTTTTTATTATTATCATTATTTGTAAAGCCCATTTTGGAAGATTGCTTATTTCCTCCAGTTTGGACTTCTTTATTTTAAATATTCACCTGCAAAATAAGTTGTCAGAAGGTTAATTTAAAACTGCCACTCTGGTCAATTTTCTGAGATGACTTTTTTAAATGTTAATATCAGGAATATTCCCAAAAGGAGATCAGAAACAACTATAGAAAAAAAGAAGTGAATCAAGTTTGGGGCATTAAGGACAGTGGGAAAAACTTGTCTTTAGCTAATTTTAAGGAACTGGATATACCTACAGAAAATATACAGAGCAAGTCCAGTGGGTTTCAGGCTGAAGGGAAATTATAATAGAAAATTGGATCTATGAGCAGTGTATTAATTTGCTAAGGCTGCTGCAACAAAGTACCATAAACTGGGTGGTTTGAGAAACAGAAATTTATTGTCTCACAGTTCTGGAGGCTAGAAATCCAAAATCAAGATATCAGCCTTTGGTTCCTTCTGAAAGCTGTGAAGAAAATCTGTTTTATGTCTCCCTCTTAGCTTCTGGTGGTTTGCAGGTAATCTATAGTGTTCCTTATTTTATAGAAGCATCACCCTGATCTCTGCCTTCATCTTCACATGGCATTCTCGCTGTGTGTATATGTCTCTATGTCCAAATTTTCCCTTTTTATGGGACACCAGTCATATTGGAATAGGGCCCACCCTAATACTTCATCTTAACTAATTACATCTGCAACAACCCTACTTTCAAATAAGATCATATTCTGAAGTACTATGGGTTAGGACTTAAACATATGAATTTTGAGGGGACATAATTCAACCTATGACAAACAGGATTGACAACCACTAGAAAGTGTAAATTTCTGGGTAAATAGGATAGACTACCACATTTTTTTTTCTTTTTCATTTCCTTGAGATAATTGACTGTTTAAGTGAAAAAAATTTTTTCTTATGAGGTTTATAATATTTATACATGTAAAATATATGACAATAGAACATCCAATGAGAGCAAAAATGGAGTTTTAGTGTTGTAAGGTGAATTTTAAAAATATATTTAGTGTGAAGTATACAATATTAACTCTAGGAAGACTTGAGAAGTCAAAGATACATATTGGAATAATAGAATAGTAATAAAAATGAAAAACTCATTAGGAGAATTAAAATAGGATACTCAAAAATATTCATTTAATTGAATAGAAGGCAAAAAAAGAAGGAACAAAGAGGAAAAAAAATAGAACAAAAAAATACACCTAGCAAAATTTTATAATTAAAGCAAACAATGTAAAAGTTACATTAAATATACTGAATTAATCATTTTAATCAAAAGCCACAAATTGTCAAACTGGATAAAAATGCACTACCCAACTATATGCTGTCTACAAGAGATATATTTTAAACATAAAGTCACAGATTGGTAAATAAATAGAAAATATATGCCATGCAAAGAAAGCAATTGTGGCTATATTAAGATTAGATGAAGTCTACATCAAAACAAGAATTATTATCAGATATGTATATATATACACACATATGTACATATAAACATATGTATACATATATTCACACACACACATACTTCTTGTCTCTCACTTTCTATGTGTATATATAAATATATATGTATAACAGACTTCAAAATACATGAAGCAAAAATGACAGAAATCAAGAAAAAAAATCCACAATCATGGCTGGAGATCTAAATCTGATTGATATGGAATACTTCACTAACAACTACAGAATACACATTCTTTTTAATGAACATGGAACATCACCAAGACAGATCACCTATTGGGCCATAAAATATTTCTCATGAATTTGAAAATATTGATTCTTGCAGAAGAGTTTGACCATAAGATAATTAAATTAGTAATTAATAAATAAAGATATCTAGGATAACTGGAAAATCTTCCATTATTTATAAAGTAAACAACACACTTTTATATGAACCCAGGGTGAATAAAGAAATGACAAGGGAAATTAGAATATATATCAAACTGAATGATAATGAAAATATAATATATCAAAATTCGTGGTAAACAACTAAAGCAGTGCTTAGAGGGAAACTATTACAGCTCTAATTGCTTATATTAGCAAAGAAGAAAGGTTTAAATTCAATATTATAATTGTCCACCATAAGAAGCTAGAAAGAGCATGGACATTTTAAATGAAGATAAATGGAAACGTGAAAAATAAATATAAAAATATGAAAAAAAGAAAACAAAAATATGAAGAACAAAAATAAGTGATATACAAAACAGACATAATAGAGGAAAATAACAAAGGCAAAAGTTGGTCCTTTGGTAAACAATACAATTAATAAAACCCTAGCTATACTGATAAAGAGCAAAAGAGAAAAAATACAAATTAACAATACCAAGAATAAAATTGGGATATCTCTACAGATCCTACAGATACTAAAAGGAAAATAAGCAAATATTATGAATGACATAAAGCCAATGAATTTGATGACAGATAAAATGAACAAATTATGTGAACCACATAACTCAAAAAAACTGGTACAAGATGTTGAAATAGAAATATGAATAGCAATAATATGTTAAAATATTTCATTATCAATACCTTCTCAAAATAACAACACTTCATGCCCAGAAGATATTTTTGTGAATTCTATCAAATTTTTAAGGAAGGAAAAATAACAATCTTCACAATATATTTTAGAAGATAGAAGACGAGGGAACACTTCCCAATTTATTTATAAGCCCAGTATTTCTCCGATACCAAAACCTAGCAAAAACATTTTAAGGATTTTAAGGAAAGAAAAATGCAGACTAATATCTTTAATGAACATTGCTGTGAACTTTCTTCATATATACTAGCTATTCAAATCTAAAAACAAATAAAATTATAACAAGAACAAGCTGGCTTTATCACAGTTATGCAACTTTGGTTTAACATTTAAATATCAACAAATCTAATTCACCACATTAACAGGATAAACTCTCCAAAACAGGATCATCTCAAAAGTAGCTTAAAAAAAAAAGAAGGGGCAAACCAACGGCAATGACAACAACATGCTTGATAGAGTTATGGGGAGGAATAAATGCCTACGTGTATAATCTCCCGTGTAACACAGAGCCTGGCATACGGAAGTGCTTCATTGATGTCAATAGTTGCTGTTATTAAATGTGCCGAAGCAGTTTGCTATCATCCTTGTTTTAATGTGACTTTCAGGACAAAAGCGTATATATTTCATCAAGGACCAAGTTTCAAAGGAGCTAATGAGAAGAGTGAGTGGCAGTTTAATTCTGAGAGGTGTTGAAGGCAACTTCTCTGATTCATGGATCCTGGCCTCCAGCTCATGGGTAACCAGAGGAATCTGTAGTTCCGCTTCATCCTCACAGCAGCAGCCAATACTTTTACACTGATTATTATGTGCTGGGCCAGAAAGCATGGAGAATATGCTTAGCTCAGTGCCTGGCAAATTGCGTTAGCTGAATCTGAATTTACCTCATGAGCCCATCAATGACTAACTACTTAGGAGACATGAACTAAAGAAAGAAAAAAGACTAGTGAAGTAAAAAAAAAAAAAAAAAAAAAAGACAAGTGGGAACTCTAATAAGAATTTACAGAAGAGCAGGATGAAAATTATATGTCTTCCATTTTATACTTAACAAGAGACTTTCATAACTATTATCTCAGATCTTTATTTGTTTATGCTAAACTGATTTAAAGTAGAATTTTTGAAAGTCTTCAATATGCTAATGTGCATTACAAATCTCCAAAAGCTGACATATAGTTATACTTTTCCATCCAAACAATATTAACTTCCTAAAGGACCAGAGTGCCGCGGAGTACAGTTTATAAAATGCTGCACTGAAAAGTTGTGAGATCTTTAGGAGTATGGTCTGTTTCAATTAAATCTGTATCTTCAGAACCAAGCATGAAATCTGGTGTTCTATGAGTGTTTCTTTAATTACTTCTTCCATTTATTATATTCTTGCTTTGCAGATGAAAAATAGATGTTCAGAGAAGATAAATTATTTGCCTAAATCAATCAGTCAGTGACAGAGATGGGATTTGATTCTTACTTGCAGTCTTCTGCTGTGTGAACTCAAGTAGATAGGCTCCAGGCTGCAGGTAGACAGAGGGATTCATGGGGCAGAAATGGTATCAAATTGGTGGTTGGCATATATATGATCTTGTGGTGTTGCTACTCTGGGCAGGGTGATTTAGAGCAAATTATGTAATGTTTCTGGGCTTTATATGCTTCCTTTGCTATGAAACAGAGGAGCAATTAGATTAATGATTTTTTGGAATACCCAATAACTCTAAAATTCTCTAACTTGATCTGAGTGTGAAGGAGTGACAGAATGTAAATGGGTAAAGAAGGTGAACAAGATAGTTTCAGGTATCTGGGGAGCAACTTGACACTTCAAAGTTAGTATCCATTGGCAGACTCCCCCTAAAACTGAGCACCATTACCAGTCATCTTGTTTTATTAATATATGTATTATTTTGGCCATGCCGCTAAGCATGTGGGATCTTAGTTCTCCAACCAGGGACTGAACCCGTGCCCCCTGTAGTGGAAACACGGAGTCCTAACCATTGGACTGCCAGGGAAGTCCCTCTTGTTTTATTAATATTGTTTTTTAAAAAATCTGTTTATTATTACTATTATTGTAAATAATAATGATAATAATAATTACTTAAGTTAGAAGAGGGTTTTCCTCTCTCAAAATTGTTTGCTCATTTATTTCCCATCTTAACCTTTGCTTACTTTAGGGCAGAAAGTGAAGGCAGACATATCTGGCTGTATCTACACTATTAGGACAAATGGAGAATTTGCATAAGTTCCCTCAATAAGCAAAGTTCAGAGTCAAGGTCTGCTGACTTCCAGCCTTATGTTCCTTTTTCAAGATTGCTTTTTCCTTTCTCTCACTAATATTTTAAAATATTTTTCTTCCAGATTTAAATTTCTCACCTTTAATTTTGCTCAGGGATCATGATCTCTATACAACTGGAGCCAGAGCTTCTTATTTCCTTTCGGCCCTTGGGCTTTCTTCTTGAACTATAGATGATTAGAACATCTCTCTGCTTGTCAGGATGGTCCTTGTAAAACCACCATAAACTCAAACTTCAAATCTCCTTTTATGAAAATGTCTCAAACCTCAACTCACAGATAAAGGTATTTATTATACCTTGAACTGTGCTAGAGATTTAATAATTCACTCTTTAAACATAGTTTTTATACAAATTATTTTTATCTCTTCACAGCAGAGTAAAAAATGTATTTTAGGTTGTAGATTTGTTTATCAGGTACTTAAGGGTGAAGATGGTGTCAATAGAGGGATATAACTACTAAACACCTAATATATTAGTTAACAAAAGTATGTTAGTTAACAAAATAATGTGAAATAATTCTTAAATGATTTATCTTAAATGAACAAAACCATGCTTTTTATTTGGTAGCATTTATTCTTTAACAAAATATTAGTAAATACCATCTTTTGCCAGAATCTGTGCTACGTTCTTGTTGATTTAAAGATAAGCAAGACAAGAAGAAAAACAGAAAAATTTATTAACCTCAAAGTCTTCATAATCTAATAAGATGAGAAAAGAGACAAAGTTTCATATTATTTCAGATTGTTAGATTCCAAGTGAAAATAACTCTAATATATGTAGGCAGAAGATGCTATGGCAACAAAAGAAGGCAGCTCCTGAATGTCAGGGTCAGTTCAGAGAAGAAGTGATGCTTGAGTTGAATTCTAAAGTATGGATGGGAAGCCATCAGGAACTGGGTGGGGAGATGATAATTCCGGGCATGTTTCAGCATATGGAAAGAGCATATCACTTTATGGGAAATAGATATTCTTTATTATGACTAGATTACTGGTCATTTGGAAAAGTAGTACTTGTTAAAGATAGAAGTAAAGTAAATCATAAAGGGCATTGCATGCCAAAACAATTTCTATTTTATGAGACATTTGAGAAAAATCTCTCTGGTGATTGTGTGAAGAAAGTTGGCTTGAATGGATTAAAAAGAGTAAGTGAAGGATTTTCCCAAATTGTGAACGTGAACAGAAAGGTAGTTACTTTGAAAAGGGAAAATTTGGGAGAACAGAAGTTCTCTTTCAGACATGATATTAAACATCCAAGTGGAAGTATAGAAAGTTGGATACACAAGCCTGGAATTTTAAGGGACATTTCTAGGCTGAATTATAAATTTTGATTTTATCAGCATACGGGTAAGATTTAAAACCAAGGACTAGTGAAATCACCTACAGGAAAATATAAATGGAAAAATCTTCCAGTACTTTACCTGGGAATATATATGAGAGAGATGGTTGTTGGGGGAAAATAATTGCTGTTAGAGACGATCGTGCCTCTTTCCTTCCTTTCTCTTACTTATTGTAATCCAAGAATGAATCTGGGGCTAGAACAAGATGACATCTTGTTCAAAGTCTTGCAAACATTCCTCTGTAAGAATGAAGGTATTACTTAAATTTGGGAACACTATTTTCTGGGTTTGAGATTGTGAAGCAGATAAAATGCTAGCTAACTTTGATTTGTGTGGACTATTGTTCCTCTTCCTCTTCCACCTGGGTACCTTGAGTGGTAAACAAAGGATCTGCTCCTCCAGGATCAGGATCAGGACCTGTCTCCTTTTAGGTGGGCTTTTTCTTCTTCCTATGTGAGGCCAAGGACTACTTCCTTAACCTGGGAAACCTGAGGCAAGCAGCTTAGACGTTCTTTGCCTAATGAATTTAATTTTGCTGATTCAGAGATTTTTTTTTTTTTTCTGGCCACACCACACGGCATGCGGGATCTTTTTCCCTGACCAGGGATCCAACCCGCCCCCCTGCATTGGGAACACGGAGTCTTAACCACTGGACCACCAGGGAAGTCCCTGATTCAGAGATATTAATGTAAGGAACCATACCTGATATGGAAATAAAGCTTCATAATGCTACTAATGGAATGTTACATTGCTAAGTGTTTTTCTATGACCATGATTTTTCATTTTTGTTGCCAATGTTATCAGACATCTCTCAATCTTTTTCTATTTTCTCTAGGATATGAAGGTTAGTCATCAATTTCTGAAGACATGAATATAGTGTATAAGAATGTATTCTGATTAGTCATATATTAATTGACTAAAGAAAGTCTGTTTTACCTAGCTTAGATCCCACTCACTACCCTCAACTGATCGATCTGACTGAAGCAAAGGGAGTATTCCTGATTGACCAACCCAGGAAGGATGCATGGTTCATACCATGAGTGAAAACTCTTCTGTGGGAGGGGTGGAGACTCTTCTGGGGGAAGGGTGGTTTTTATCACACAAAGGCTGAAAGGGCAGTCATAACAATAGATGTTTTCTTTAAAATGACTGAGGAATGGAGTAATCTTGATTTATGCCTCTTCTGGTTGCTTGCAACATCATTGCTTTGCTACTCTTTTGTTTCATGGATAAATAAAACAGTAACTACCTACCCTGTTCAAGTTATAAAGAATTCAAAAATTTGCATGGTTGTTCATGTAAATGAAGCGTGCTGTTTTTGACAATTCCCGGGGAAAAAGCTTGTTAATATGAACAAAACAAATACAAGTAGGGTACAAATTACCCATCCATTTAAACCTCCTCATTGTATGTGTTTATAGGTAATAATGGAAATCTTCTCGCGGTTCCTGTACTTAGTGTTATTATAATTTTATAGATGAAGTTAAAATTCAGAGAGTGTATGGTGTTCACCAAACGTTCTGGGAATAAGTAAGAAAACTAAAACTCAAAACAAGAGTTTCCCCAAGGATTCATAGGTAGCTAGGGGGGAAAATGAGATTTCAGCATGTTAATCAATACAAACACAATCATGGAAGACTTTCTGGGTAGTATTTTCTAAATTACTAATGAATTTTGACAGACTCAATAAAGCCTTCACTAGCTCCATAATCGTTTTTGAGACCTTCTCTCTGACCTTTTCTTTTCTTCCAGTTGTTTCAATTAGCAAGTAAATTTTGCCAAGTAAAGATGCCAGTGTCCTTGAGCCTATCCACTCCCGGCCCAGAATCTTCACTTGCTTTCCACTGAGTGAAAAGAAACAAAGGCAAGCTCTTTTTTTTGGTCTTGATCATACCAGGCTAGAGAGGGCAGGCCAAGAACTAAAAACTTATACTCACCCGTATGGGCAGACCAACCAACCAAGTTAAATGAGAGGGTATTATGGAATCACAGTAAAAATGAAACCAGAAGAGGTTTAATCTTGTAAAATATATACATATATCTTTATTGTCACTCTAAGAATTTGGTTTATTTGATAGCTTGGATAAATATTTATGTACTCTGCATTCCGCATTTGAATTTAACATAAAATCAGTTTAAAATATTCCTGATTGTGACACAGCTGACAAATTGAATACTAAATAGGATTACTGCTGTAAGGCAAAGCATTCTGCTGGTTTGCTTTAGGTAAAATGATATTCTCATATGAGTATCCATAACATCAAATATATCAACTTTTTATCAAAAAGCCAGATTGGAAGACTTCCATTTTCTAATTACTCTTCTTCAAAAAGCCAAATAGAATTACAGTAAATCCAGGAAATATTACAGCCATTGTAATTGCAAACATTAAAGTGTAGAAAAGAAACATTCTCTTCTTCTCAAATAATAATGTCTTGCACGTATATGAATGAAGCTTTGCCATTTTTAACTTGCTTTGACATGAAAAATCTCATTTGAGTTTCCTTCAATAAACACTCTATGTTGTAGATGAGGATACTGAATCAGCTACCTAAAATTATACAACTAGGGTGAGGTGAGACTAGGGCCTGCATTTGATGTCTGCACTATTTCTCAGCTTCGGGGTCTTCAGCTACATTGAATTTTCTTTATTGTTTTGAGAGTATGACACTGCAAATTATAAATTTTTTAACAAATTAATACACCAGCTTACTCTCAGGACCAAATTTTTCTTAAAATTGCTCCATTATTCAAAACCCAGAGCTTATTTTTTCTATTGCAATAATAGGGTTTAAAAATTCTGCTTTTGCTGTCTTTTGCCTGTTAGAAAAGAGTAGAAGGAAGAGAAAAATAGAGTGAATAAAGGATAGCAGGAAGGGAGAAAGAAAGAAATAAGGAAAGGAAGAAAGAAAGAAAAAGAAAGGAGGGAAGGAGGGAGGGAGGGAGGGAGGAAGGAAGGAAGGAGAAGAAAGAAAGAAGGAAAGAAAGAAAGAAAGGAAGAAAGAAAAAAAGAAAGAAAGGAAGAAAGGAGAGAGGCAGTGAGGAAGGAATTGTGAAATTGTTCAGATTGATCACTTCATCAATATTAAATACAAATTACCCAAAAGATGAAAAGTCTGTCTTTCTTTACTATTTAAAATGGGGGACAGTTAGTCTGTAGCTGTTTTATGACACATGAAAACAGTCAGCAAGCCCTTGAGCAGGCTCTTTCTCGGCACCAATTCCCTAAAGCACCTAGAAATTATTTTCAGACAAAATCCAAGTACTTTATTTTATTATTTATAGGCTTAAAAAATACTACATGTAAGACATGCAAATAAATGTTCTTCTCCAGTTCACTAATTCTACAATAAAAGCCTTGTGATTCTATTAGCAAAACATTCCCAAGCTGGTGGATAGAGGTCTTGGGGAATAGTACAGATGCTTGCTTATCCAACTGATCTTGCTTATAAATTAAGAAGCTGTTGAAGCACAATAATTATTTAACAGGCATAGCTACTTCAATGGAAAGGGATAGATAGACTCTTCAATTAAGTATAGTTTGAGTTTGAGGAAACCTTATGTTAAAAAGTAAAAGTTTCCTCCATCTACCACAATATGGTTGTGATACAATCACTTTGCAGCATTTTGAAATGATAGAATTTGTAATGGAGACCTAATTCATTTTTTATAACTTGAAACTTTTATCCTTTGTAATTTTCATAGCAGTACTTATCATTAGTAGTTACCACTAGTAAAGTGTGTTGCTACAGTCCTGTTTTCTAAGGCACAATATAGTATCATAAAAAAGGGGGAGAAAACAGTTAAAAGAGTTGAATTATGGTAACTTTGTTTATTTAGCATGTTGTTTAAAATGCTCTATGTATGAGAAAGTGTGATTTCCAATTATTAAATGAACTTCTGTGGTCCAGGGTTATACAGACACATTATCGAAGGTGAGAGAAAGATCTACAGACTAAGAAAATAAAAACCAATGTTCAGGTAAGGACCATATTTTTCAGGAAACTCATTTATTTATTCTTTCATCCATCAGCTATGCATTAAACTCTTAATCCATCAAAAGCACTGTGCTTGATGTCTCTGGCACCTGGCAATCCCAGTCTCCTTGTATGGTGGCCATATGCAGTGGGAAGAGCCATGGCTTCAGGACCTGAAAACCAGAGATTACTTCTCTCTTCTATCCTTTATTAGCTGGGTACTCAGGCATACATTACCTAATCATTCCTGAGGCTGTTTTTTATTTGCAAAATAGAAGTTTAACAGATGCATTATGAGTTCATGAGAATTAATTGAGATATGTCTATAAATACCTGGCAGATCATCTGATTCAGAATCCAGCAGTTCTTCAATTCCCTGTGCTGAAACAGGAGAAACTGAGGATAATTACATACTGATAAAATCCCTTTCATTTGACTTTTCCTCTACCAGATAATGTGTTTCTTAGGTGATCAAAGAATACAGCTCTGTAAGTGGATGTAGATTTCTGAGGAAATCTGAAAAATTTTGGCATGCGAATTAATCAAATAAAGCTGGAGACCAGGGTGAGTGGAATCATAGAAGTATTTTATGTAAAGGTGAGTGCTGAAATAATTTAGAAACCTCAAAGTCTTTATTTTACAAGGATAAATAGATAAAAATTACCCATTTATTTGTGTAAAATACTTTACTGTTAAACATACCTTAAGTTTGGAGAGCTTTAAAACACATATTCAACTTTAAAGACTATTAACTAAAGGAATAACTGGAGACCCACAACCCAAGTTAAGAGATACCATGGCTAGTATTTTAGGAGCTTAATCTATGTCCCCTGTGTGCCCCTCCTCAATCACGCTAGTTCCATTCACCTCAAGAGGAAACCACCATTCTTATTTTTGTACTAATCAGCTCCTTGAATTTCTCTATCGTTTTTGCCACATATATAGGTGGCTCTAAAGAATATATAATTAGTGTTGCCTATTTTTTAATTTTTTAAATGATGGAATTATACTGTTTGTGGTTCTGTGATATATTCCTCCCAATATTATGTTTTTGGGAATTAGATTAACCCAGTGCATAGCTGTAGTCAATTTATTTTCATTGCTGAATATTATCATACTGTATGAATTTAGCACAATTGTTAATCTATTCTACAATTGATCAACATTTAAAATGTTAAAATTTATTTTCTATTACAAACAATCCTGCCTTGTAAATTACCTTCTTCTGTACTGGTGCAGGATTTTCCGAGCTTTACTAGACACTGGCGAACTGTCTTCCAGAGTGTTTGCCACAACTTTCAGTTGATGAGCAGCGGATGAAAGTTCTCATTGCCCCACACTCCTGAGAACACAGAGTGCTGTAAAACAAAGTGTTACTGAGACAGCAATGTGTAATTCTGTGGTTGCTAATGAGCTTGAGCATCTTTCTGTGTATTCAAAGGTCATTCATATACCTCTTCTATGAAATGTCTGAGCTTTTTGTTCAATTTTAATTGTTTTTTTTTTTTGTCTTGTTGATTGATTAGTGGGGTAATAATCCTTTATTGGTTATATATGTTGTGAGAATTTTCTCAGTTCTTAGCTTGTATTTTGTGGTCCTTATGGTATTTGTGATGATCAGAAGTTATTTTAATCTAGTAATATATTTTCCCAGTCTGTTTTAAATGAGTTGCATTTTCTGTTTTTTGTTTAATAAACTTTTCCTTGCCCTGAGGTCGTAAAAAATGTCCTGTAATAATTATAGAGGTTTTCATTCCCATTTAAATATTTATTCTATCTGGAATTGATTCTTGAATGATGTAGAGAGTTAATTTGACATTTTTTTCCCCAAGTGGATAAACAATAACTCAAAACCATTTATTTCCATTGATCTGCTCTGACAACTATGTCATAAGTTAAATTATATTTTCATATACAGATATGACCATTTATGGACTTTCTATTCTGTTCCACTTTTCTAGAATTCTATCCTTAAGCCAATACTATACTATTAAAATAATTTTAGTTTCATAGTAATTTTTTATAGTAAAGAAAATCTTCTTCAGGGCTATTTTTGACACTTTATACCTCCAAATAATTTAAAAACTTAGTTGTAAATTTCCACAAAGATCCTGTGGGAATACTGGTCTACGGAGAGGTGTCATTTTTAGTATAGTGAATCTAAAGATATGAACACCCCTCCATATTTAGGTTTTCTATAATATCTTCAGATAAATATTGCAATCTTCTTCATAAAAATCTTAAACTATTTTTTTATTCCTAAATATCATGTTTTTCCTCCCTATATGTAGTAAATGGGTTATTTTAGATTACATTTTCTAATCAATCATTGTTTTTATCTTGAATATTGACTTAATACCCATTATCCTTTATTTTTTATTAATTCTAATATTTTTATCTGTGGATTCATTATTTTGAATAGCAATCATATCATCTGCAACATCTGCAATATTGATTTTTCTTTTTTCTTTCTAATCATTATACTTTTGTTTCTTTTACTTTTTTTTTTTTTTGTGGAACTGCAACAGGCTTAAGGTAAGCCAAGATTGTTTTAATGAAGATCAAGGTAGAATAACAAAACAATATGCAGCAACAATAATGTACAGAGTTTAGTACTGGCTCAAGAGTAGAAAAACAGACGAATGGAAAAACACAGACTACAGAAGTAGGACTATTCATGCTTAGATGATTTATGATAAGAGTGACCCTACAGAGCAGTGGGTAAGTATGGACTTTTTAATAAATGGTCTATGTAAATTGTGTATCTGAATTGGAAAAAAAGAATTTTAACCTTACCTCATACCATATACTAACATCAATCCCAGATGTACTGAAAATCTATATGTGAAAGGCAATAAAAATAATGTTTCTATAACAAAGAAGACTGTCTTCATAACTTGGAATATACAGACTTTTATTCCAAATAAAAATAAATCTGTTTAACAGACTTGTTATATATTTGTGGTTCAAATATAAAATCCCCTATAAAAATCATCAAAGGTACAATCATAAAATCCAATTAGTCAGAATACTTAACTCAATACTTTATCTTTAAATATAATACGCACTCTGGATGTTTTTGTAGGTCTCCTATATCAGCTTAAGGAAGTGCCTGTATTTATTTTTTATGTTTTTTGCTCTATTTTTTTGGGTCCTGAATGAATGTTTTTTTTTTTTAAATGACCAGTCCTTACAAATGGCCAGAACCGAGGCCATACCCAGCTCTCTTATTATCTCTGCCGTCGCATTCCCTACCTTGCTCCCACCCACCACCCCAGGCACGCGTGACACTGCAGAAGGCGTGTCTACTTCAGTGCTTTCATTTGTTGGATCCTCTACCCTTTTCCCAAAATGTCTACAAGCGTTACACTTTCCTCCTTCATTTTGGGGTTATTACTAGAAAGCCCCCTTCTCAGTAATGCATTCCCCAGACACCCCACCTAAAACTGCAGTTCTCACCCTCACCCCTCTGACACGCCCTGTCTTCCTCACCTTATCTTTGCCGTTGGAATCTACTGGTACTGTGTTACATGCATGTTTTGACTTTTTAGTGTCTTATTAAGGAAAATTTTCCTCTTGAGTATGCTTTCACAAGTCAGTCAGCTGAGAAATTACTTTAGAGGCAAATAGGCTTGATTCTTTCTCCTCTATTAAATGCTTAGTATCATCCTAGGTAAGCTCTCTGTGTATTCTTTGTTAAAAGGGAAAAGTACTTCAAGAAACTTTCAGTAGCATCCTCATATCTCGGATTATTTATCTATGGAACTCTGCAGCAATATCTTCTGATCATGTTTTCTCCTACTAGGCACAAAGGCTGAATCATGGTTTTAATTTGTTTTTGACATTTTATCTACGAGATGACTCTAAATTATGAAAGAATACAGAAATAATTTCTTTCCCAGTTAAAAAAATGATATATAG
This sequence comes from Balaenoptera acutorostrata, assembly GCF_949987535.1. NCBI lineage: Eukaryota > Metazoa > Chordata > Mammalia > Artiodactyla > Balaenopteridae > Balaenoptera > Balaenoptera acutorostrata. The sequence goes on from NC_080064.1 coordinate 60,354,584, forward strand.
AATAGCAAAAAGTTATTTTTTACCATGAATCAGATTGATCAGAACCATGTTTTTATGGCTACCAGGCTTCTTGAACAAAGAGATAAAATAAGCAGATTACTGAATGTTATGGTCTCAGGGCATTTGGTTTTCTTTTGGGTATCTTACAGGTGATAACAGTTGTCTTTCACTTAAAATGGAGAAAAGGTGTTGAATTTTCATTTATTTGTGAGATGGTTGTATTGTAGTAGACAAAGGCACACATAATGGCTTTGTGTGGCCATTGGGTTGTTGTTGGTAGTTTGACTACAGGAGAAAGGACTGGTTGAATCTTAAGCAGACAAGTTTCAGACTGTGGCCAGTACTGCAGACTGGCTTGTGAACTCTCTTCCAAACCACTCCATTTGCTAAAGGACTTCTCAGCATGGTCAGGACTAGACAAGTGAGGAGTCCAGTCCCCCATATTTAAGAATGCATTCACTCTAAGGCTTGTGCAAGTACAGGATTGGCACCTTAGAATGAGTGCCATCATCGCTTCTCAGCCTTTTGGCTAAGATCAAGTGTAGAATGAGTGCCATCTTTTTTTTAAAAAATTATTTATTTATTTATTTATATTTATAACTGTGTTGGGTCTTCGTTTCTGTGTGAGGGCTTTCTCTAGTTGTGGCAAGGGGGGGGCCACTCTTCATCGCGGTGTGCGGGCCTCTCACTATCGCGGCCTCTCTAGTTGCGGAGCACAAGCTCCAGATGCGCAGGCTCAGTAATTGTGGCTCACGGGCGCAGTTGCTCCGCGGCATGTGGGATCTTCCCAGACCAGGGCTCGAACCCATGTCCCCTGCATTGGCAGGCAGACTCTCAACCACTGCGCCACCAGGGAAGCCCAATGAGTGCCATCTTAAACTCTGTGCCCTGGATGTCTCTCTTGCTTCACCCTAGTCTCAATACTGCTTTCCAAACTCCCTGACAGCTCAGTCCCACCTATGACCTAGCTACTGATAAGCCAACATACACCCTTGTGAGATTTGGAAGTAACAAGTGATACACAGTCCCCCTCCTGGGAATTCTTCTGTTTCTACTGGCCCACAAGGAGGAAGAGTGTCAATTTTCCTTATTAGCTTTATCAGAGGTTCCATTAGCTGTTCCCCACATTTGCAGGCATTTAGAAGGAGAAGGCAAGGAGGCTGCAGAACATCCATTTTACTGGCATGAAACATATTTGCGATAATGTGCTCCTGAAGCTAGTAGTTGGCGTGGTTCTCATTTATTTCACAACTAGAGCTGAGGTGGTTGGGCCTTAGAGCTGAGAGTTTGGTGAGAACCTCTTGACCTTCAGACTTGAGAAGAGCTGGATTGATCCTGGAGCGAGGAGTTAGAGGAACAGCTCCCTGACTCCTAAGCATCCTGAGTAGAAGGCAGCAGCGCCCCTAGTGGCCATTCTATGACGGTGTTCTGGAAGTAATCTTCCATCCTCAGTCTGTAGCTGGTCCTCTAACCCTTCCAACAATGTTCTTAGTGCATCACTTATTTTCTGCTTATCTGATACTTGCAACAGACCCTTGACTGATATGAACAGAGAATAAATGTTTTATTATAAAGGAAAAGAAAGACTGAAATAAGTTTTCTGGTATAACACCAGGATTGACTATAAATAAATGTTTACTCAGGAAATATTGTATGTATATATTTATTTTTAATCATTCACCATGTTAAATATATGGATAATAGTTTGAACTGATAGGGAAAGAATTCACTTTGAGTCATGCTGATCAATTAATTAATAATTACGTGTCAAGCATGTGATTAGAACTTTAGCGTTTGAGAGATAAGAGATACAAAAATGACAAAACGTATTTCCTAAAAAAAACTGTAATTCTTGTCATTTTTAAGAAAATAAAGAAATTGCAAATGATACAAACATGACTGCCCTCCAAGAAGGCAAAGAAGTATCTGTAAGGTCTAATATATCATGATTCAGAGTGTTCATATTCAATGTTATCTAATTGAATATATTAATAATTATAAAGAAAGAGTTCATCAATTGAGAGTGACCAGGGATTGGTCTGCCACAGCAGAATAATAAAGGAAGAGTCCCAAAGGCAAGATTGTCCACTTCACTGAAACACTGGCCACCAGGGAGGAGCCTCAGTAAAGCGCCGTATAGTACTCCTAACTTCTATCCCATTGGAAAGACCATTCTCATTATCACAAATTATTCTCATTATCTTGACAAATTATCTTAGCTTGATTCCAATTCTTCCAATGCCTCTTACTGTATTTTCATGCCCACCAAGTGATATTCTAATTATGTTCTAGAGGAAATGGAATGACAATGTTTACCTACTGTTTTCTTACAGTAGTTATACTTCTCATAACAAGCTATTCTATTGGTATTCTTGCTCTATTCATCACTTTTAAACTCACTTTATGGGGATCTGTTGCTACAAAATATATTACTTCTTGATAGCTTTATAAAACTAAGTTTGGAGACTGTAAACACTGAGGGTAACAGCCTGGACTACAGAAAATTTACAAATGCCAACCTCTGATGCCTCTCCTCAGATAATGAATGCACCTTTCCACAGGAAACAGGCACAAACCAGATATTACAAGACCACAAGCAGAGTTAAAAGATTTTGTTTGCTTGTTTGTTTTTGTTTTTGTTTCTTACAACAACTTTTACTTTTCCAGGAGCATAAGAAAGTGATTCCTGGAGTTCCTGTTCTACTTATTCACCCATTTCATCTGAACTTCTGGAGTTTTAAAGCTATGTCCAAACTCCTTTATTTTCTTGTAAAAGTATATTGAAATCTAATGCAAATTATTCATGCTATCTTAAGGTAGGATATCCATGCTATATTATATTTGCTATAGAATTTATTATTCTAGATTTAAGCTCCTGAATGCTTCCCTGTGGTAGCTTTAACATTAAATCATGAATACTTTAAAATGAAATTTAATTTAAACTTAACACATGTCATATTTCTTTTTAAGCACACACGGCTTCATGAATAGTAAGTGGTTTATAAATGTTCCTTGATAGTGATGAAACAAAGTTATTTTAAGAATAATATATAAATTATGTCTTTTCATTATTTTCTTCTGTAGCCAAATTTGAGGAAAATTAATAATATTCTACATCATTTAATCTCTTTATCTCTTTTAAAAATTGACCAGGATAATTTTGATTTGATTTTGAATTGAATTATGACTTAGAGTTTGTAGACAAACATTTCACCAGCCCTGTAGAATATGACTAATCCCAGACCCTTTATTTAGAACAAATTATCATCCTAGTCTTCAAATTTCTGATCCAATAGTAACATCTCTAAGCTTTTGTTATGGTTGGTAAAAAGTGCTTTTTTTTCCATTATCGATTTGGCTTTAGCTTGACAAGCAAACTTGTTAGGTAGGCTGGAGTAGGGTTATTCATTATTTCTATCATGCAGTTGTAGAAAATGAGGCTTAGAGGAGATACTGGATTGATTAAAGTCACCCAGTTACTTAGTAATAGACCCAATTATGAATTGAGGGTTTTTTCCCTCTTAAATCAACTTTACTTAGGTATAATTTATAAACAATACAATTAGTTCATTTGAAGTATACAATTTGGTGATTTTTGAAAATTTCATACCCCCATGAAACACCGCAATCAAGATACACAACACTGACATCAGCCCAGTAAGTTCTCAGTGCTTCTTTGCAATCAATTCCCCATCACAACCAGGCATGGCCCTAGGCAATCTCTGATATGTTTTTAGGCCCTAGAGATTGCTTTTGCTTTTTCTAAAATTCACATAAATGAAATTATGCAGTATGTACATTTTTGTGTCTAGCTTCTTTTGCTAAACTTGAATTTGAGATTCATTCATGTTGCTGTGTGTATCATTATGAACTGAGATCTTTGAATGCTAGGTAATTATTATTCCCAAGGGACTGTCTTATAATGCTTCTTCACTTCATCCCAGCTTTAAATAGTCTTAGTTTTTCATTCAACTGGGCTATTAAAATCACCTCCTCACAAATTTGTCTCCACCCTATCAGCCATACTGTTTAAGAGAACTCTTTCCAAAATACAACTCTTTCAGATTCCTTTGCTTACAGCAGTAGTCCTCACGATATTTCATGGAAACTAAAGGGGTGATGAGAGCAAGTTGGGCCAGCTCTGTCTGCTTCCTACTCAACCCTCTGCCTTCAGCCAGAGCAAGCCAATATTTTACCTCTTTTATATATTGGATTTGCACATAAGTTTTTAATTGAAGTGAAAAAAAGTTCTGTGCTTTAAAATTCTGTTAGTAGCTAATCTACAGAATAAATCCATCCTCCGGCCATTCACTGCCCCTCCAATATGTGTCTCATCCTGAATCCCCCCTTCAATCATTTTTCTTCCACCCACAGGTATTATCTGTTTTCAGACCACACACTGTGCCCATAACTCATCAGGCTCTTTAACTCTCAAGCCTTTGCTCCAGCTGTTCCATTTGTCTGGGGAGTTTTCTACTCTCAATTTTGACCCATCCAGCAAACACACATTTATCACTCAAGACTTTAAGCTCTAGGTGCACCTTATTCATAAGGTTTCTCTGACTTCATCTCCTAATATGCGACCTACTTGTGACACCACAATTCCCTAAACTTATCACAAATACTGTGCTAAGAAAGTAGTTTTTCCTACACATGCCTATTTTCCAGTAATTATTTCTTACCCGTTATACATATTTACCTTGGAAGTAACCATTTTATACAACTTTGACATGACCCAGTGGCCCCAGTTCATTGATATGGAGTGATTCATGACCCAGCTTAGGCCAATCAGAGCCTCTTCCCCACTTGCTGCCACTTGGACAGTCCATTAGTTCAGGATGGGCATATTGTCCAGAATGGGCCACTCATAGCTCACAGTTCCCATTTTTTCTTAAGCTAGTTCAAGCTGAGACTTTGTTATTTGTGACCAAAAAAAAAAAAACCCTCCTAAAAACATACAAAAACTGAAGTGCATTTATTTGTTTTTTTCAAATCTGCATTTTTTTTTTCCTTGACTGCATTCGTGGTCTTTATATCTCTAGCCCAGTGCCTGGTACAAAATAGATACTTAATAAATGTTTAAGGAGTGAATGAACAAAAAGATGGGTGAAGAAAAGGTACCTGTAGAATATAATAATCAAGATGAATTTATTAGCTTGAATAATCAAGCTAATTTATTTAGTAATTGAAACTAAAAGCAACTAGACATAAAATGCACAGAAAAACTGATGGAATTTAACATAAAGAATATTACAAAATAAAGGTACAAACAAGTGGCTAGAGAAAGATCAGATCAGAGAACAAAGTTCAAGATTTTGAAATTTCAAACTGCCATAGGGTCTGACACTTAAATCTTGCAGAGACACCTTCTTTAATTAAACAATTTTCATATATTACAATTGCAGATAGTAGTCTCGAGGAAGCCCCAAGAGAATGAACAGAAATCATGGATGTAAGCATATTCAGAGCTGGGAAGACAGTGGGAAAATCACACCATCAGCCTTTGTTCCTTAACATAAACAGGTGAGGTATGCATGTTCATTCCTTTCTGGTTAGTAAGTAATAGAACCCTGGTTAACATGCCATGGCATCTTCAGAAGGAAATGATTTAAGAGAAATAATAAAGATCACTTGAATTCTAGACTTTATATGTTATTAAAGCATCCATATAAATAACAATATGTAGAATGAATTTTCTTTATTTTACCACGAATCTTTACTGAGTGCATGAAGAGTACCAGATACTGAGTATTCCAAATCAATACAACAAAGACCTTGTCCTTGAAAACAGAGCAATTACATGGGGGACATAAACAGAGAAAGAAATTTATGACACAACATGGTAAAGTGCTGTAAAATGGTATGAATAAAGTGCAGCAGAGATAACCTTACACCCCACCAAAAAAGATTGTTGAAGAGCTTAGTAAAAAAATTAAAGAATATGACCTATCCTGAAAGTACAAGTTTTGACCACTATTCACATCTCTTCTGCTAAGTGTAGCAAGTTTTATTGGCTCTTCCCCACACCCATATTTCATTGAGTAATATATCTACTAAGGAGTGTTGAAGAGAAAGGGCAATTTGCTAAATAGAATAGAATCAGATTGGGGGAATTACTTAGGTCCTATTATTTATTGCCAGCATAAATATTCTTGTGCTTGATTATCTACAAGGTACTTATTCTTATGAGCTTAAAAAAATAAGGATAATTGATAATTCTCTCCTCACATATGTGAGATACACTGATATTATGTATAGGTGGGATTGACCCTACAGTAGAGGAGGATGGGTGACTATTGATTTGATTTGAGGAATACAGGGTCTTACCTGCTTAAAAATATTACCTTCCCTCTGGGCTGCCTTTGCATGAATTTCTTATGAAGTGAGTTATATTTTTTGACTGAGACATTTCCTTCAGAAGGTCACTCAGACCATGCATATGAGCTGACTGGAAAAGGCATGCTAGCAATGGCTACGGTGCTAATGTGTCAATAAGTGTCCCAGCCCAAGAAGGATATGAAGGAATAGGTCACAAAATTGTTGAGTTTTGCTGGAAAAGAGGAAAATAAGAGGGTCTTGAATATGAGAAGCCATTCAAGAATGGCAGATTCAGTAAAAAACAAAAACAAAAGCATTTCAGTTGGAACAAAAGAAGGAAATCAAGCTCAGAAGAACAGATGCACAAACTATTCAGACTAAAAAGAACACATTTTGTTTACTTCACTATTTTTATTGTATGCATTACCTTTATAACCAATGTAATTTATGCATCTTTAGTGTATATATATATATACATATATATATATATATATATATATAGAGAGAGAGAGAGAGAGAGAGAGAGAGAGAGAGAGCAAGAAAGAGCAAGAGAGTGCTTTTTTAAAGTAAATCTGTACATTTATTTGAGATATTGCTATTGAATCCCTACATGTGCCAGACTGTATTGCAGGACCTGGAGATATGATAGTGGTAAGAATGACCCAGGTCCTTGTATGTTAAACATCCTATGGTCTATTGGAAGACACAGGCAAATATAGTAAAATATCTTCTATGATAGGAAATATACTGGAACTATGGGAGCATTAAGGAGAACTTAAGTCTAATGTGAGGGGTTAAGAAGAGCTTCCAAAACAGTGATTTCTAAGCTGAGCTATAGAGCATGGGCAAGAATAAGCTGCGTTAGCCCAGGAGAAGGAGAAGGAAGGGAGAAGGCAGAAAGAGCAACATGTGTAAACACTTAGCAAGAAGAAAGAGAATATCAAATTCAGGGATCTGAGACATTTTTGTGGCTAAAGTTCAGAGCGTGAAGAGGGAATATTAAAACATGAGTGTATTAGGATTCTTTTGGAGCAAGATAGACACATTGTTTCTAGCTTAAACGAGTAAAAGAATGATTATATTTATAAGCCTAATGTGATATCTCATGAACCCACATGTCAAGGAACTCTTTGGTCCCAAGAAAGGAGTGAATTCAGAACTATAATGGTATTAGGATTCCCTTTTTATCATTTGTCTTTGCTCAACTCTCTGGGTTGGCTTCATTCTCCATGCTCACTGCTGACACTGTCTCTAATTGATAGGCTATAATTTTGTCTTTCTTTGCTTTTCATAGTGGATACTCATGAAATTTTTGCTTAGTCCCTGACATTATACTGAAAGAACTCCTTATACAGTTGTCGTGGTGGTCCCCAGTAGTCACTTTGTATCTGATTGATTGATAAAGAAATAAGTAGTCGGCTCAAGATAAGGCAATAAGAACATTTTCCTGGCTAGTCTCTTGCATGGAGATAATTTAAGCTTGGTTGATACAAGGTCAACATACCACCATGATGACTGTAGAAGGATCTCTTTCAGGATAAGGCAAGGGGCTAAGCAAATACCTCTGTAGGTATACATTACAAGATAGTAGAGTATTGAGGAATTTGGACTTTAGTATATAAAAATATGAGCTCATCAAAGGGCTGAAATTCTTCAGTTGATTAAAGCACAAATATTTCTTGAACTAGAATTTCCGTTTGCTTGCAAGCTGTCAGGAGAAAATTCACTACCAAAGCATGATGCATTTCTTACACAGATGAGTCCCTTTGATGCATGTGAATTTCTGCAGGTCTGAAGACTTGAACAACTCTCATGAAGGACCACATTTGTCTCCCCAGAGCTCCCCATGATTTCATGATTCTTTAGACTCAAAGTAAGATAGAAGAAGTAGTGGGTGGTAGCAGATGTTGTTCAAGAATTTCCTTCACTTTTGGCATTTTGTTTTCTGATCAAATGAGATTTTCCTGTATTTACTTTGGATACAGTCCTGCCACTTTCTCCCAAACCCCATCATCTGCATTTAACAGGCTGTGTACAGTAGAAATACTGATCCTTGTCATATGACAGATCACATGTCATATGAACAGTGCAGTATGGTGACAGGCAAACAAGTAAATGCTTTGACAAAGCATGGAATGGCACAGACTATCTGGGTAGCCCTTCTTTATCCCTATTGGCATGTTTTAGAAAAATGGTTTTAAAAACTCCTGGATCTTGCCATACTGAGAGTGAAGCAGTCTTGCAGAGATGTTGTTCCTTGTATTATTCAAGAAGAATAACAGCTGTCTTTTATTTTTTAAGTACATATGTATCCCAAGTGCTTTATGTAATCATACATTAATATGACTCTTTCTTACTCAGATTTGGTTGAGATCCCAACCAAACACATGCATGAACACACGTACACACCCACAGATACACACAGCCAGTACTTGTTCCAATTACTACTGGGTGACCTCCTAAGCCAAAACTTAGAAGCATAAGACAACCATTTTATTATGCTCACAGATTCTGTGGGTCAGAAATACATATACAACATATGATCACTCAACTGACTCCAGGGTTGGGGGTGACTCAAAAACTGTGAGCCAAAATCTTCTAAAGGCTCTTTCACACACATGTCTGACACTTGGGCTGGGAGGACTCAAATAGTAGAACTAAAAACTGAAATTGCTGAGCGTGCCCTCTCTAGGTGGCCTCACAGCATGGCTGCCTCAGGGGATTTGGACTACTTACATGGAGGCTCAGCGATTCCAATGTAAGTGTTTCAACAAGCAAGGCAGAAGCTACATCATCTTTTATGACACAGCATCAAAAGTCACACAGTGTTACTTTCCCCATATTCTATTGATCAAAGCCTGCATGCATTCAACAGGAGGAGACATAGACCCTCCTTTCAATGGGCATCAAAATTTTGGGGGTCATGTTTTCAAAAAGCCAAGGCGTCAGATTGCCTAGGCATGGCATGCTTAAAATTGTAAAAATGGTATTGAAATTCTTAGCTCACCACCCTTTTGGGGGATAAATAACATATGTGAGGAATTAGCAAACATCAGGATTGCTTTGGAAAAATTGTCAGTATGTCCTATATTCCACTTCTTGATGTCAACCAAGGTGAAAAACAGGGCATGGGAGGAGATTACTTTGCTCTTGCCTGAGAGGAAGAGATTCTTTAAGAATTTGGAGAATCTGGTATGCAACTCCTGCAATTTGAAGGATGCAGTGACTACTATCTGATTCATGCCTAAGACGTCTAAAGGCTAGCAGCTTTGACTAGCTGAAGTAGCCTATAGCAGCAGAATAAAAAAGTCTTCACTGAAAGCAAGCCAAACTTTCAGTTTTCCCGTGTGATTTCCATGTGTCAGAAAGAGGATAGCCATGAATTGTCCTGAAAATGACTCTATGTCAATCTGCTTCCTCCAAAGACTAAGGCGACCTTGATACAAAGAAGCTAGAAGCAAAAGCTAGAGGGGAATGGGTGTGGCCAGCTGGAGATTGTCACATGCACCAACGAGCTAAAATCAAAGATCCATAGAAGTGACAAAGGAAATAAGTAAACGGCTTTGGACATCCACCACATCTAGTGGATGTCACTGAAACATTAAAAGTACAAGTAAGACCTCCTTTGTTCCATACCCTTCTTACCTTCTATTGTGTCACAAAACAACTACCTGGCATTGGAAGATGTGAAGTGAAAATAAGAATGTAAGCATTCCCAGCCTATCCCCACTAGAGGATAAAGGGAAAGAAAAGTTTTTAATTGAATGAGAATTCAGTGTTTCAAATGTTTATGGACTGTTCTGTTATTAAAACCTGGGAAAAGAAAATATCCTTTGAATACCTGATGATGACTGTTTTATGATATCTGTTGAAATTTTATGCAGGATTGGAGATAAACAAACTCCAGAAAATAAGGTAGTTTGTAGGAGCAATTGTTGGGAGATAAGCATGCAGCATGCTTGCTTTCTAACTTTTTCAAGTATTTCATTAAGCTTCATTCATATATTTTAAATTTTATTTAACTCTCATAATAAATCTAATAAGGTAGGAAATATTATTCCTTGAAGCAGACAAAAGGTGACCATAAACTCTCTGACCTTTCTTTCAACAAGAGATGGAGTCTGTGTCCTCACCTTGAATGTAGGTTGTCTCTGTGATTTCTAAGACGAAAAATCACAGCAGAAGTGGTGCTCTAGCAGTTTCTAAGACTGAGGCCTTAAGAAACTGATGAGGGCTTCCATTTCCTTTCCCTTAAAACCTCTCTCTAGAACCCTAAACCACAATGAAGAAGTCGAATTACCCTGAGGGTATCATGTTACAGCGCCCACATGTAGGTGCTCCAATCATCTAAGCTTAGCTGAGTCCAAACATCCCCCACACAAGGTGCCAGACAAGGGGGTGAAGCCATTTAGGACCCTTCCAGGCCAGACAATCTCCCAAATGAATAACACATGGGCGACCTCAGCCAACACTTCATGGAGCAGAGAAACTGTCCAGGTGAACCATGCCCAAATTAGTGATTCTCAATAACATGAGGTGTAATGAAATATTATCCCTTAAAGCCACTGAGTTTTAGAGTAATTTGTACACAGCGATAAATAGCCAGAATATCCCCATTTTATAGATGAGGAGACTGAGGCTCAGAAAGGTCAAGATTTTTCCCAAAAAACATATTTAACAAATGGTAAAAAAACATTCAAATTTTAGATTGTTTTAGACTCCAAATTCTTTTCACTATACCATGCTACCTCAAAGCCAACTGCTGGATTGACTAGCAAATATTTATTTTATGTCACTCCTTATTTATTCTACATATAGAAACAGCAACAATAAGAACAAAGTAGAATTATTACATCTAGGAAATTAGGATGGACTTCAAGTACTATTCGGGCTATATTTTCTTTTTAAAGCTTAATACTGATCCATTGCATTAATCTATTTTATTGGTCAGTTTACCTGACAGATAATTCTGCTGCTTTGTGTAATTGGTGTAATTGTACCTAATTTGCTGGTACAACATAAGTCCTTCTCATTTATCTATTAACTGTATATTCCCTTGAAGAAATTTTGTACATATGCATATATGCATATATACAATCACTAATTTATTCATTTATTCATCCATCCATTCATTTGCTTCTCCCTTGATGCTTAATTTTTCATGGCTATAGGACTGGTTTCCATAATTAGATAAAAACTAAGGAACAGACATAGGGTTTTACATTTTTTTCCAACCCTCAGATTTTAATGTGTGATGCACAGAACGGCCCAAGTTGGATTTCAGGAATTTTTAACACTCTTAAATTTTATGCAAAATGTATTAATTTTCAGATATGCATTTTTTAACATCTTTATTGGAGTATAATTGCTTTACAATGGTGTGTTCGTTTCTGCTTTATAACAAAGTGAATCAGCTATAAATATACATATACATATATCCCCATATCTCCTCCCTCTTGCGTCTCCCTCCCACCCTCCCTATCCCACCCCTCTAGGTGGTCACAAAGCACCGAGCTGATCTAAAGAGCTCAAAACTTTTATACATTCTCAAATCTAATTTTTTAAAAAATTTAAGACTCACTGCTCTTGAGCACTTGGCAGAGTTGGGGGCTAGTAGTAAATTCACAGTATATCTTGGTGATTTACCTTCTGGTTTAGAACAAGATCTCCCCTTAATATTCATGAAACTAACAGCAAATGTGTGACATTGGGACTCTACTAGACTAAATTCAAATTCAAATTTTAGGGGCTTCCCTGGTGGCATAGTGGTTGAGAGTCTTCCTGCCAGTGCAGGGGACACGGGTTCGAGCCCTGGTCTGGGAAGATCCCACATGCCGTGGAGCAACTGGGCCCATGAGCCACAATTACTGAGCCTGCGTGTCTGGAGCCTGTGCTCCGCAACAAGAGAGGCCACAATAGTGAGAGGCCCGCGCACCGTAATGAAGAGTGGCCCCCGCTTGCCACAACTAGAGGAAGCCCTCGCACAGAAACGAAGACCCAACACGGCCATAAATTAAGATAAATAAATAAATAATTAATTTTTTTAAATATTCAAATTTTAGAAAAAGAAAAATAATAAATATACAGCTATAAAATACTAGCAAAGTCTAAAGGAGAAATAGAAAAATAAAATATAAATTCATACATGATTTCTTCACTCAGAGGTAACCCTGTTAACTTTTTACAGAATATTTTGTAAGTCTCTTTCACATCCTCTATATATACAGTTTACAAAAATATACTTATATTTTGAACCCTACTATATTACTCTTTTTAATTTTTGTTTTCTGAGGCATTCACTTTATTGTCACTCTAAAGCCAAAATTTATATCTTAATAAAAAAGTCAGGCATTAGGATCAGTCCCTCTTTACTGATCTTTCCCAACACCTATGGCTAGTGACCTGGGTTCCACCTCACCCAGACACTGAGGTAATAATAGGGAGACTGAATGAGATACCAGGAGTTCTATACCTTCTGTGGAATGTGAGTGTGTAAATAACCTGCTTCTCCTCCATCCAATTGACTAAGTGGCTGTGGAAAATGTAATTTCTGAGTCTCCGAGAAAGGACTAAGCAAGAACTTCCTTACCCTTTGTGGCAAATTTATCTGCCTAGTCTAACTCTCTGATAAAGACATACATACATGCCTACAATACATACATACATACTTACATACATTTATTTTTTCCTGAATTACTTCTACCTAAATCCAAAGCTGAATGGAAGATGCCTGACCTGCTGATGAGTGGCTGCCAGTTTTGACTTCTAGAGCTGGATCCTGGTTCTGTTATCTATTACATTGCCTTAGATGATTCTCCTTAACTGTGACTTTAACATCACAACTGATGCCCTAAATCTCATTTATCTCGAAGAAGTAGGTAATGTACAGCTCCACATCACAGATAGCACATCATTTAAAAAATGACATTAACCCAAATTGTACTTGACTTCACTAAATCCCACTCCTACCCCAGGTCTTAGATCTGGACTTAGAGTTTTGAAATATTAGCCTCTTATTGAGACTCTTAGTTCATTTCTATGAGCCCATGTTGTTGCCAGTTCCTGGCATATACACTACCTCACTACCTCTAGTGAAGTTTTTAAGACTACACTGTGACCAGCATATATATGACAATTGGGGGATATTTTCAATTGGTGGGAGATTACTTGGGCATTTGTCAATATGGAAATTATTTCAAGAATATCAAGAGGTCCCTTAGTGCAATTTAGGATGGAAGCCATCCTAATTTCCTTCTTAGCCTTAGATCTTTCAAGCCTCTCTGAACTCTGTGAAGAGAGAGGATCTTAAGTATTATATCAATACTGAAAATTACCCCTCCTATTAATTACCAAAGTATGTATTTCAATTTTATGTCTCTATAAAACCTATTCTTCACTATTAAAAATATTCTTTAATTTGATGTTTCTATATTTTAGTTTATTTTTCTCCTTCTGATGCTCTACAGTATTTTAGAGTGGCTATTTGCAATTAAGGAAAAACATTCTGAAATTTTCATAAAGCTGAACAACAACCTAATACTTTTTCATGTCTACTTTGTTATACATTGGCTAGGGAGTTTTCTGGTTGCTGTTGTTGTTTTTCTTAACTATATAGTCATCCTCCCAGAGTCATTGCATCACTTAAATAATATTTATTCATTCATTCATTTATTTATATCTTCAACAAAAAAATTTTAAGTATCTACTCCATATCAGGCACTGTTCTAGACTTGGAGGATACACCAGGGAACAAAATGGACAATAATTATGCCCTCAAGATGTTGACTTGCTATATGAGGGGAATATAGATAATAAATGAGAAAAATGCTAAAGACAAAAATTAAAGCAGGAAATGAGTGTTGGTTGAAATATAACATGTGGTGGTCAAAAAAGGCTGAAATAAGAAGTGGAATTTTGAATAACACCCTCAAGGAATTGTAGCAATAAGCCAGGAGGATTCGGGAGAGAACAGTCTAGAGAGAGGGAAAAGCAAATGCCAGAAGACACTGAAAAAAAGTCATATTTTAATGTAAATTTTATAGCATTTTTTACTCATTTCTGAAAGATTATTATAGCCACTGTTAACAATGTCCAGTCAAGAGTTAACATGAAGGAGGCTTAGACCAAGGTAGTGACAGAACACATGTTGAGAAGTGCAAATATTTTGAAGGGAGACCAACAGATTCACTGACATATGGGATATGAGATATGAGAGAAAAAGAAGAGTCAAGATTAACCCCAGGGTTTTGACCTAAGTTACTGGAAAAATGCAGTAGTCATTAACAGAGATGGTAAAGACTGTGGTAGATCAGGTTCTTTAGGAATATTCAAATGATGGGTAGGTGAAAGGATGAATCAATAGAAAGATAGCAATGGATGTCAGAAAAATGAAAACATCACATGTAACCAAGGATGCACTCAAACCCAGTAGCTCATGTATATATATATATTTTTTTCTTTTATTAAATAAGCAATATACATTGAGTTACTATAATGAACTACATGTTATACTATACTTTACATACTGCCTTTGTCAGGATCCTGTCATGAAAACAACAACCATATCAGGTGTTTTATGAAAGGAATCACTTACAGTTGTTGGGAAACTGGGGGAAAAAAAACAGTGAAGTAAACTGAAAATTAGAAGCATCCATGACCAGTTTCTACCCCTAAGTCAGAGAGAATAAAACATTACAGGAACGTAAGATTAGATAAACAAATATCATGAGTCAGGGTTAGGCAGCCAAGCTAGAACTTGCAGAAAAAAAACACAGTTTTTAGGAAAAAGAAAATGCAGTAGTGGCTAGTCAAGTCAATAAGAGATATCAAATTTGCTACTGTATAGCAAGTATTGAAAAATGCTGTGTTGGTCTTTGGATGTGTCAACTTGGCTAGACGACAATCCCCAGTTATTCAATCAAATAGCCATCTACATGTTCCTGTGAAGGTATTTAGTAGATGTGATTAAAGTCCTTAATCACATCTTGAGGTTGACTTGATGTTAGGGAGATTATCCTAGATAATCTGGGTGGGCCTGATTCTTTAAGAGCTGAAGTTGCCCTGAAGAAGTAATACCATTTGTGGATAGCAGCTTCATCTCACGACCCAGAATCCCAGAGTTCAGTTTGCCCTTCCTGATGTCCTGTGCTATGAATTTTGGAGTTTCCTAACCAGCTCCCACAATCAACATGAGTCTGGCAATAAATATTTTAATATCTATCTCCTATCTTCTTCTCTGGTTGAGCCCTAACTGAGACAAGTGCTAAAAGAGAAGACAAGGGAAAGGATGTCTATAGCAAGTGAGAAGTCAGTGAGAGGGAGAGTAGGTAAGGGAACAGAGGAATGGAGTGGAGGCAACAATAATCAGGTGAAACCTTGACACATGAAGCAACTTTTGCCTCCACTATGGGACTTTTATCTTTTCTACTTGGGCATTAGTCCATCCTCAAGCATGACTTAACTTGGGAATATGAGGTAGAAATGCTTGGTTAATACTCCTCATATGAAATCAGAGAGAAGGGGAGCTATGGCTGGTGGTAGATTGTTATGCTCAAGGCCCCCAATGAATTACATCTGGTATTCACACCCTCATTTAGTCCCCTTGGACATTGATGCAGGGCTTGGCCACATAATTTAGTTTTGTCCAATAGGATAAATTGAATGCCATACATGCTTGATCGTCATTGAGGATTGCACTCTTGTAATAGTGCCTGAAACTGCACGTGAAGAAACCCAGTCTAGTGTCCTTGAAGATGAATCCCTACAAGGAAAAAGAGGCCCAGCTTTCCAGCCCTCCCTGCGGGATGCCCAGTCCCCCTGCAAACCCACCAGCTGAATGTAATTGCATGAATGAACCCACACTGGAAAAATCACCCAGCTAACCTACAAAACCTTGAACAGGTAAAAGTTGTTGTTTTTAATAGATCTTTATTGGAGTATAATTGCTTCACAATACTGTGTTAGTTTCTGTTGCACAACAAAGTGAATCAGCCATATGCATACATATGTCCCCATATCCCCTCCCTCTAAAGCCTCCTTCCCATCCTCCCTATCCCACCCCTCTAGGTCATTGAAAAGCACTGAGCCGATCTCCCTGTGCTATGCTGCTGCTTCCCACCAGCCAACTATTTTACATTTGGTAGTGTATATATGTCGATGCTACTCTCACTTTGCCCCAGCTTCGCCCTCCCACCCCATGTCATCAAGTCCATTCTCTATGTCTACCTTTTTATTCCTGCCCTGCAACTAGGTTCGTCAGTACCATTTTCTTTTTTTAGATTCCATATATATGCATTAGTATATGATATTTGTTTTTCTTTCTTACTTCAGTCTCTATGACAGACTCTAGGTCCATCCACCTCACTACAAATAACTCAATTTCGTTTTTTTAATGGGTGAGCAATATTCCATTGGATATATGTGCCACATCTTCTTTATCCATTCATCTCTTGATGGACATTCAGGTTGATTCCATGTCCTGGCTATTGTAAATAGTGCTGCAATGAATGTTGTGGCACATGTCTCTTTTTAAATTATGGTTTTCTCAGGGTATATGCCCAGTAGTGGGATTGCTGGGTCGTATGGAAGTTCTATTTTTAGTTTTTTAAGGAACCTCCATACTGTTTTCCATAGTGGCTGTATCAATTTACATTCCCACCAAGAGTGCAGGAGTTTTCCCTCTTCACCACACCCTTTCCGGAATTTATTGTTTCTAGATTTTTTGATAATGGCTATTCTGACCAGTGTGAGATGGTACCTCATTGTAGTTTTGATTTGCATTTCTTTAATAATGATGTTGAGCATCTTTTCATGTGTCTCTTGGCTATCTGTATGTCTTCCTTGGTGAAATGTCTATTTAGGTCTTCTGCCCATTTTTTAACTGGATTGTTTGTTTTTTTGATATTGAGCTCCATGAGCTGTTTGTATATTTTAGAGATTAATCCTTTGTCTGTTGTTTCACTTGCAAATAGTTTCTCACATTCTGAGTGTTGTCTTTTTGCCTTGTTTATGGTTTCCTTTGCTGCATAAAAGTTTTTAAGTTTAATTAAGTCCCATTTGTTTAGTTTTGTTTTTATTTCCGTTACTCTAGGAGGTGGGTCAAAAAAGATCTTGCTGTGGTTTATGTCAAAGAGTGTTTTTCCTATGTTTTCCTCTAAGAATTTTATAGTGTCTTGTCTTGCATTTAAGGCTTTAATCCATTTGGAGTTTATTTTTGTGTATGGTGTTAGGTAGTATTCTAATTTCATTCTTTTACATGTAGCTGTTGAGTTTTCCCAGCACCACTTATTGAAGAGCCTGTCTTTTCTCCATTGTATGTTCTTGCCTCCTTTGATGTAAATTAGGTGAACATATGTGCGTGGGTTTATCTCCGGGCATTCTATCTGGTACCATTGATCTATATTTCTTTTTGTTTTTGTGCCAGTACCATACTGTCTTGATTACTGTAGCCTTGTGGTATAGGTTGAAGTCGGGGAGCCTGATTCCTCCAGCTTTGTTTTTCTTTCTCAAGATTGCTTTGGCTATTAGGGGTCTTTTGTGTTTCCATATGAATTGTAAAATTTTTTGTTCTAATTCTGTGAAGAATGCCATTGGTAGTTTGAGAGGGATTGCATTGATTCTGTAGATTGCTTTGGGCAGAATAGTCATTTTCATAATATTGATTCTTCCAATCCAAGAACATGGCATATTTCTCCATCTGTTTATGTCATCTTTGATTTCTTTCATCAGTGTTTTATAGTTTTCTGAGTACAAGTCTTTTGCCTTCTTAGGCAGGTTTATTCCTAGGTATTTTATTCTTTTTATTGCAATGGTAAATGGGAGTGTTTCCTTAATTTCTCTTTCTGATTTTTCGTTGTTGGTGTATAGGACTGCCAGAGATTTCTGTGCATTAATTTGTATCCTGCAACCTTACCAAATTCATTGATTAGTTCTAGTAGTTTTCTGGTGGCATCTTTAGGATTTTCTATATATAGTATCATGTCATCAGTAAACAGTGACAGCTTTACTTCTTCTTTTCCAACTTGTATTCCTTTTATTTCTTTTTCTTCTCTGATTGCTGTGGCTAGGACTTCCAAAACTATGTTGAATGAGAGTGGCGAGAGTGGACATCCTTGTCTTGTTCCTGATCTTAGTGGAAAAGCTTTTAGTTTTTCACCATTGAGTATGATGCTTGCTGTGGGTTTGTCATATATGGCCTTTATTATGTTGAGGTAGGTTCCCTCTATGTCCATTTTCTGGAGAGCTTTTTATCATAAATTGGTGTTGAATTTTGTCAAAAGCTTTTTCTGCATCTATTGAGATGATCATATGGTTTTTATTCCTTAATTTGTTAATGTGGTGTACCACCTTGATTGATTTGCGTATATTGAAGAATCCTTGCATCCCTGGGATAAATCCCACTTAATCATGCTGTATGATCCTTTTAACGTACTGTTGGATTCTGTTTGCTAGTATTTTGTTCAGGATTTTTGCATCTATAGCCATCAGTGATATTGGTCTATAATTTTCTTCTTCTGTGATATCTTTTTCTGGTTTTAGTACCAGGGTGATGGTAGTTTTGTAGAATGAATTTGGGAGTGTTCCTTCCTCTGCAATTTTTTGGAAGAGTTTGAGAAGGATCCGTGTTAGCTCTTCTCTAAATGTTTGATAGAATTAGTCTGTGAAGCCATCTGGTCCTGGACTTTTGTTTGTTGGAAGATTTTTAATTACAGTTTAAATTTCATTACTTGTGATAGGTCTGTTTATATTTTCTAATTCTTCCTGGTTCAGTCTTGGAAAATTGTACTTTTCCAAGAATTTGTTCATTTCTTCGTGGTTGTCCATTTTACTGGCATATAGTTGTTTGTAGTAGTCTCTAATAATCCTTTGTATTTCTGCAGTGTCCATTGTGATTTCTCCTTTTTCATTTCTAATTTTATTGATTTGCATCCTCTCCCTTTTTTTCTTGATGAGTCTGGCTAAGGGTTTATCAACTTTGTTTATCTTCTCAAAGAACCAGCTTTTAGTTTTATTAATCTTTGCTATTGTTTTTGTTGTTTCTATTTCATTTATTTCTGTTCTGAGCTTTATGATTTCTTTCCTTCTACTGACTCTGAGTTTTCTTTGTTCTTCTTTCTCTAGTTGTTTTAGGTGTAGGGTTAGGTTGTTTATTTGAGATTTTTCTTGTTTCTTGAGGTGAAATTGAATTGCTATAAACTTCCCTCTTAGAACTGCTTTTACTGCTTCCCATCGGTTTTGAGTTGTTGTGTTTTCATTGTCATTTGTTTCTATGTATTTTTTAATTTCTTCTTTGATTTCTTCAGTGATCTCTTGGTTATTTAGTAACGCACTGTTTAGCCTCTATGTATTTGTGTTTTTTACAATTTTTTTCCGTAATTGGTTTCCAATCTCATTGCGTTGTGGTCAGAAAAGATGCTCAATATGATTTCAATTTTCTTAAATTTTCCAAGGCTTGATTTGTGATCCAAGATGTTATCTATCCTGGAGAATGTTCCATGTGCACTTGAGAAGAAAATGTATTCTGCCACTTTTGGGTGGAATGTTCTATAAATATCAATTAAATCTATCTGGTCTATTGTGTCATTTAAAGCTTGTGTTTCCTTATTTATTTTCTGTTTGGATGATCTGTCCATTGGTGTAAGTGGGGTGTTAAAGTCCCCTACTATTATTGTGTTACTGTTGATTTCTCCTTTCATAGTTGTTAGCATTTGCCTTATGCATTGAGGTGCTCTTACATTGGGTGCATAAACATTTATAATTGTTATTTCTTCTTGGATTGATCCTTTGATCATTAAGTAGTGTCCCTCCTTATCTCTTGTAACAGTCTTTATTTTAAAGTCTATTTTATCTGATACAAGTATTGCTACTCCAGCTTTATTTGATTTCCATTTGTATGGAATCTCTTTTTCCATCCTTTCACTTTCAGTCTGTATGTGTCCCTAGGTCTGAAGTGGGGCTCTTGTAGACAGCATATATATGGGTCTTGTTTTTTATGCTTTCATCCAGTCTGTGTCTTTTGGTTGGGGCATTTAATCCATTGACATTCAAGGTTATTATTGATATGTATGTTCCTATTACCATTTTCTTAATTGTTTTGGGTTTGTTTTTGTGGGTCTTTTTCTTTTCTTGTGTTTCCCACCTAGAGAAGTTTCTTTAGCATTTGTTGTAAAGCTGGTTTGGTGGTGCTGAATTCTCTTCGGTTTTGCTTGTCTGAAAAGCTTTTGATTTCTCCGTTGAATCTGAATGAGATCCCTGCTGGGTAGAGTAATCTTGGTTATAGGTTTTTCTCTTTCATCACTTTAAATATACCCTGCCACTCCCTTCTGGCCTACAGAGTTGCTGCTGAAAAATCAGCTGATAACCTTATGGGGATTCCTTTCTATGTTGTTTTTTGTTTTTCCCTTACTGCTTTTAATATTTTTTCTTTGAATTTAATTTTTGTTAGTTTGACTAATATGTGTCTTGGTGTGTTTCTCCTAGGGTTTATCCTGTATGGGACTCTCTGTGCTTCCTGGACTTGGTGGCTATTTTCTTTCCCATGTTAGGGAAGTTTTCAACTACATATCTTCATATATTCTCTCAGACCCTTTCTTTTTCTCTTCTTCTTCTGGGACTCCTATAATTCGAATGTTGGTGCATTTAGTGTTGTCCCAGAGGTCTCTGAGAGTGTCTTCAATTCTTTTCATTCTTTTCTCTTTATTCTGCTCCTCAGCAGTTATTTCCACCATTTTGTCTTCAGCTCACTTATTTGTTCTTCTGCCTCAGTTATTCTGTTATTGATTCCTTCTAGAGAATTTTTCATTTCAGTTATTGTGTTGTTCATCTCTGTTTGTTTATCTTGTAGTTCTTCTAGATCTTTGTTAAATATTTCTTGTATTTTCTCATCCATGCCTCCATTCTATTTCCAAGATTCTGGATCATCTTTACTATAATTACTCTGAATTCTTTTTCAAGTAGATTGCCTATTTCCTCTTCATTTATTTGGTCTTGTAGGTTTTTACCTTGCTCCTTCATCTGTGACATATTTTTTTGCTGTCTCTTTTTTTTTTTTTTTTTTAATGAGTGGGCTTGTGTTCCTGTCTTACTGGTTGTTTGGCCTGAGGCTTCCAACACTGGAGTTTGTTGGCTATTTGGTAGAGTTGGGTCTTGGTGCTGATATGAGGAACTCTGGGAGACCTCACTCTGATGAATATTCCCTGGGGTCTGAGGTTCTCTGTTAGTCCAGTGGTTCAGACTCAGAGCTCCCACTGCATTAGCTTCAGCCCAATCCCTGGCTCCTGAACCAAGATCCCACAAGTGGCGTGGGGTGGCAAAAAAAAAAAGAGAGCAATAACAAAGTAAAAAATAAGATTAGGCTAGGAAACTAACAGATATGTTAGAAAGAATATAAAAATAAAAATATGGATGAATCAACAACTGGAAGGTACATCAGTATCACCATAGTAAAAAAGAGGCAGAGGGAAAATTTAAAAAAAAATCAAGGGGGAAACAGCATTGGCTGTGGAGGGCAGGGCCTAAGCAAGGATGAGGTTTGGGCAGTGGGCGGGGCCTATGCCTAAGACCCACAGGGCTGGAAAACGTCCTGGGGGCTGGAGGGCAGGGCTTAGGCTCAAGGAACAGAAGGGGCTCAGGCGTGCTCCCCACCCTTGGTCTCAGTGGTCAGGGGACCTCATTTGGGAGCCCAGCAGACTTCCAGGGCTCAAGTGGGTGGGGGGAAAAATCCCTCCTCTCCTCTCCTGCTCCTCCTGGTTAGCTCCTCCCACCTTCCTCTCTTGATCTCCCTGGCCTCAGGGGTACCGATCCTCTCTGGCCTCCACTTCTCCCCGCTCCTCAGTCCCCCTATGTCCTACTAGTTCACTTTAGGGTTCCTCCTGTCTTCTTGGGTGTCAGAGTCCCCCCAGCCACTGGCAGGTGCCCTAGTTGTGGGGAGACGCTAACTCCTTGTCTTCCCACACCGCATTCTTGTCTCTGCCTCCCCTAAAAGTTTATTTTAATCTACTAAATTATGGGGTGGTTAACAATAGCTAACTGATACAGTGATATTCTTTGGTAATGCTATACCCTGAAAGCATGATCCCCATTAGTAATGGTCAAGTGCCAGTATGTAATATTTTAGCCATATTTATTTTTAGAAATTTTACCCTCCAGTTTGCTCAGTCATTTTGGGATTTATAAACGTTAGAATATAAATTCTTTTAATTTCTTATCTGAAAAAAATGAATATTCTTGAATATTCATGGATATGAAATACGAAAAATGTAATTGTATAAAATTATTATCTGAAAATAAGTGATACAGTAGTCATTGTGGAATAAGGCAAAAGGAAAGTGTGGATACTAATAACATTACCAAATAGACAATTTATATAACTTCAGAGAACAATACCATGCAATATTAAAATTTCCTTCTGCCCAGCAGGGCTGCAAAGTTGTTCTGCATGTTTGAATCAGAGTCATTCAAGGGATGTAGCTCCTAAATTATAACTAATTTCCTCTGAAGATGTGGCTCTGCCTACTAATATGGATTGGGAAAACTCCTAAGAGAGTACTTTTGCTGCTACTGCTATTTTTGCCTGGACTACGTTCATTGCATTTCTTATTCCTTTGCACTCTGCACATCTGAGAGTTAAATTCAGTTATGCAGGACACAGCTGCCCTATGTTGCTTTTGGTCCTGAATTTAGTGGCATATACTCTCAAAACTGTGCTTTCTCTTTGGGCGTGTAAATGTCTCTTTTTCCCCTTTAACCCGTAAAATCTCTTGCCTTTTCTACAATATTAAAACTCTAGATGTTTTACTGGCCAGCTGGCCTGATAGATAGACAAGCCAATTACTGGCCACCATATATCCTTAGCCTGCATGACCAGTTAATCAAATTCACACTTAAGATTTAAAAGTCATGCTCCCAATTAGAATGGCTGTCATCAAGAAGACAAAAGGTGCTGGTGAGGATGTGGAGAAAAGGGAACCCTTATACACTGTTAGTGGGAATGTAAATTGGTCCAGCCACTATGGAAAACAATATGGAGATTCCTCAAAAAGTAAAATTTTCAGGAATGAAAAATGAGCAGAAGAATGAAGGCCAGTGCCCCCATATCCTAATCCCTTGTGTTAGAGTGAGAAGAACATTCTCATGGTACTATACTACTAGAAAAACTCTCACTCAGTGAGAGAAACAAAAAATATTTTTCTAGTCTTTTCTCTGTACTTGTTTTAAATTATAACACATCTACATCATATGAAAATAGATCTTCAGTACATCAAGAAAGAAAATATAGTAAAATGGTTAAGTTAATGGGCTCTAGAATCCGATAGACAAGGATTTACCAGACAAGGTGGCCATGGGCAAATTACTTGACATCCCTAGTCTTTAGTTTTCTCTTATGAAAACAAATAATAAGTTTGTTGTGATGAGTAAAGTAAGACAGTTGTTATAAAGCTCTAGGCTGAGTTTGTGGCATATACTGTGTTCAATATCAGTAGCTGTCAGTGGTAGCCATGCTTGTTACCTTCATCTATTTGCTTGAGGGAATAAACAACTAAAAAAAATACCCCAAATTCCAGTCAGTCCAGTAAATTAGAAGTATTCTATCAGTAATTTAATCAGTAGCCTCTATCAGTAACTTTTTTGCTGGCCAGTTTCCTATTCTCAGATTAGAAATGCCACTTTTTCTTGTTTGTTCCAGAAGGTAATTCTGAGTGGTTCTGCTGAGCTTCACCTCTGTGGAGCTGGGGCTGAGTCATTCATCAAAGGTTGTTAGAAGTCATCTGTATCTGCTCTAACAGTGGCAGCATCCCTGCTCCTGGTGACCTCACGTTGCACTGCTGCTCACGGGTGTTAAAAGCACTCTCTCCAGGGCACGGCTTTTATATACAGAACCTTCAAGCAAGCACTAAAATGCCTTGACAAAACTGGGCACTCTGTGACTGAAAAACCCAGTGTGTGCACTGAAAGTTGTTAGGAATACCCTATCACAATAATTGCTATCACAGAGCAAATATGAAGTTGTTTGGACTTATGCAGCTTAAGAAAAGCTGTATGTGGGGGGAAAAAATCTCTTTTCTAAGATAGAGATTCTTTGTAGAGAAGCTGATGTAGTGAGACAAGCATTGAACTTGGTGGCAGGAGAACTGGGTGACGTTCCAGCTCAACTTACATGTGAGTTTGTCCCAGTGGTTTACCTCTCTGTGTCTCAGTTTCCCCATTAGGAAATTGGAGATAATCCTACCTATCTAGAAGTCTCTGTGAGGTAATGTATGTAAAAAAACTTCCCACTGTAAATGTTAAATAATGTGTATAAAAATCATATTTGCACAGGAAAGTTGTTAAAATTCCAGTTCCTGGGCCCTTTTCTAGAGATTCAGACTTAAATCTGGGGTGACGACTATAAATCTAAATATTGAACATACATTCTAAAGACCCTCAGACTCTGTGCAGTTTATCTCTGGACCACACTTTCAGAAATCTCAACATTTTGTATATTGTATACTTTTGAGTTATTTAGTACTACTAATGGTCAGAAGAGAAGGAAATGTACCAAATTCTTTTCTCTAATGTTTGAAAATTATCGAATATGAAAACCCTGAGAGAACTCTATGGATTCAGAATGTCCCTTTCCTCCTCAATATTTTTAGCATAATTATTATCAACAGTGAAGCAAGAGCTGAAAACATTAATGTGCTAATAAGTAAAGACAGATTCTATTGTCCTAATCATCATAACATCATATGTTTAAATATACTTAAGGCTTAAACATGAGTAGAAAGACCAAGAGAGAAAACAAGGGGGTATAGATCAAACTGATCTGTTTTGGTTGGAATAAGCTACGCAACACCCCTGACCTATGGATTCTCCTTAACCATCTAGCTATAGCTTCAAACATAACTTATTTTTCTCTTAATCAATACAAAGATTTAGGACAGAGCAATAAATGGGGGAAAATCAAAATGAGAAAGGATATCACAGTATTTCTGCTCTCCCAAAACCAGGTGCTGAGCCATAGTTGTCATTGTACAATAGAAACAGGTGTTGTCATTAGTTTCCAGACACCACTATTACAAACACAGAAAATCTCTACCACCCCCATTACCGGGAGAGCCTTTACAGAGATGGAGTTAACATCTACCTCTGAGTTATCACTTGAAAGGTGCCTAAAGGACTCCCTTCTCTGGCCAAAAGTATATTTCTTCCACTGATTTGTCACCAGTTGACTCCAAATTGACCTCTTTTAAAAGAGCTAAGTACTTATAATAAATTAAACATATATGTTATGCCATATCATGAGAAGTCAGATAAACAGAAATTCGCTGAGTTCCTATCTCTTTTAAGAAATTAGATAGCCATTAGGGGCCCTAATTACATTTTTGAATATATCAGTGTGTACAAAGTTTTGTTTTAGACAATGTAGACTACTTTATTTTGAACCAACTGTCCTGCTTAAAACATCTAAAAAAATTTAGACAAAATAACAAGATCTGTGTGTAAGCCTTGTTTGTAAGCTACCAAGGAAGTAAGGTTCACCAGACTAAGATCCCAAAGATGAAGAAAACATAGAAATGCGAACCTGACACTTAGGACAACTTTCCCCTCAAGCATTTGTTAATTTGAAAGTAGTAGCTGAAAGGTTAGGAAAGTGAACAGAACTTTTGGCAGACTCACTATCTGGGGAAACAGATCAGAGCCCACCAAGAATGGAGGGGGTCCCAAAATAGTACACCAAAAACTTATGCCCCAGGAATAAGGGTCAACCTGAAATATACCAGCCCTCTTGGGGCTTCAAATTTTCTAAATCCCTGTTTCAATTAAAGTTAAATGCCCTTAACCTAGCATCTTACAGAAGAAATTCTTCAACCCCAGTAGTGTAAGATGACATTATTTAGAACCTCAAGTTGTCTCTAGAGAATTTCATCTAATATTTCCAGTCAATGGTGCTGGGTTAACTGGATATCTGTGCAGAAAAACAATGACTTGATATTTACTTAATTACCTACACATAAAAACTATGTTTAATAAAGCTTAAACTGAAAGGCAGTCAGGCTTATAGATTATAAGGCAGAAACAATAAGTTTCCAGGAGTGCATCTTTGACTACACTAAAATTAAAATTACTCTTAAACAAAAAGAAACCCTTAAAAAAAGGGCAAAACCAATCTATGTAGTTTTGACATTTGCAAAACACATACTTAAATAGGAACTTGTGGTCAAATTATATAAAGAATTTCTATAAATCAATAAGAAAAATCAGACAGTCCAATAGAAAAATGGGCAAAAAGACTTGAACAGGCACTTCATATGAGAGAATTTTCAAATTGCCACAATCAGAGAAATGGAATGAAATAAAAAATAATACTGCAATGAGCCATCACTGCACAGCTACTATAACAGCTAAAAATTGAGAAGATTTACAATAGTCCTGTTGACAAATATGTGGAGCAATGAGAACTGTCACACCGGCTGGTAGGAGTATAAATTGGTACAATCACTCTAAGAAAGCTACATGGAAGTAACTATTAGAGTGAATATGTGAATACTTTATGGTCCAGCAATCCCAGACCTAGGAATGTGCACCAAAAGACATGTATGTATAAGTCAAGAGTGTTTATCACATTATTAAAATTGTCCCAAACTGGGAAATAACCCAAATGTCCAGTAAGCGAAGAATAAACAAATTGCAATATATTTATACAATTCAGGAAATATAGAGTATGGAAGAAAACAAATCTCTGCTACATACAACAGCATTAATGAATCTCACACACATAATGTTGAGTGAAACAATCAGATTTTTAAAATTTTATTATTTAATTTGTATGAAATTCAAAATAGGCAAAATTAATCTGTGGTGTTAAAATTCAAGACAATGGTTATTCTTGGGGAGGTGGTATTTAATACTTTGGAAGTATTATGAGGGATGCTCTGGTTCTTTGTTTTTTTTTTTTTAAACTTTGGGTTTATTTATTTATTTATTTATTTATTTATGGTTGTGTTGGGTCTTCATTTCTGTGCGAGGGCTTTCTCTAGTTGTGGCAAGCGGGGGCCACTCTTCATCACGGTGCGTGGGCCTCTCATTATCGCGTCCTCTCTTGTTGCGGAGCACAGGCTCCAGACGCGCAGGCTCAGTAATTGTGGCTCATGGGCCCAGTTGCTCCACGGCATGTGGGATCTTCCCAGACCAGGGCTCGAACCCGTGTCCCCTGCATTGGCAGGCAGATTCTCAACCACTGCGCCACCAGGGAAGCCCTGGTTTTTTGTTCTTGACATGAGTGGACCTTCCATGGGTGTGTTCCTTTGTGATCATTCACTGAGCTATACACTTTGACTTTATTTTTCTCTGTATTAAACTTTAAAAGTTAATATTAAATCCTTAGTGAACACAGCTAACTTTTGTAGTGTCTTTTTTCTCACTTTAAATTGTCAACTACTTGAGGACATTTACAAGAATAATTAGGTCATGACCTGTAACTGAATTAATATCTTTAGGGATGGTACCCAGAAGTTTGTTTTTTTTCAATCTCCCTGACTACATTTTGGCAGCCAAGACTGAGAACTACTATGCAAGGACCTTCAAGTCTTTCTCAGTTGCATTTATATACACAAAGCTATTTTTCCCATTTGGTACTCAACATTTATATTTATTAATATGCAAATATGTATAATATGAGAACACACATAATTGTTTCCTCTTTCCATAAATATTTCTGTAAGCTCAGTTTTTGTAAGAAAACAAGATGATTGATCTTTGAGTACAAATTGTGCTTAAAAGACTTTTACTTGTTAAAAGACTTTTTTTCTTCATAAATGATTATACATAAAATTTAGGTTTCTGTTGTATTATATTTAGTAAATTGAATCCTGTAATCTCAATGTAGATTTCACTGGGATTCCTTAAGCATTACTTAAAATAGTAAAGCTTATAATACAGTAATTTTGGGAAATTTGTTATTGTCTCTTTGATATTGTATCTGGATGGGAAAAAAATAATTGAGCCTGATTTATGTAGGTCTTTAGAGACAGACTGTGGGCTACATGACATTGTTCAATATATTATTATAATAGTAGGAAAAATTCCAAGATTTCTGATGTACATGCCCTGTATAATTCCAGGAATTTTAAATTATGTACCTCTAATGAAAATAATAGATTTTATTCCTGTGATTATGTTATATCATATGGCTCAGTTGATTTTAAAAAAGGGAGATCGTCCAGATGGGCCTGACATAATCATATGCGCCCTTTAGAAGTAGAGAATTTTCTCTGGCTGGTCGCAGAATAAATTGTCAGAGAGACGCATTCTGGCTGACCTGGAGGAAAGCAAATATCCATGTTGTTGAACTGCCCATGGAGAGGAGTGACCTCAGGGGGCTGACAGTGGCCCTACTGACAGCCAGCAAGGAAAGGGGGACCTCAGGCCTACAATCCTTAGGAACTGAATTCTTCCAACGATCAGTGAGTTTGGAGGATCTCAAGCCACAGATGAGAAGTGCTGCCCCAGCAGAAACCTGTTTTTCAGCCTTGTTCTACCCTGAATAGAGAACCCAGCCATGCCATGTCCAGATTTCTGACCTACATACTGTGTGAGTTAAAAATGGGCGTTGTTTTAAGATGCTAAATTGTAATGTATTACATCATAATAGAAAACTAATAGAGATTTTGGACCTGGAAGTGTGGTGTTACTGTAACAAATACTTGTAAATGGAATAGTTTTGGAACTAAACAGTGAGCAGAAGCTGGGAGAAGTTTAAGGAAAACGATGAGGAACATGCTAGAGAAATCCAAAATGACCTTGAGCAGACCATTCAGAGAAACATGGATGTTGAAAATGATGTTGATGAAGGTTCTGGAAGAAGTGAGGATGTCATTATTGGAAATTAGAGAAAGAGGAATGGATCTTCATTACCTAGTGGCAGAAATTGTGTCCTACAGTTATGTGGAAAGCAGAACTCGTAAGTGATGAATCTGGGTGTATGGCTAAGGAGATTTCCAAGCAAAGATATGAAAGTTCAGCCTGGTCTCTTCTTGTTGCTTATGTAAAATGGGACAGGAAGGAGACAGATTGAGGGAAGAACTATTTAACTAAGAGACTCACAGTCTGGAAAGCATACTCTGGAGAAAAGGCTGAGAACGTGACTCTATAGTCCTTTGCTGAAACCTCAGAAAGATCAAAAAAATCAGAGGATTCATTCATAAGAGATTAAGGATGTGCTTACAGATCCTCTCAATCAAACCAGAGGGCCTCTAGGAAGCTTGAGAATATTTTCTCTAAGTCACCTTGACAGGAGGTTGGGCTAGAGAAGGCATTATCTTAAAAATCTGTGCATGTAGTTTTTGTGTGATGGAATGAGTCCCTGTGAAATTCACAACAGACCCACAAGATTCTTGTGGAAATTATGTCAGCAGAGACGCTTCCAGCTTGGACTATAAGAAACAGAGAGTGTGAAATTAAAAGAAGCTCCCGAACTCCCAAAATTCTACTGGCAGGCTGATAAAAATAGCCACAAACACTTGCTACTTTTCATGAAAAAGGAATGATGATTCAGAAGGCAGAACCAAGGACCCAGTGGGTATAAGCAAGTACCCAGAAGGCAGAACTGAGAGTTCCCAGGCCTTGAAACCTAATCAAAGAACTCTGGCTGGATTATGCCCAGCTGGATTTCAAAATTGCATTAGACCTGTGACTCTGTCTTACCTTCCATTTTCCACATTTTTTTTTTAACAGTAATGTTTATATCCTATGCCTGCACCACGATTATATGTTGGGACGTTTGGGGGCAGATAACTTGTTTCATTTGTTTCAAAAGTCCAGGGATGGAGAAGAATTTTGCCCCAAATTTTATTTAACTGATTACTCATTGGTACCTTATTTAGAAGCTTTCAGTGGTGGAGTTTTGGACTTTGAACTGACGCTGTAACAGGGTGATGACCTTAATCACCTTGGGAGGTGGAAAGGGAAAGAATAGGGTCGACTGGAAGTGTATTGCACCTTAAGTTTAGGATAAGAGGTGGGGTATTCCATAGGCAATGGGAAATCACAGAAAAAATTACACATTTTTAAAAATGGCAAAGTTCAAGAAATGCCTAAAAGAAAAGCTTCTGTCACTGTAATGCAGAACTTTAAAAAAAATTGTGTGAAATGAGGCATTATTCACAAAAAGAAAAAAATATCACTATAAAATGGGCTTGATCTCAAAGAGACTTAGTTTCTTGTCAGAGGTGATCTTACAGATGTGAAGATCCTATGAAAATTCTATCATGTTGGAATTTGCCTTTGGCTGGAAATATTTGTTAAGAACTGTTTGATGTTTTAGAAATTACAAGCCTTCTCCCCTTTATGTCAAGAAACGATGTGTAAATGGACTCATGTTTGTATTTATTTATGCCTTGCAGATTTAAGGCAAGTGTCTCACCAGTACTGCATCTGTGACAGCTTTTTAAAGTACAAATTAAGAAAACCTTTTTTTCCCCTAATTATACCTCATTTCAACTGCAAAGGATGTCATTTCTCTCAGAGTTTTAGTGTATCATATATTCAGCTATAACGAAGCCATTTTCCCCTTTGTTTCACAAACTCCAGAGTTGTATGCTTTACATTCCCCCAAACCTTGTCATGGTTTCTTTAGCAGATGATGGTCTTCTGTACTGTAACCCATGATGGTTTGTCCTCAGTTTACAATGCGAATGAAACTCCCAGGCTCTCCGTTGGCTGTAGGGTGTCTTGAATTTTGGCACAAGTACTCAACTATAGACCATCCAATTAATTAGAAATAAGTTTCAAGAATAGAGCATTTTTATAGTAATTTTGACATTGGCCTGAGGGCTCTAGAACCCATGTCATATGAAGACTGATGCAAGAAATGAAGGACATTCAACCAGGTGGAAATCAAGCATATTTAGTGTTCACTAACAGACTGGTACCAATAGGTAGACACTGAATACAAATTACTATTTAGAAGAAATATCAAAGATCTTGATTGTTTCAACAAAATTAATTTATTTTTCCTAAATTATTTGTGAACATTTTCTAGGAGAGCTAACCAGGAGCCTGCCAAGGGTCTACTGGACATCAAGACTGCATTGTTTGTACTGGCTGTATTGAGAGAAATGGAGTACATGATCTAAACTCCTTTTGAACCCAGACTCTAAGATTCCCTCTTGTAGGGTTTCTGATGTAAAGAAGGACAGATCAACTGGTTCCAAAAAAAAAAAATGAATAAAGGCGACCTATATTATTTTTTAATAGAAACTTTGTTTGACAGAATTCAAAGCAAAAATAAAAGCATCCTATTCCAAAAAGATCTGAAAGCAAGCCCAGAATTCATCTGATCCAAACTTTTAATTTTACCAATGAGGAAACTGAGGCCTAGAGAGTTGATGTGACCTACCTAAGAGTATACCAAGTTCACACCTCTAAAAGGTGGGCAAACCAACCAACTCCTGGTATGCAGGCTGTAGCTCTTAGCAGTAACCTGGGCTGTGTAACAACTGCAGTTCTTTTGTTTGTTTATTTCCTATTAAATCACCCTTAAAGAGTAGTGCATCCTTCCTCAACTTACTTCTGTTTTCTCACATAGTAAATTGACAATTTCTACTTCTCTTCTCTATCCCTTCATCTTACTTGCAACCTCACCCTAAACACTCAAATGCCCTACCTGCTTCTTCATTGAAATAACAGTGAGCAGGTGGATGCCTGATCTAAAGCAGGTCTCAGAGACACAGGTAACAATGCTAAAAGCAGGAAAAAAACCGAGAAAGCCCTATTGCTTGCTATTGTCAAAGGAGATCAGAAGCCAAAAGTCATGAAATACAGAGAAAAGGAAAAGAGGCCTTTAGGAGGAAATATAAGAGGTAATTGTGTAGGAGCCCCAAGACTAAGAAGATTTGTAAGCACGGACAACAGAGGAAGTTATGATTAAAAACTCCTCCTTCCCTCTCTTGACCCCCTGGAACTCTGATCCTACTCATTACTTAAGAGGCTGTAGTAGAAGGCGCCATAACAAAATACCATAAACTGTGTGGCTTAAACAATAGAAATGTATTTTCTCACAGTTTTGGAGGCTGGAAGTCCAAGCTTTGAGTGCCAGCTTGGTCAGGTTCTGGTGAGAGCTCTCTTCCTGGCTTGCAGTCATCTCATTGTATGTTCATATGACCTCTTCTTTGTGCTAAGAGAGAAAGAGTGAGCTCTCTGGTGGCTCTTCTTATGAGGTCATCAATGCCATCATGAGAGCACCATCCTCATGACTTCATCTAACCCTAATTACCTTCCAAAGGACTCATCTCCAAATACCATCATATTGATGGTTAGAGTTTTAATATGTTAATCTGGGGTTGGGGAAAGGATACAAACATTGAATCCATAACAGAGGCCCACTTGCTTGCCCTAGAATACGTACACTGACAAAAAAACTCTGATTTCAAATTTTCATAGCAAAATGCATTTTCCACAGGTTTTCAGCCTGTGGAAAATTTTGAAATTGTGTACTTACACTCAGAACAACAACAAATATTAAGTTGCTATTCTCCTTTGTTTAGTAGGTTTAAGAGTTTTTTTAAAGGTTTATCCAGAGAGCTTAGTTAAACATTGACTATGAGACTAATTTGAAATTGTTCATCTTTATCTCAAAATTGTATTTTAGGATTCAGAATGAAAAAGAAAATCTCTCAACTGGTTATGCATGCTCCAGCTAACCCCTCCGATCATCCCCCTGTCCTATGTTAATACATTCCTGGTTAAAATAGGTGTGCCAGGTACTGTGGAGAATATCACTTTTTTTATACTGAGATCTTTTGGGGAGGGGGGCATTTAAACATGTAGATAGTTCAGTTTATTCTTACATTTCTTTTTCATTTTGAAATGTTATTTCCCCTCCACTGATAGACATTTCATGTTCTAAGTGGAAAAGAATATTTAGTTCTTTTTTCTCCCGCTTCTCTACTAACACACTGAATATTTTTGAGAAAATACCAGGCTTCTACATGAAGGATCTAGGTTATGTATCAAAATACTTTTTTTTTAAACATATTGGTGTTGGAGTAGAGTTGATGGGAGATAGCATATTAATGCCATTCTTCAAGACCTATGAAATCTGCTTATTTTCAAATACGTACTTGATAAAGATTTAGGGAAAATTGTATCCATCTATATATAATTAGAACACCACGCTATTGTAATATCTAGGCCAAACAAATTAAATCCAAGGACTCCAAAATGAATGTTTAGTATTCAGCAAATCTAGAAAGAAAGAAGTCTTGATAAAGTACATTTCATAAGGTGTATAACTAACTTATTTTTTTCACCCAGGGCACTCCTAATTATAAAAGGCAGATGGGAGATACTTTGGTCAAATATCGATCTGTAACAATGCCTGAAAATGTTCCTAATCTCAGAACATATTAAGACAGAAGGATTTGTTAAGAATGACCAAACCCATGATGTAGAAACAGAAATCAATTTATTTTACTATATGTAATTATATACTATTTACTCTTAATAACATATATCCAGGTTACAATAAAAAATTTAAACTTCTCTCATTTAAGAAAATAACAAAAATTAAATTCTATATCTTTAAGGCTAAGTTCTATTCTGATCCTCTTCTACTCCCCACTCATCTTCTGCCTATATGGTCTGTATTCTGAGTCATGGAGTACTCTTGTTTAAACCCACTTGCAGTGGAATGGTGATATCTTGTGTTTGGTTCTAATGTTACAAGATGGATAAAATCATGTTATCTTTCTTTAAAATTCAGGTTAAGCACCAAGTCTTTATCAGTCATATGTTATATATATTGGGCAAGCCATAAACTGGAGTGTGTAAGAAGTGGAGTGTTATGTTTTGTATTAATGGACTTTATTTTAAATCCACATTCCTCTAGAAATTTATGTTCAGTTAACTTGGAGTCTCATCATCCTTTCCCAGGGGTTATATCCAAATTCTATAGGAAGAGGGGGCTATGTAACACTCTGGTCTTCCCATGTTAACAGTGGGATAGCACAATAAACTCTCCATTTTCATTTATCTACTCTAACCATCATTGCTTGTTCCCATCTCACCTATAGACAAGGATTCACCCAGGGAGCTGCTCACCCTCTTTGTTCTAAACTCAGGGCACCAATCCCTCTGGCATGGCCACACTGCTCTCCATGTACAAAAGATACATTCTGCTAATTCTAAACCCATCAGACTATGGGTACCTTTTGTACTTCTACTTTGAAGGGTGTTGGCTTAGTTCTTGCTTTGGCTTTTGCTCTAGCAACATACTGGTTGTGTGGTTACTCTAGGCTCTACTCTGGGGACAAGGTTACAATTCCTCTCTGCTCATAGATCTCCAAGTATATCCAGAATATTCTCCCCTATCCTTCCCCAAGAGCTCTGTATGTGGTGGGGCAAGGGCAAGGCATAAATCCACTTCTTGGGTAAACATCATAGACTAAGTTGTTTACTTTTCTCTGTGGTCTTTCTCTCATTTACTTCTAGTCTGGAGAGAGAGATGAGGTGGGTAATCTATTTCTTCATCTTATTTTTCGAAGTTATCATTTGTGGCATGTTATATCTGAGCTCTTTAAAGTCTAGACTTAAAAAAAAACTAAAGACTAGACTTTTGTAATCCTAAGTGATTTACCTTTTTTAATGTTTTTATGCTACATTGTCCCTCCAAAAGGGGGAGTGCAACGGGTAAGAGAAGATCTGAGGAAAATTCCTTGGTAAATATTTCAAATACTAGCCTTGATATTTGCATTCTTTTAAAGTGCTTTGTATGCACCCTGCTATGCCTTTCAGCACTGTTTTGTATATGCGTATTTCTCCTCCAGTGGCCTCTGTCTTCTACACAAACCGCAACAACAGCAGGAAAGTTTGCTTTTCCTACAAAAGAGCTGATTTTTAATTTTCTGTTTATGACTTTAGTACCCCCTGCACTGGGAAGAAATATGGATGTCATGACACCTGCTGAGCTATGTTATTCAATATGCTCCACTCTGCCATAACCCCATCCTATTTATTGTCTTTGAAGCCTAGCAGAATAATCATGTAATCATATTATACTCAATATTGTATGAGCTTCAGACTCATGTAATAAACTCTGAAATACAATTGATATGCTTAATGCCAAGCCATCAGTACAGATCAAAAATGAGCTACTTTACTGTAGGATGAGATCCAATATGAGCTGCTGTTGTTGAGAAGAATCACGTGTAGCAGTTCAAAATCAAGAGTATTAGAGTAAATGACTCTTCTAGTGAGCACAGTGCAGATGTCAATGCTATATTTCAAGAGTAATATGGTTAATAAGTAATTGATACTGTCTTAATCTTGGCCTAAAGGATAGCAGCTGGATTTTCTACAAGACCAACCAACGTGTAACTGGGAGACCATGGATTCCATGGTCATGAGACATAAATCTTACATAAAATTGACCTTTAGTGATTAATTAAGTGGAAAGATTTTAATCTTCTGAAACAAATCCCTTCCAGAACCTAACAAAAATCCTTTGTCTTATAAGAAAAACATTATTAAAATAATATCATTCTCTCCTTTATATCTAACAGTTGATCTCATGCCATCAAATTCAGACTTCAAAGTCATTTTAAATTTATATATAGCACAGAGTACTTGGAAGGGAAGGGAAATGGGATGCTCTAAATGCTGTTTCTACAAATTGATGCTTATAAATGGGCATTTACACTTCTAATAGACCTATTGTACCAATTCTCATCCTCATAATCTATTATTCCATTTTGATGTGTTTATATGGATCATCCAGCTACTGTGAATAATATTTGTCTTGACTAAGGATTCCTGATAATCTTATCTGGTATGATGAGATGTAAGTAAACATCAATAAAAGTCATCTGTAGAAAATTCTGTGTTGTTCATTAAATCAACACATTTTTTTCACTCAGTCTTTTATTTTTTTTTCTATCCAAGGTACTAGACTCACTGCTGAAGGTAGCAAAAGGTTAAAATATATATATTCTTATGAAAGGAAAACAAGTACAGAATTAAATAAAACAAATGCATGGCAAGCATCAAGCATCCTATAAGGAAAAAGTGTTAAAGTGTTATGAAAATTCAGTTGTATGAATGTTCACATTCAACTGGAGAAATTAAAAGTCTTCATGGAGAAACTGTCACCTAAGACATGCTTAAAGGATGCCTGAGATTTGAATAGCAGACATCCTGATTAAAAACAAGAAAATATAAATAAGAAAGGTCATTAAGATGGAGGATAGCATGAGTAAGTTGGAAAAATATGAGGCATATCCAAGGAATAGGTTTGAACTGAGTGGCTGTAATATAGAATTATTAAGAGTAGAAGGTAAACTGAAAATTGGTCTGAAAACATTTACTCAAGAACCTTAAAGATCAAGTTAGGAGGATCTACCAAAATTAATAGGCAATGAGAAGCCACTGAGGGAATGATATGTGGAGTGTGTTTTCTGCAACTTTTCCTGGATTACAAATTAGCTGTCATATTTTAAAACTAACCTTTATTGTTTTTTCCTGGTCCTGTTTCCTATGTCTATATCTTTTAAGTAGGTTCCAGATGTTGATCTTTATATTTCACTCACCCTTCCCACACACATACAGGCCCACATGTAAATGAACACATGTACACACACTTTGGCACGCTCTTTTCTGAACTGACTTACTGTTTATTGTTTTGTTTTTGCTTGTGGACTTTTTTCTTTGCTACCATGAAGTATAGGCAATATTTTTAGACAAGTATTGTGATGATTTCTGGTTGCATTGTATGGGAAATCCAACATCCATTTCCTCCCCTTTTCCCTTTGCTCTTTCTATCACTGAGGCTGAAGGAATATTCACTTTCTTGTATTCTATTGTAAGAAGAGAGTGGTCATGTGATACAGATCTTGATGTATAATTGGAAATCTGCTAGAATGGCTCCTGGGAAAGCTCTTGCTTTCTAGGTTAAAAGGACTGAATCAGTATCATCGCCACCACTTTCTTCCTCTTTTCTTTTTCCTGGAATGTGTGTATGATAATTCTTATAGCTGGGGCAGGGGTATAGGGTAGGGAATTTCAGAAATATTGGTTTCTATATATTTGAGCTATTGAACCAATGTCAGCAGAAATCTCTAGATATCTCACATATGATAAAAGTAACTTCAAATTGCTTAATTCACTTTTAGTTTATTTGCTGTTAAAAAAGAGTTCTTAATTAGCATATAATGTTTATTTATTTTATGTAAGTCTTAACTATACATAAATCTATAGAGTATGTTTGGTTAAAGTCAAGTAATTTATTTGCTAAATTCATTTAACCTTTCTGATTCTCACTTTTTTATCCGCAAAAAGAAGAAAATTCCAGCTACAAAACACCTGATACAGGGTAAAAACACCTATCACAGGGCCTGATCCATAGTGGCAGATTAATGAAGATTTTTAAATGAATGAATAAATAAGACATTCATACTTCTAGGAAGCTCCTTTGAATGGTGTTAAGTTTTTGCTGGGTTGACTGATTAGACATACCTTTAAAGAATCCTGTTGGTTATCTTTTCTTGCCATCAGAAGAAAGTTGGCAATTAAAGAACATTTGATACCAGTCCAAATATAGATTTGGAGGTCATAATTATATCTATATTTTAACTGAATAATAGAGAGACAACATCTTGGATTTGGTTTCTATACCTTGAACTAGAATTTGTTACTGAATCAACCTTGGTGATTAATAAGTGACAAGTATAGTGAAATTTGAAGTTGATATAATTTAACAATGTTTAGAAGATTGCCAATAAAAATTTTGAGTTATATAATTCAAACTTACATTCCTTCTTTATATGTGCTTTGCTTAAGAGCTTACTCTATAGATAGGAGAATATACTAACAACTTTCAACATTGTACAGTAAATAAAAATTGCATTTGTCAAGGCTACATGCTATATCATGATTCTACTTAATACCATTAAACTATACCATGATGATGACTGACAGTACAAAGTATTTCTTAATTTAATGCTTGAAAAGCAGAGAATCAGTCAATATATGAAGTAGGCGGATTGACATTTAATAACTCCAAATCAATATTACTTTAAGAGTTTGTTACATAATCAGAAGATAATACCTGACTTCAGATAAGGAAGGGATGTAGAAAACATAGTTGATAAAAAGTGGTGGCAGAGTGTATAGCTCACAGTTTGAGGATAGCTCATATCCATCTTCAACGTCTAGTAGAATCAACCTAAAGGTTGGATTCATAACCAGATCCTTATAAAATTTTACATAGAATTTCTGAAACTGGTTTTATTTTGAATCACAAAAAGTGGCTATTGTGTCTTATAGTAAATCATGTCAAAAATAATGGTTTTCCTTTATAAACTCTCCTCCTGCCTCCAGAACTCAATCCTGCTGAGCATGTAGAAATTCAGAAGAAAATATATGGAGGGTTCTTTATTGGAGATCACTATCAGAATACAGACAGAACCTTTAAAACAATAAACATGACCTCACTGGCCGTAATTCACAAGCAAAGAATCATTTGACTTCAAAATACTCTGGCAAAACTTTTTGCCTTTGAAGTTTAATGAAGGACAATTGGAAATACCTTCAGAGTTCAAACAACTTCCTATTCAAAGAAAAATCTTCCATTTCCTCCTTCTACTCAGAGCATTGTTTTAGGGTCTTCATGTCACTGCTACAAATGTATAGTTGTATTCCTTTCTATATTTCAGTGGACTTGCATATGAACCTTTGCTTCACATATAAGTGTTGAACAGAGCAAGGATGGGAACTTAAAATAGAGAAATCATTGGTTTGGTATTAAGCTCTAAGATATTTTCTCCCGCAAAGATGAAATCTCCCCTAAATCTCTCCAAAATGTGTGTTTGATTGAAGTATTGAATTATAAATAAGTAGTTCAAGCCATACTGAAAAAAATGGCCTGTCTAGGTCACCTTTACCAGGTAAATCAAAATATAGTAAATTAATCACATGGCAATACTTTTGGAAAACTTCTTCCTGGTCAGGAAGCACATTTGTGTTTATGGAAATTTAGTGTGAAGGTAATTAAGGTAAGGATTGAAATGATGTCATACTGGAATAGGGTGGGCCTTAAATTTAATGAGAGTGGGCTTATAAAACACAGAAAAAGACACACAGAGACACAGAAAAGAAGGTGATTTGAAAACAGAGATTTAAGTTATGCTGCCACAAGCCAATGAATGCCAGAAGCCACCAGAAGCTGAAAACAGCAAAGCAGATTTGTCCCTTTGGAGGGAGTTTGGTCCAGGAAACACCTTGATTTTGGACTTCTGACCCCCAAAACTGTTGGAGAATAAATTGCTTTTGCTTTACATCCCCATGTTTGTAGTAATTTGTTGCATCAAACTTAGGAAACACAAAATACAGACAAGTTCCCAACCTCTGAGACTATCTCCTGTGTCTGAGAAATTAGCAAGTTCAAGTGCTCATTTTTCCAACTTCCCTTATAGATAGTGTGCAGGCCTAAAGTCTAGGCTCAGTCACTGTATTTCTTGTCTATTGCTGTATAACAATTACCGCACACTTAGTGGCCTAAGACAATGCACGTTTATTATTTCATGGTTTCTGTGGTTCAGTAGTCTGGGCAATGTTTAGCTGGGTCCTGTTTCTGGGTCTCACAACACCTCAAGTTGTCCGCCAGGGTGCAGTCTCATGTGAGACTCAACTGAGGTTAGATCTACTTCCAGGCTTATGTGATTATTGGCAACATTGAGTTACCTGTGGTTTCTTGGACTGAGTGCTTGCTAAAATAATAAATGTGTGAACAGATGAATGAATTTTTATTACTGCTTTCTCTGTAGTCTTGGTCCTACCTAGTAATCAATTGTGTCAGCTCCACATGTTAAATGTGCTAGAGTTAACCTTAAATCATTTTGAACTTTTTCCCTGAGAACGCTGTTTCAAAATTCATTCACAGCTAAATTTCCTAATTTCCTCAATGTCATATCATAAAATAGAGGTATTATTTCATCTTTTGTCTTAACTGATATCCCCTAGATCATTTTCTAAACTTTATGACATTTGATACGATATCAGATGAGATTCTTTGTTGATATTTGCAGTTAAGTTCATCTGCTTTATTGCCATGTTTTTACTACACTTGCAATATTCTCTCTTCTTCACTTCACATATTTTTTGCTGATATCCTCTGTTTCTCACACAAACCACAATGTTCTACCACCATTGCTTTGTTCATACCATTCTTTTCTCTACAATGCTCACATACTTCTACAGGTATTCAACTGATACTCAATCTTCAAGACCCAACAAAAATATGATCTCTTCTACTCTTATTTCCCTGCCCAGCCCAAAGTAATCTTTTCCTGATTCAGATTCTCACATTTAGTATTTCATAAGTTCTATAATAATATGCATATATCTTATCTCTTTTTGTATGGTGTGAATTCCCTGAGTACACAATACATGATGATTCATCTTCGTATTCCTGAGTGCCTTATATATGCTGGATATTCAGTAAATACATGAGTGATCTTACAATGAAAAGAACATTGGATACAATAGCTATACCTGTAGACATTAATCATTTCCCCCATAAAAGAAGCCAATTTCTCTAAATTGCTTCATGTAGGTAAAACCCAATACAACATATGAGTATGACGCACTTAGTGCAACCCCAATAATACCATTTATAAAAATCTTACAGAATTAATCATCTGCCTCAGTTTCTGTGGCAGTCATTAACGGTGCTGTGTACCCAATATTTCTGGCTTTCTTCTATCTACTCTCCAGGCACAATTTGTGATTGAGTGGGGCCAGGTGATTATTCTTGACCAGTGGATTTGAGTGAAAGTGACATTCACCAGTTCGGCCACAGAGCATTTAATTGCTTAAGTGGGACTTTCAGTCCTCCTTTCACTCTGGTATGGTAACTTATTTCATTTGAGATGCTACTGCTCCATTCTCTGGGTCCCTGGGACATTAAGATGAAGAGAGCTCCCTATTGACCTACAATGAGCAAGAAAAGAAACCACGATATTCAAATCACTGAGAATTTGAGTTATTTGTTACCACAGTCTACTCTGATGGTACCTTTATTTTCTTTTCAATCTAGCAAGCCTGGATGTGTTTAATAACACAAAATCTGTGCAGTTTTTCATTTCTCACTTTTCTTTGCATCACACTTCTTGTCACCCACTGCTTAGAACATCAGCCATAATTTATGCACATGTGAAAGGAAGATGGAATCATTGATGGGGAAAATCAGCTATTATGAACTGGATATGGAGAAGGACTTCTATAGTGAAAACAAAGGGGCATAACAGAAAAAATTTCTTGAGAAAAGAAGAAAGGATTTAACTTTATTTCAGGTGGAAAATGCCATGAATGTTATACTGCAGTCTCAAATTCCTATGGACATTTTTTGTTTATTTTGACAATTCTTTATAAAAAAAAGACAAGATGATGAATGCAACTAATAAAAAAGTTTGGGTTTTAGGCTATGATTAGAAAGGTAAACTTTTTTATGTTAAAATCTAGAGTTTTATTAGATAAACATGCTCATAGCAGAAATTTATATTAATACATAAGTATATTATTATACCTTTCTAAACAAGAGTGCTACCTTTGCTGTATATTATCATAAAATTTCAATAAATTATTTTCTTTTATAGAGGATCTAAACTTTAAAGATAAGTGACCTGCTCTAGGACATAAATGCAAGCAGTAGAAGTTTTAAAGGATAATGTGACCTACCCATTTGGTCTTGGGAAAGCTTGTGTTTTTACAGTCTCCTTCCTGAGAGCCAAAAAGCAATCTTAACATAATGGGCAGTTTTAAAAAATTGAAAATCAGAGGAAGAATCCTATACTAGAGTAAGTTGCAATAAATTCTTAATTATGATGCCATTTGAACCCACAATGACACCTGGGTGTTAGGAAATTTCTTTAAGCTATGTGTCTCAGGAGGACGATAGAAAGCAATGAAAAAGTCCCACCCATTGATCTTGAAAAAATTGCTGATATAGCCCTTATGAAATCCTGACATAAGTAGTTTCTGTGCAGAGTCATATTAACAAAGCGTGATCCTTGAAAGACAAAATGCACCAGACAATCAAGATGACTGTGTTCAGGCTATTGTTAACAGGGAGAACATTTATGAAAGAAGAATGTCTCAAAGAGAAGGAAGGGGCCTCGGTATTACAGAAGCAGGTACACAGGAAGTCATTGCAGCGGTACAGGAGTTATGAGGAAAGATGGAACAAGGTCTTATCTTGGAAAATTCACAGGCAGGAGCCTCTGAGAACAAAAGGGTGGGGTATTTCAGAACTATTAGTATTTTCTAGGCATACAGGGCTCAGGTAAATTTCAACATCATCAATTCCAAACCCAAGTTTCAGTCAGGACACAGAAATCACTCTAAGAATGTTTAGCAAAAGAGGGCTTAATGCAGGGAATCAGTTGTTTGCAAAACCACTGGAAGGGCTGAAGATGCAAACATCAGGAGAAACTTCCACTAGCTTTCAGGTTCACCACTACAGGTGTAGTGTGGAGAACCAGGTGGTAACCAGGTTTTTCCAAACAGAACAGAACACTGCACAATGCTGTTCTTAATAATCACAGCAAAACCTCTACAA
Source organism: Balaenoptera acutorostrata (assembly GCF_949987535.1). Classification (NCBI taxonomy): domain Eukaryota; kingdom Metazoa; phylum Chordata; class Mammalia; order Artiodactyla; family Balaenopteridae; genus Balaenoptera; species Balaenoptera acutorostrata. The sequence goes on from NC_080064.1 coordinate 60,397,488, forward strand.
AATCTTACATCTGCTAAAGCCCATGCACTCAGCTACCACCACCAAAGAAAAAAAGAATATGGCTCTGCCTCCCCTCCACCTTCCAAATCCTGCTCAAACGCCCTTCTTAGCAGAATAGTAATTGTATTCCAAGCCCTGGAGTCAAGAGAATCTGGTTGCTAATACCCAGCCACTGTGAAACAGAGGAAACATTAGGAGGATTTTGCTGCTTGCAGAATTAAATGAGCATGCTACTTTTTATTCTTAATAAAACTTTGAAGAGGTTTAATTCATGACAATCAGCAACATTTCTCCCTGTATCACCATCTCAAACCTCTCCCACACACTGCTGCTCCCCTTTACCTTTTAGGTCTTAATTCCCTGCCCCTAAATCTTTCACTTTCCTCCCTTTATTTCTCTCTTTCCTATTTCCTTCCCCCCATCCCTTTCTTTTGTTGCTCAACTTAAAAAATAAAACCCTTGGCACTTCCCTGGCAGTCCAGTGGTTAAGATTCCATGCTTCCAATGCAAGGGGCATGGTTTCCATTCCACATGCAGGGCTGCAAAAAAAAAAAAAAAAAAAAAAATTCATTAAATAGGCTTTGGATTTCCTACTAGATGTGAGACTGATATTTCTAGGCAATTTATGTAAATTTCCAAGGCCTGCTTGATGATATATATTTTTTTAATTTTACAGGTTTATGAGAACGTGATCACCTCTTACAGAATAATACACTCTCTGATGTATAGTGACTCATACATGGGACATTACCCCTTTTCCTTTATTTTTTCACAGCACCATCAGTAAGAAACATTTGGTCTAACAGGGTAAGGATTACATCACAGCATCATGCAGCAAAGATAAAATTGGATCTTCAGCACTTTTCTTCCTTTGGCCACCTTTACCACCAGAAAGTGTTTCCTGATAGATTCACTTGCCTCTTTATGTCCCCTCTTTTTCTGTCTTCTTCCTTTCTTTCCAGCTCCCCATCTCTCATCATTTCTTATGCAGAACATAAGTTTCACAGTTTCCTTCTACCGTGGGTACAGGGAGATAAGGAACTTCTCATTCCCTCTACCCAAAACAGCCTATGAAGATACTTTGTTAAGTGAAAGATCATCTACTATGAAAAGAAATGATGTCATTCCCATACGGACAGAAGTTGTGGCCAATACTGTGATTCTAAGCAGAGCAATTTGCTTGGTACTATGCTATTTAAAGGAAGACTAACTCTTTAATTCTCAGATCTTAACCTCATAAAAGAGAGAACTGAGCAATTAATACTGAAGCAAGGTAAAAACTACAGTGTACAAAGAAACGAACTGTCATCAGTACTAGTTTAATAATCTATCCAGGACATCATAGGCTTCCTGAGTGAGGTCTTCACTGCTATGTGCAAGAGTGAAACAATAGCAATCCTCCCTTCCTAAGCAAAGTTTTGGTTAATTCTGTAGGGAAACATGGTAGGTGTGAGAGTAAAAGTGTGGAGCCTAGACCCAGACTGCCTGCATTTGAATCCTGTCACTGGTACTTAATTGTTATGTACTTTGGGACTGAGGACAACTTGACTCACATTTCTAAGACGCTGTCTCATGAACTGTAACAGAGAAATAAAATAAAGACAAATATCTTGGCTCCTTCAGAGTTGTTGAAAGTATTAATACAGTGACGTGTGTAAAGCATTTGACACCCACACATTTTAAAAAACTTTTATTGGAGTATAGTTGATTTACAATGTTGTGTTAATTTCAGGTATACAGCAAAGTGAATCAGTTATACATATATATATATATCCACTCTTCCTTAGATTCTTTTCTTATATAGGCCATTACAGAGTATTGAGTAGGGTTCCCTGTGCTATACAGTAGGTCCTTATTAGTTATCTACTTTATACATTGTAGTGTGTATATGTCAATCCCAATCTTCCAATTTATCCTTCCCCCCTTACCTCCAGTAACCATAAGTTTGTTTTCTACATCTGTAACTTTATTTCTGTTTTGTAGAAAGTTCATTTGTACCTTTTTTAGATTCCACATATAAGCGATATCATATGATATTTGTCTTTCTCTGTCTGAGTTACTTCACTCAGTATGACAATCTCTAGGTCCATCCATGTTGCTGCAAATGGCATTATTTTGTTCCTTTTTATGGCCAAGTAATATTCCATTGTATATATGTACCACATCTTCTTTATCCATTCCTCTGTTGATGGACAATGAATGTTGGGGTGCATGTGTCTTTTCAAATTATGGTTTTCTCCAGATATAGGTCCAGAAGTGGGATTGCTGGATCATATGGTAGCTCTATTTTTAGTTTTTTAAGGAACCTCCATGCTGTTCTCAAAAATGGCCACACCAGTTTACATTCCCACCAACAGTGTAGGAGGGTTCCCTTATCTCCGCACCCTTTCCAGCATGTATTTTTTTTTTTTAATAAATTTATTTATTTATTTTTGGCTGTGTTGGGTCTTCGTTTCTGTGCGAGGGCTTTCTCCAGTTGCGGCAAGCGAGGGCCACTCTTCATCGCGGCGCGCGGGCCTCTCACCATCATGGCCTCTCCTGCTGCGGAGCACAGGCTCCAGACGCGCAGGCTTAGTAGTTGTGGCTCACGGGCCCAGTTGCTCCGCGGCATGTGGGATCTTCCCAGACCAGGGCTCGAACCCGTGTCCCCTGCGTTGGCAGGCAGATTCTCAACCGCTGTGCCACCAGGGAAGCCCCAGCATGTATTTTTTGTAGACTTTTTGATGATGTCCATTCTGACCAGTGTGAGGTGATACCTCATTGTAGTCTTGATTTGCATTCCTCCAATAACTAGTGATGTTGAGCATCTTTTCATTTGCTTTTTAGCCATCTGTATGTCTTCTTTGGAGAAATGTTTATTTAGATCTTCACCCATTTTTTGATTGGGTTGTTTGTTTTTTGATATTGAGCTGCATGAGATGTTTGTATATTTTGGAGGTTAATCCCTTGTCAGTTGCTTTGTTTGCAATAACACACACACTCCTATGAAATACCGTCACCAAAGCAAGAAAGCTCACAGTCATTCCAGGCTCCTTCCTCCACTTTATCTTCTACTTCTAATTACTCACAAAATTTGCCTTTTAAATACCTTTCAAATATTTTCGCACCTTACTTTAAACCCTTAACAGCAACATCTCCTGCTGGGACTGTAGCAACCAGGTCTTAACTCATTTTTTATTATTATCATTGTGTCATCCTCCTACCCCCTTCCCTAATTATCACCTACACTTCAGCCAGTGATCTTACTGTATGGAAAATGTGATCAATCTAACTCCAATTTTACAACCTTCATTTTTATGCAAATACTTATAAAGTTTAATCTCTCTCATTTAGTAGATATGAACCTCATCATCTAAATTTGTCAACATTTACAGCAGTGAAGATCAAACTTCAGAGTGGATCAGAGTCCCCTGGGATTTTGTTTAAAACGAAAATTTTAGATCCTTACTCCACGGGCAAGTCTCGAATGGTGTCTCAATTAAAGACCACAAGTCTGATTTTTTTAACAGTCAGGCCAGGACATTCAGATTCAACGTTCCTGAGATCACCTTTTGAGAAAAACTCTGCTCTATATCCCCACAGCCAACCATTTCTCCACTACCCCTACCCTCTGTCCACCTTATATGACCGGCAGGTCTTCAAACATGACATGCTTTAAATGCCTTTTTGCCTCTACAACTGCTATTTCTACTTCCTGGAAAGTCCTTCCTCACTTTCTGTCTGGCTAATTTCCATTCTTCTTTCAGCATTTCATTCAAATGTCACTCCTGTGTGAAGAGATCCCTGAGTTCTCTCAGGGAGAAGTTAGTTACACCTTCTTCTACTTTTTAGTGATATCCTGTACTAATCTCTACTTGTACTCATGGCATTGGGTTATAAGTAAATTTTATATGTTAGACCTCTCTACTAGACTATAAAGGTATGGCAGCAGGAAAGCATTCCATTCATTCTTGTGTTACCATTATCCAGGGCCTGGCATATACTAGATGCTAAATAAAGTATTCATTGGATGAAAGAAGAAACTAATAAGTGTTAGAAAATCATTTACTTGGGATTATTTAAAGATTTAGGTCACCTCCATAAGAAAAGTATTTCCTCCGTAAGCTTTCCGCTCTTATCTGAACTATCATAAAATATTATCTCTAAATCTTCACAATAAGACCAAGAGATAAAAACATTATTAACCTTATGTTAGAAACACCTGACAATATTGAAAACTGTATTCTGTTTATTTGATTATTTGATTTCACTGAAGCAGTAATTATAAGACACTAAAGAGATAGAAGGTAAAAAGATTTCATGTTCCCTTTATTCCCTATTAAGTACAATGTTGGAATAAACCAGGTATCATCTGAACTGTTGGTAACTTTGCCTGAGGGTGGAATTCTCTAAGTACCACAAACAGCTCCTGGATACTGGAACTGGTGCAATTCACCTGGCCCTGGGAGTGGATGATCCATAGTTTTACCTGAGATTTGCAGCCAAAATTTGTCTACAAAATAGAGTGAATTCAAAGAGGGGCTGGTGTTATTTCCAACATTTTACATAAAGGAGAGGACTGACATTGCTGAACTTTACTTGAAGCATGTGATCCTGGAAAAGAGCAAAGGTTAAGAAATCCCTCCACCCTTTTGTATTCCAGGAAATGGTTTACTACAAAGAAACATTCTTCCCCATATGACTTAGATAAGGCTCCCAGATGATGTCTTTGCTTATCTATGACAAGGCCACAGACTCTCCAAATCCCCATTATTTGTCTCATAATGATTAACAACACTGTCCCTATTGACCAATCTGGACCAAATGCCCACTCATTTGACTTGACCAATTTGTAACTAGGCTTCTCTCCTTCCCCTAGGCCATTGAGTTTAAACAAGCATTGGGAGCTTAAGCAGGCATTAGAACATGGAACAACCCTCACTTTACAGCTCCTCCTAAGAGTCAGCTGGTTGCAAGAAAGACATTCCCTGCCCAACTGTCCAATGAAGCCCACCTACGCATCCCACTCCCCATTCCCATGCACGAAAGCATAATGGTAGATCAAGAGATGGGTAGACCATGGTTTTCTCCTTCTCCAAATGCACTGCTTCACTACAATAATTTCTTTCTCAGAGCCATCAGAGAATTAGTCTTCAGGATAATTTATTAAGTGCAGAGAGATGAGAGGAGTAATGAACAAAGCACCTATCATTCATTGAGTAATGTTTCTACTATGTGTCAAGGAATGTCCTAGTCATTTTACTTTAACAAAATTGGAGGAAAGTAGAGTTAAAAGGTAATTACTCAAATAAGGCAATGCATTCATGATTGAAATTTGAACCAGTCAATACACAAGCTTAGATCACCAACTATAAGAACTGCCTTAATTTTAATAGGTGGAGGTACAAGTTATTAAGAGCTTCAGTTTCTAGGAATTGTCCACCAGGATTTTTAGAGAGAAAAATGCAAAAAAATTATAAATGAGAATTTTTTAACACAGATATTATCCTGGTTTTTCAAAAATTACTTTATTTATGTTCAGTTGGGCCTTGACATATAGATGTGGGCACTGAGAGATTTTGCGTGGATGTGCAGCTCTATTTAGCATGATCAATGACTTTGTTTCAATTACATGATTCTCATTAAAAGAGTTCTCTACACAGCTGAGGCGTTACTATACAGCGGTACCTCCTTTTACAGTGTTTCACTTTATCGTGCTTCACAGATACTGTGTTTTTCACAAATTGAAGGTTTGTGGCAACCCTGCCTGAAGCAGGTCTATCAGTACCATTTTTCCAACAGCATTGCTCACTTCATATCTCTGTGTCTCATTTTGGTAATTCTCCCAATATTTCAAACTTTTTCATTGTTATTATATTTGTCATGATGATCTGTGATTAGTGACCTCTGATGTTAATGTTGGAATTGTTTTGAGGAGCCACAAACCTAATCAATAAATGTTGTGTGTGTTCTGACTGCTCCACCAACCAGCCATTCCCCATCTCTCTCCCTCTCTTCAGGCCTCCCTTTTCCCTGAGACACAGCAATATTGAAATTAGGCCAGTTGATAACTATACAATGGTCTCCAAGTGTTCAAGTGAAAAGAAGAGTCACATGTCTTTCAGTTTAAATCAAAAGCTAGAAGTGATTAAGCTAGAAATGAGGAAGGCATGTTGAAAGCTGAGATAAGCCAAAAGCTATACCTCTTATGCCAAACAGCCAAGTTGTGAATGCAACTTTCTTGAAGAAAATTAAAATTGCTACTTCAGTCAACAAATGAGTGATAAGAAAGTGAAACAGCCTTATTGCTGATACGGAGAAAGTTTTGGTGATCTGGATAGATGAACAAACCGGCCACAGCCTTTCCTTGAGCCAAAGCCTAATTTAGAGCAAAGCCCTAATTCTCTTCAATTCTCTGAAGTCTGAGATAGATGAGGAAACTACAAAAGAAAAGTTTGAAACTATCAGAGGTTGGTTCATGAGGTTTAAGGAAAGAAGCAATCTCTGTAACATAAAAGTTCAAGGTAAAGAAGCAGGTACTGATGTAGAAGCTGCAGCAAGTGATGGAGAAAGTAAAATAATTAATGAATGTGGCCATTCAAAATAACAGGTTTTTAATGTAGATTAAACAGCCTTATATTGGAAGAAGATGCCATTTAGGAATTTCATATCTAAAGTGGAGAAGCCAATGCTTGGCTTCAAACCTCAAAGGACAGACTGATTCTTTGGTTAGGGGCTAATGCAGCTGGTAATCTTATTTATTTTATTTTTGCAGGCTTTATATTTCTATTAATTTTTATTAGAGTATAGTTGCTTTACAATGTTGTGTTAGTTTCGGCTGTACAGCAAAGTGAATCAGTTATACGTATACATATATCCCCTCTTTTTGAGATTTCCTTCCCATTTAGGTCACCACAGAGCCCTGAGTAGAGTTCCCTGTGCTATACAGTAGGTTCTCATTAGTTATCTATTTCATACATAGTACTGTATATATGTCAATCCCAATCTCCCAATTCATCCCACCTCTCCTTCCCCCCTTAGTAACCATAAGTCTGTTCTCTACACCTGTGTCTCTATTTCTGCTTTGCAAATAAGTTCATCCGTACCATTTTTCGAGATTCCACATATAAGCAATATTATAGGATATTTGTTTTTCTCTTTCTGACTTACTTCACTCTGTATGGCAGTCTCTAGGTCTACCACATCTCTGCAAGTGGCACTATTTCGTTCCTTATGGCTGAGTAATATTTCATTGTATATATACCAAATCTTCCTTATCCATCCCTCTGTTAATGAACATTTAGGTTGCTTCCATGTTCTGGCTACTGTAAATAGTGCTGCAATGAACATTGGGGTGCATGTGTGTCTTTTTGAATTATGGTTTCTCTGGGTATATGCTCAAGAGTAGGATTGCTGGGTCATATGGTAGTTCTATTTTTAGTTTTTTGAGGACCCTCCATACTGTCCTCCATAGTGGCTGTACCAATTTACATTCCCACCAACAGTGTAGGAGGGTTCCCTTTTCTCCACATACTCTCCAGCATTTATTGTTTGTAGATTTTTTTGATGATGGCCATTCTGACAGGTGTGGTAACTTTAAACTGAAGCAAATGCTAAGTTACTATTCTGAAAATCCTAGAGCCCTTAAAAATAATATTAAACCTACTCTGCCTGTGCACTGTATACAGAACAACAAAGTCTGGATGACAGGACATCTGTTTACAACATGGTTTACTGAATATTTTGAGCCCACTGCTCAGAAAGAAAGATTCCTTTCAAAATATTACTGTTCATTAACAATGCACCTGGTCACCCAAGAGCTCTGATGGAGATGTACAATGAGAGTCATGTTGTTTTCATGCCTGCTAACACAACATCTATTCTACAGCCCATGGATCAAGGAGCAATTTTGACTTTCATGTCTTATTATTTAAGAAATATATTTTGTAAGTCTGTAGCTGTCATAGTGATTCCTCTGTTGGATCTGAGCAAAGTAAACTGAACACCTTTTGAAAAGGATTCATCATTCTAGATGCCATTAAGAACATTTGTGATTCATGGGAAGAAGTCAAAATATCAACACTAATAGGACTTTGGAAGAAGATTCCAACCCTCATGGAGGACTTTGAGGGGTTCAAGACTTCAGTGGAGGAAGTAACTGCAAATGTATTGGAACTAGCAAGAAAACTAGAATTTAAAATGGAGCCTGAAGATATAACTTTGTTACAATTGTTGCAATAAAAGTTGAACAGATGAGGAGTTGCTTCTTATGGATGGGCAAAGAAAGTGTTTTCTTGAGATGGAATCTACTCCTGATGAAGGTGATGTGAAGATTGTTGAAATGACAGCAAAGGATTTAGAATAGTGCATAAGTTTAGTTGATAAGGCAGTGGCAGGGTTTGAGAGGACTGAGTCCAGTTTTGAAAGAAGTTCTACTGTGCACAAAATACTGTCAGATAGCATTGCATATTCAGAGAAATTGTTCATGAAAGGAAGAGTCAATTGATGGAGCAAACTTCATTGTCTTATTTGAAGAAATTGTCACGGCCATCCCAAACTTCAGCAACCACAACCCGGATCAGTCAGCAGCCATTGACATTGAGGCAGGACCCTCCACTGGCAAAAAGATTACAACTAGGTGAAGGCTCAGATAATGGTTAACATTCTTTAGCAATAACGTGTTTTTAATTAAGGTATGTACACTTAATAGACTACAGCATAGTGTAAACAAAACTTTTAAATGCACTGAAAAACAAAAAAATTCATGTGACTGGCTTTATTGCAATAATCACTTTATTACAGTGGTCTGGAACGGAACCTGCAATATATCTGAGGTATGCTTTTATGTAAGGCAGCATGCAATACATTTATTTTAAAAGCATCATTTAAAAAATGCCATTGTTCTTTGGCTTGAAATTCTACTATATAACACCAAAATGTTTAGGTTCTGTAAGTTTACATTTTGAATGTTTCATTATGTTCCATTTCTAGACATGTTATAGAAATCATTATTTTTGGCTTGTATATTCTAATCATATTCCTAAGATTTATAGATGTGATTAGAAACACTTTGATGTTCAATGTAACACAATGACTTTTTGACAGTGATATTTACAGCTGGTAATATGTGTGCTTCATCATTCTCTATCTGAACTATCATTGTCTAAAGAATAGAGGTAAACTACACTTGTAATAATGAGGACAGAGTGCACAACAAAAATTGAACATAAAATCAGAAAATAAAATATCCCAAATTCCAATATTACAACAGTGGGCTAACTTATAAAAATAAGACTATCAAGGGAAGGAAATAGAAAACCATCAACAATTAAAATTTAACTATAAAAAGAATAGTGGTACCAGGGGTTGGGGTAGGAACACTGAAAATCTATCATTGGAACATAGGATTTCTAATGTAATATTTTCCAAGCACTCATTACTTAACCAAAGTAGAACAGCCTGTTACTTTTACATAGCTATTAATATTGGAATAGCTCTAAATTCACATTAATGGGGATTCACATCTGCTGAATAGACTAGTACTCCTGTTCTGCTCTAATATGCTAGTTTTTTCAAAGTGTTTATTTTAATTACCTTAGCTATCCACCTATGAAAAAATAAGAAGAATATTTTTCTTTTAAAGACAAATGTCCCTATGAAATTTCCTACAAACAAATGTGTTGAAATCAAATTTTATCCTTTTCAATACATGCTATACCTCCTCACAGAATCTTGGTCAAATTTAATTTTTCTATCCCCCTTCCTCAACTATTTTTTTGAAGTCCAGTTATGGCCATGGAAGAAACAGCAGCATGTCTCAAAAATATTCCAGATCTTACAGAACATCTTAACCTCACAAGGTTTTGCCTCCCACGAGGCACCATACTGATTAGTTAATGGGCCATTCCTACGTCTCACAAGGCCATCTGCAACAAGATAATGGAGAAACAATGAATTCTATAGTTTTAAGCTCTTATATTTCTTTTGATGTAAAATTAGTTATTTGCTCAGGAGCAATATTTTGTGGAATATCGTGACCCTAAATAAGGCATTCTATGAGTTCACATGTGAAAGTATTGCAAGTATGGAAGGCATTATTCATATCATGAAGTGGAGATAAACCACTGCCCACTCTATGAGGGAAAGGGTTCACTACAATCAATCTGCTGCTGGATAGCTTGATCTTCCCCTCAAATGGTGCTGTGTTCTGTGCTCACATTGATCCCATTGTTGGCAGGCTGGGAACACTGCATGGGCAATAGCCATATCAGCCTTGGTGATTGAGCATGTGTAGAGCCTTCAACCCTTGATGCCAAGTCCACTTTTTCATTAAGCAAAAATCATATATTAGTTTCCTAGGGTTGTTGTAACATCACAAACTGGATGGCATAAAACAATAGAAATTTGTTCTCCCATAGTACTGGAGGCCAGAAGTCTGAAATCAAGGTTGGCAGGATTCCTATGGGAGGCCTTAAGGAAAAATCTGTTTCATGCCTCTCTCCTACTTCTGAAGGCTGCCAGCAACTCTTAGCAAAAACTCTAATCTGTGCCTCCATATTTACATACATGGTCTTCTTCCCTGTGTCTCTATGTCTCAGACCTTCCTCTTCTTTCTTTTATAAGGATACTGGTCATTGGACTTAGAAAACACCTAAATCCAGGATGACATTATCTCAAGATCATTAACTTAATTATATCTACGAAGACCCTGTTTTCAAATAAGGTCATATTCATAAGTTCCAGGGGCTAAGATTTGGACATATCTTTTTTCAGGACACAATTCAACCCACTACACACAGTAGGATGAAAAAAGACATTGACTGAACTTGACTGACTATAACAAAAATCCATCTTATCTCCCTGACTATTGAGATACTCTTCTGCTCTGAATGTCCTCTATTGGTTATTCACATGGAACAAAAACATAATCACAATCTGTGCCTGTCATGAGATGTCATCCACATACCTCACTTGTATATCATTTTGTTAACAATTTGCCAAATTTTTCTCTGACTACCTGGCCAAACTGTTAGCTATGTTCCATAAATCAGTGTAGATACACACATTGTAGGCCCATCATCTCTCTATTAAAGTGTCAGTTAGATGTACTGTTTGAATTTCTGCTCTTTGAGGGAATTCCCTTACCCTTCTATCTTTCAGGACTTTCCTTGAGTATGCCTGTAATGTTGCACAGTTCTCTTCTGAGTGGTCCCAGCATATTGGGCCAAATGCTTACTAAGCACAGGCCTAATATTTTTCTCCTTCAGTAAACTAATTGTAAGGAACTCTGTATGACAGGAGTTGGCAAACTATGGCCCATAGGTCAAATCCAACCTGCTTTTATAAAGGTTTATGTGAACACAGTCACAATCCTTTATGTATACTCTGTAATGGCAGAGCTGAGTAGGTGTGATCACGACCATTAACACCCACAAAGCTTAAAACATTTACTATCTAGCGCTTTAGAGAAAAAGTTTGCCAACCTCTGCTCTATGGAGTCATAGAAATGGGTTGGAGGAGAGCAAACAATATAGTTACCATAATGGTCCAAGATCATGCAATTTACTTGTGCCTTCAAAACCTGATCAAGCCCAATTTTGTATTATTCACTTCTACTTGAGGTATGCATTCACTGGCTTGGTGGAGCAGATGAACCCAATTTTGTCACTTTCTGTCCCACAGTCTGGGATTCAGACATTACTTGTGGCCAATAGCAAGCAAGGTGCTCTTGTTCTAAGAGAGAATAGTTATTTTCTAAAGAGGACTTGAGACTTTTTTCCCTAAACACTGTGATTTACCCTCCCCCCCCCCACAGGCTTGTATCAATAGGATCTCTATTTATCATACAGTAAGTCCCCTACATACGAACGAGTTCCATTCTGAGAGCATGTTCGTTAAGTCCAGTTGGTTTGTAAGTCTAACAAAGTTAACCTAGGTACCCAACTAACTCAATCGGCTATACAGTACTGCACTGTAATAGGTTTATAATACTTTTCACACAAATAATAGATAAAAGACAAGCACAAAAAATAAAGAAAACATTCTTAATCTTATAGTACAGTACATTGAAAAGTACAGTAGTACAGTACAACAGCCGGCATACAGAGGCTGATATCGAGTGAACAGGCAAGAAGAGTTACTGACTGGAGGAGGGAGAGGAGGTGGGATATGGTAGAGCTGAAGGATCGTCAGCAATAGGAGACAGAGGGCAAGCTGCAATTTCACTCATGCCTGATGTTGATGGCACAGGTTCTGGTTCCTTGCTGGATTCAATTCAATCTATCTTCTTGAAAAAAGGATCCAGTGACGTCTGGGTAGTAGCTCTTTTTTTCACATCATAGATGACACAGTAGCACTGGATTGCATTCTGAATGGCTGCTGCAACCTTCGTGTACTGTTCTATGTTGTGGTCCGGTCCTGTGCCTCAAAAACTAACAGTGTCTCCTCAAATAAAGAAAATCCCCTTGCCATTTCCTGCACTGTGCATCTCTTTGGTTCTTCAGTTACTTCTTCTTCCTGTTGTCTCTCTTTGTCCTTTCTCTCGGCCTCCAACTCCTGGCTCTTCTTAGCAGTAACAGCCACATCACCACTGCTTTTGACTCTTGCTTCAGAACATCCTGGGCTTGAAATAAAGATACTATACTACTGTACTCTTTACAGTAGTATACAGTAAAGTACACAAAAACACAACCACTTGTAGAGGGTGCACGCACATGGCAATGTATGCCAGACACGTGAACTAACTAACATTATTGGACATGCGAATGCACAATCCCATCTTTGAAAGTTCGCAACTTGAAGGTTCATATGTAGGGAACTTACTGTATATGCTTTCAGCATCATTTAATATAATGGGCAATATGGACCAAATGGAGGAATACTTGCAATACACACTGAAACTGTTATAAAGCCTCCTCTTACTCTAAGCACCTCTCAAAACAGTTAAGTTTATGGGTTATTTAGTAATTGAATCAGAGAAACACCCTGAAGGATGGTTATGTATTGTTTCTAAAATCCAAATAGGTCCACCAAACATTGTGCTTCTTTCTTAGTAGTAGGTTGTGTATGGGGTGAAATTTGCCTTTCAAGTTGTTCATGTCCCAGATCACTATATTCAAGGAAATTTTACTAGGTGTCCCTTAGTTTTTATTAATGTATCTCTTGCCATGGGATTTTTGAGTCTTACCAAGTCAGTTAGAACACTTCTGGCTATAATGTCCAAATAACATGATGTCATCAATATAGGGGACTAGTGTGATATTTTTGTAAAGGCAGAATGGTCAACATTCCTATAGCCTAGATCATATCAAGAGAGCCATAGACCTGACATAGCTCTGTGATAACACAGTAAAGGTATACGGTTGTCATTGTCATATGAAACCAATACTTATCATGGTCCTTAGTAAACACTATAAGAAAAGCATTTTTCAGGTTAATAACTCCATACCAAATGCCAGGGGCTATGCTGATTTATTCCAATTAAGAGATCAACCTGGGAGTACCTTCAAGATGGCAGAGGAGTAAGACGTGGAGATCACCTTCCTCCCCACAAATACAACAGAAATACATCTACATGTGGAACAACTCCTACAGAACACCTACTGAACGCTGGCAGAAAACCTCAGACTTCCCAAAAGGCAAGAGACTCCCCACATACTTGGGTAGGGCAAAAGAAAATAGAAAGAACAGAGACAAAAGAATAGGGATGGGACCTGCCCCTCTGGGAGGGAGCTGTGAAGGAGGAAAAGTTTCCACACACTAGGAAGCCCCTTCACTGGTGGAGACGGGGTGGTGGTGGGGAATCTTTGGAACCACGGAGAGAGTGCAGCAACAGGGGTGCAGAGGGCAAAGCGGAGAGATTCCCACACAGAAGATCGGTGCCGACCAGCACTCACCAGCCTGAGAGGCTTGTCTGCTCACCCGCCAGGGCGGGTGGGGGCTGGGAGCTGAGGCTCGGGATTCGGAAGTCGGATCCCAGGGAGAGGACTGGTGTTGGCTGTGTGAACACAGCCTGAAAGGGGCTAGTGTGCCACAGCTAGCCGGGAGAGGGTCCGGGAAAAAGTCTGGACCTGCCTAAGAGGCAAGAGACCATTGTTTCGGGGTGCGTGAGGAGAGGGGATTCAGAGCACTGCCTAAACGAGCTCCAGAGACAGGCGCAAGCCGCGGTGATCAGTACGGACACCAGAGATAGGCATGAGACTCCAAGGCTGCCACTGCAGCCACCAAGAAGCCTGTGTGCGAGCACAGGTCACTATCCACACTCCCCTCCCAGGAACCTGTGCAGCCCGCCACTGCCAGGGTCTCGTGATCTAGGGACAACTTCCCTGGGAGAACACATGTTGCGCCTCAGACTGTTGCAACGTCACGCCGGCCTCTGCCGCCACAGGCTTGCCCCGCATTCCATACCCCTCCCTCCCCATGGCCTAAGTGAGCCTGAGACCCCTAATCAGCTGCTTCTTTAACACCCTCCTGTCTGGGTGAAAAGCAGATTCCAGAGGGCAACCTAAATGCAGAGGCAGGGCCAAATCCAAAGCTGAACCCCAGGAGCTGTGCAAACAAAGAAGAGAAAGGGAAATTTTTCTACGCAGCCTCAGGAGCAGTGGATTAAATCTCCACAATCAACTTGATGTACCCTGCATCAGTGAAATACCTGAATAGACAAAGAATCATTCTAAAATTGAGGCAGTGGACTTTGGGAGCAACTGTAGACCTGAGGTTTGCTGTATGCGACTGACAAGTTTCTGATTTATATGTTTATCTTACTTTAGTTTTTAGCACTTGTTATCATTGCTGGACTGTTTATCAGCTTGGTTTCTCTCTTCTTTTTTCTTACTTTTTTATTTTAATAATATTAAAAAAATTTTTTCAATTAATAACTTTTTAATTTTATTTACTTATTTTTCTTTCTTTCTCTTTTTTTTCTCCCTTTTCTTCTGAGCTGTGTGGCTGACTGGGTTTTGGTGCTCTGGCCAGGTGTCAGGCCTGAGCCTTGGAGGTGAGAGAGCCAATTTCCAAGTTCAGGACATTGGACCACCAGAGACCTCCCAGCCCCACATAATAACAATCGGCAAGAGCTCTTGCAGAGATCTCTGTCTCAATGCTAAGACCCAGCTCCACTCAACGACCAGCAAGCTCCAATGCTGGACACCCCATGCCAAACAACTAGCAAGACAGCCACACAACAGCACCCATTAGCAGAGAGGCTGCCTTAGATCATAATAAGTTCACAGACACCACAAAACACACCAACGGACATGGTCCTGCCCACCAGAAAGACAAGATCTAGCCTCATCAACCAGAACACAGGCACCAGTCCTCTCCACCAGGAAGCCTACACAACCCACTGAACCAACCTTACCCACTGGGGCAGACACCAAAAACAACAGGAACTATGAACCTGCAGCCTGTGCAAAGGAGACCCCTAAATACAGTAAGTTAAGCAAAATGAGACCACAGAGAAATACGCAGCAGATGAAGGAGCAAGATAAAAAACCCACCAGACCAAACAAATGAAGAAGAAGTAGGCAGTCTGCCTGAAAAAGAATTCAGAGTAATGATAGTAAAGATGATCCAAAATCTTGGAAATAGAATGGAGAAAACACAACAAACGTTTAAGAAGGACCTAGAAGAACTAAAGAGCAAACAAACAATGATGAATAACACAATAAATGAAATTAAAAATTCCCTGGAAGGAATCAATAGCAGAATAACAGAGGCAGAAGAATGGATAAATGACCTGGAAGATAAAACAGTGGAAATAACTAATGCAGAGCAAAATAAAGAAAAAAGAATTAAAAGAACTGAGGACTGTCTCAGAGACCTCTGGGACAACATTAAATGCAACAACATTCGAATTAGAGGGGTCCCAGAAGAAGAGAAAAAGAAAGGGACCGAGAAAATATTTGAAGAGATTATAGTTGAAAACTTCCTTAACATGGGAAAGGAAATAGTCAATCAAGTCCAGAAAGCACAAACTCCCAGACAGGATAAATCCAAGGAGAAACACGCCAAGACACATATTATTCATACTATGAAAAATTAAATACAAAGAAAAAATATTAAAAGCAGCAAGGGAAAAGCAACCAATAACATACAAGGGAATCCCCATAAGGTTAACAGCTGATCTTTCAGCAGAAACTCTGCAAGCTAGAAGGGAGTGCCAGGACATATTTAAAGTGATGAAAAGGAAAAACCTACAACCAAGATTACTCTACCCAGCAAATGTCTCATTCAGATTTGACAGAGAAATTAAAACCTTTACAGACAAGCAAAAGCTAAGAGAATTCAGCACCACTAAACCAGCTATACAACAAATGCTAAAGGAACTTCTCTAGGCAGGAAACACAAGAGAAGGAAAAGACCTACAATAACAAACCCAAAACAATTAAGGAAATAGTAATAGGAACATTACCTATTACATGGGAACATACATATAGATAACTACCTTAAATGTGAACATACATATCGATAACTACCTTAAATGTAAATGGATTAAATCCTCCAACCAAAAGACAAAGACTGGCTGAATGGCTACAAAAACAAGACCCGTATATGTGCTGTCTATAAGAGACCCACTTCAGACCTAGGGATACATACAGATTGAAAGTGAGGGGGTGGAAAAAGATATTCCATGCAAATGGAAATCAGAAGAGAGCAGGAGTAGCAATTCTCATATCAGACAAAATTGACTTTAAAGACTATTACAAGAGACAAAGAAGGACACTACATAAAGATAAGGGATCAATCCAAGAAGAAGATATAATAATTGTAAATATTTATGTACCCAAAATAGGGATGCCTCAATATATAAGGCAAATGCTAACAGCTATAAAAGGGGAAATTGAAAGTAACACAATCATAGTATGGGACTTTAACACCCCACTTTCACCAATGGACAGATCAACCAAAATGAAAATAAAAAAGGAAACACAAGCTTTACAAGACATATTAAACAAGTTGGACTTAATTGATATTTATAGGACATTCCATCCAAAAACAACAGAATACACATTCTTCTCAAGTGCTCATGGAACATTCTCCAGGATAGATCATATCTTGGGTCACAAATCAAGCCTTGGTAAATTTAAGAAAATTGAAATCGTATCAAATATCTTTTCCGACCACAACGCTATGAGACTAGATATCAATTACAGGAAAAAATCTGTAAGAAATACAAGCACATGGAGGCTAAACAACACACTACTTAATAACCAAGAGATCACTGAAGAAATTAAAGAGGAAATCAAAAAATACCTAAAAACAAATGACAATGAAAACATGACGGCCCAAAACCTTCGGGATGCAGCAAAAGCAGTTCTAAGAGGTAAGTTTATAGCAATACAATCCTACTTTAAGAAACAAGAAACATCTCACATAAACAACCTAACCTTACACCTAAGCAATTAGGGAAAGAAGAACAAAAAAATCCCCAAAGTTAGCAGAAGGAAAGAAATCATAAAGATCAGATCAGAAATAAATGAAAAAGAAATGAAGGAAACGATAGCAATGATCAATAAAAATAAAAGCTGGTTTTTTGAGAAGATAAACAAACTTGATAAACCATTAGCCAGACTCATCAAGAAGAAAAGAGAGAAGACTCAAATCAACAGAATTAGAAATGAAAGAGGAGAAGTAACAACTGACACTGCAGAAATACAAAGGATCATGAGAGATTACTACAAGCAACTCTATGCCAATAAAATGGACAAACTGGAAGAAATGGACAAATCCTTAGAAAAGCACAGCCTTTTGAGACGGAACTAGGAAGAAATAGAAAATATAAACAGACCAATCACAAGCACTGAAATTGAAACTGTGATTTAAAATCTTCCAACACACAAAATCCCAGGATGAGATGGCTTCACAAGTGAATTCTATCAAACATTTAGAGAAGAGTTAAACCTATCCTTCTCAAACTCTTCCAAAATATAGCAGAGGGAGGAACACTCCCAAACTCATTCTATGAGGCCACAAACACCATGTCACCAAAACCAGACAAAGATGTCACAAAAAAAGAAACCTACAGGCCAATATCACTGATGAACATAGATGCGAAAATACTCAACGAAATACTAGCAAACAGAATCCAGCAGCACATTAAAAAGATCATACACCATGATCAAGTGGGGTTTATACCAGAAATGCAAGGATTCTTCAATATATGCAAATCAATCAATGTGATACACCATATTAACAAATTGAAGGAGAAAACCATATGATAATATCAGTAGATGCAGAAAAATATTTTGACAAAATTCAACACCCATTTATGATAAGAAGTCTCCAGAAAGTAGTCATACAGGGAACTTACCTCAACATAATAAAGTCCATATATGACAAACCCACAGCCAACATCATTCTCAATGGTGAAAAACTGAAACCATTTCCACTAAGATCAGGAACAAGACAAGGTTGCCCACTCTCACCACTATTATTCAACATAGTTTTGGAAGTTTTAGCCACAGCAATCAGAGAAGAAAAAGAAATAAAAGGAATCCAAATCAGAAAAGAAGAAGTAAAGCTGTCACTGTTTGCAAATGACATGATACTATACATATAGAATCCTAAAGATGCCACCAGAAAGCTACTAGAACTAATCAATGAATTTGGTAAAGTAACAGGATACAAAATTAATGCACAGAAATCTCTTGCATTCCTATACACTAATGATGAAAAATCTGAAAGAGAAATTAAGGAAACACTCCCTTTCACCATTGCAACGAAAAGAATAAAATACCTAGAAATAAACTACCTAAGGAGACAAAAGAACTGTATGCAGAAAACTATAAGACACTGATGAAAGAAATGAAAGAAGATACAAACAGGTGGAGAGATATACCACGTTCTTGGATTGGAAGAATCAATATTGTGAAAATGACTCTACTACCCAAGGCAATCTACAGATTCAATGCAATCCCTATCAAACTACCACTGGCATTTTTCACAGAACTAGAACAAAAAATCTCACAATATGTATGGAAACACAAAAGACCCCGAATAGCCAAAGCAATCTTGAAAAAGAAAAACGAAGCTGGAGGAATAAGGCTCCCTGTCTTTAGACTATACTACAAAGCTACAGTAATCAAGATAATATGGTACTGGCACAAAAACAGAAATATAGATCAATGGAACAGGGTAGAAAGCCCAGAGATAAACCCATGCACATATGGTCACCTTATCTTTGATAAAGGAGGCAAGAATATACAATGGAGAAAAGACAGCCTCTTCAATAAGTGGTGCTGGGAAAACTGGACAGCTACATGTAAAAGAATGAAATTAGAACACTCCCTAACACCATACACAAAAATAAACTCAAAATGGATTAAAGACCTAAATGTAAGGCCAGACACTATAAAACTCTTAGAGGAAAGCATAGGCAGAACACTCTATGACATAAATCACAGCAAGATCCTTTTTGATTCACCTCCTAGAGTAATGGAAATAAGAACAAAAATAAACAAATGGGACCTAATGAAACTTAAAAGCTTTTGCACAGCAAAGGAAACCATAAACAAGACGAAAAG